>NC_000077.6:33785000-34085000 GCF_000001635.26 Mus musculus
CTACACTTCCTTGTGACCCTTTTTTTCCTCCTGACTTCCAATTGGATATTTGCCCTGACCTCTGACCTAATGGCTTTCCTGTATCCCTCCTCTCAAATCTTCTTTGTGTTGATGTTAGTTGGTTTTGGTTTTTGGTTTTTCACCATTGCAGTGAGCCAAGCCTGGAACCATGTAAACTAGGTTGGGCTCAAAATCCTCCTGCTGTATCAGCCTCCCAGGTGCTAAGACGGAAGCTGAACACCAGTCTCCATTCATCCCTAAATGAGGGCTGCTACACAGTGATACGGGACACTTTGCATTTTATTAATTAATTAGTTAGGCTATTCCTGGTGGGTTGTTAGCAACATCTCAGGAACCTAGGCAGTAGGTATGAATGTCAAGTAACATGCTAGCCACGACAATGAATGCATCTCCAGATATGACCACATTGTAAGCACAGAAAGTGTGACTAGATCCCGTTCTCAGGGGCAACTGGGACTCTGGGCTTTTGTTTCCTTATCTAGGCACCAGCTATTCCCAGTCTCCAAGCTACAAAGCCCCCGACCTGTGAGCTCTGGGTCAGATTCTTCTCTCACACACAGCTGCCGGCTTTCTGTCCTTGGCATTCCACACCGATTCTTGCTTCTTCCCAATTCTTCGTGTTTGTTTCTGGCCTTCTTCTAATTTATGATTTTGCATTTTAATGACCATTTCAATTTCTTAGGTGCTCTGGTGGGTCATTAATTTCACGGTGCTCCACTCTCATTAAGAGTTTTGGCCTTGAAAATCAGGGACCTATTAACCTCTGCCTCCCATCCTATGCCTTGTTTTCTGCTTTTATTTAAGCCTCTCTCATGGTTCAGTCTCCACGAGAAACCCGCACTGTTGCTTGTATCACAGGAGGTCTCCCAGGGCCTTGCAAGCATGCAGCTCCAGCCCTGTATGTGGCTCGATCCTCATTATGTGACCTTTGGGAAGCCACTGATTGTCTTTGGGGCGCTCGTGGAGGTGGGGGCTTCCCCAGAACAGTCCTCTTCTATGCCCCTCCCATATGCTTACTACACTCTGCATTTGTTTTATTTTTCTCATTTCCTTTCATAGTAAACACTGTCACATTTCACTGTGTCCTAGAGAGTGGGTTTAAGTACATTATCTAATGACTTCTGACACAATCACATATATGACTTTTTTTTCCCATCTTCCAGATGGCCACAAAGTCCCACCAGGAGAAAGACATAAGGTTAGATTTTAGATTTTAATTATCTCTACTTAAAATGTTTGCCTTGCCTATCACATTGGTCATCATATGAAACCAACAGACTTGAATATAATAATACATAGAAGATAAAGGATGTAAGACAGATCTGGCCCACTAGCACTTGGCACACAGTAGGTGATTATCAAATATTAGCCCCTTTCATATTGGGGGGTGTGGGTAAACACATTTTAAAGTGTTTAGAAAAGAGGTGTGTTTGGAAAATTCTTCCCTCTTTCCAGTCACTCTCTACTGGATCTAATTTCCTTTAAGCTGAAGTAATGTCTGTCCATGAGCTTCAAGAAGGACTAGGAACACAGCTTAATAAATAGCTATTGATTTGGATATTAGTTAAAGCAACACACCTCCACAGTGACTCTGAGAGTTGGAGCTGGGGGGGGGGGGAGAAGGGGCTGGTGTTTTGACCCATGTCTATTCTCAGACAAGGACATTTGTATATCTGGAACGAGCTGTCCCCATCTCTAATAGAGATCTGAACGTCACTAATTGGCAGGCAGAGGCTGTGTTCTCTCTATGGGAATCAGAAGGGAGCTGAATGTGCCTTGAATGCTAATCTCTTCATCAGCCTGAACTTGGGGGCCGGGGAGAGAAACAGAGAAGGCACAGCTGAGGGACAATAGACACCACATACAGAGTTCTGGTGTTGTACACTTTGTTCACAATCAGAAGCTCCGTTCTGTGTTCTTTCCCCATAAGCTTGCACACACACTTGTGGTCATTCCATGACAATGTCCTAAAGTAGAAGAGAAGGACATAGTATTCGGAAGCTGCTAACTTAGAGCAAGTTCCCAAATCTCTTTCATACCAGCTGAAACAGAAGCAAATCTCTTAGCCTTCTTGGTCCCAGTTTTGTGTCTGTTAAGTAAAACTAAAACCATGAGAAATGCAATCAGTACAAATATTTGTTGAATAAATTGAGGAAACCTAATAGATTTTTCAAAAGGACACAGCAATAGTTATGAAAATTGTTCTGCAAGGGCATGAGCAGATATATCAAGGTGTCCTGAAATGCAGATCCTGACAAATTGCACACAGGTTGCTGGAGAGGGTTGGACAAGACCCACCTCCTTTAAGAAGGAGGCTCCTTTAAGCTTGGTGTACCAGTAGACTAATGTCTGTGCCTGGTGTGCCAGGAGACTAATGTCTATGCCTGGGTGGGGGTCTGGGTGCTTTTTAGAATCCAGATCCACAGGCGACATCTTTGAACAGAGTGTGGCTTAACAGTCTGGAGGCTAGGCAGGGCCCAGGCATCAGAGATTTTCTTTGCGTCTGCGACAATTCTAAACACAATGCTGGTTCAGGACCATGGTCAGCGCCACCCTTATGTTCTTTATTGGCAACACTTTTTTTCTGATTAAGAGGAAGATTGGGAGAAGAGGCCCTTGGTCTTGCAAAGATTATATGCCCCAGTACAGGGGGAATGCCAGGGCCAGGAAGCGGGAGTGGGTGGGTTGGAGAGCAGGGTGGGGGAAGGGTATAGGGGACTTTCAGGATAGCATTTAAAATGTAAATGAAGAAAATATCTTAAAAATTGTATAAAAATAATAAATTGTTAAATGAAAAAAAAAAGAGGAAGGTTTAATGGAGTATCACAGGAAGAGTGCTGTTCAAATAAGTGGGTTTTAGCCGAGTTTACCTTCTCAGACACCTCGAAACATTTCAAGTGCATTTGTAAGATAATTGGGTGTGTGTGCAGGGTACTTCCTATATACTATGTTATATGAGGTACACTGAATCTTATGATACATTCATAATTACATAAATTTAAAATTATAAAATAAAAATTTGTTCCTAGGGAGTCAAATGTTGTCTTCCTGAATCTGCAAAGTCCAGCAGGGGAGCCAGGGTTGTCTGTGTGTGCACAAGTATGTATGGCAGGCATACAGTATAGGACTCTTATGAGTGCACCTGAACCATGAAATGCCAGAAACAGCACCTGTATCCCTTCCTAAGATGTGTGCATCTACCTTTGCCTTTTCTACAGAAGAAAGATAAAGGGACTAGAGAAGCTGCAAGCATGGCTCAGAGGGAGAATCCTAACCCAGCAGGGTGTGAGACCCCGGGTTTACCCACAACACTAAAAACACAACAAATAAATGAATAAACAAGAAACCAATATACCTTTCCACACATCTTTCATTGGAAATGCCTGGTAGGGGTAGGAATCCCTCAGTGTGAAGCCTTGAGTCTGAGCACAGGTGTGGATCAGGGCAAGACAGAACCCTGTATAGAAGAAGATGCCACTTCTGTAAAGGTGGGATAATGGTGGTGAGCTTGAGTCCAGCAGGGTCTGGGTACCAGGACATATAGTCCCATCAATAGAGGTTTCAGGGTTGTACTTCCAACCAACTGAGCAATGGATTTATCCAGAGGCAGAATAAGAACAAGCCTCCTCCACTTCCTGCTGAGCTTGTGGGGATGGGTGGTATAAACTGTGACCCAAGGGAGGTACAGAACAGAAGCATCCGCTAAATCAATCTGTGAGACACTGCCCTCAGGGTGGCTCCTCATCAGAAGTAGGGATAAGGACGTGATCGACTGGCAGATCAAGGATGGGAAGGCTCTGGCTTTCCTGTCATCCTGGCAGTTCCCCCAAGTGTTTAAGACAGGAAAGGTGTGTGTGTGTGTGTGTGTGTGTGTGTGTGTGTGAAGGGAGAGGGAGGGAGGGAGGGAGGGAGGGAGAGAGGGAGAGGGAGGGAGGGAGGGAGGGAGGGAGGGAGGGAGGGAGAGAGAGAGAGAGAGAGAGAGAGAGAGAGAGAGAGAGAGAAAGAGAGAGAGAGAGAGAGAGAGAGAGAGAGAGAGAGAGAGAGAGAGAGAGAGAAACACCCTGGATATCAGATCTGCTGCCCAGGCACTCATGGGATAAAGAAGTGACTATTTCTTTGCTGTTGTGGTTGGGATAGCAGAGAGCCCCAAAGATCTGGGCCCTGTGTGCTCCTATAGAGCCTGAACTCCATTCTGAGCAGTGTCTTACTTGCTGGGGTTTAGCTCTCCAGCTGCAGCTTACAGCCCTGGGCTCTGGAAAGGCAGATTTCTCTGTACTACAGTTCCAGGAGACTTGTAATGCAAATGTTCCCCTGGCTGGAAAGGTTTTGTTTTTTGTTTATTTTTTGTTTGTTTTTAAATAAGGAAATGGAACATGTATTCAGACCTGAGACTGGTACAGGGACTGGGAGACGGTGTGCAAGGAATTGAGATGCGGGGTGCTCATAGGATGTCAGGCATTGGGGAAGATGCTTGCTAGAAAGGACCCCTTGCAGGGAATCCTGGACTTTGGCAAAGAGAATGAGGCCAGATAAGAGATAATTCATGTACTTACTGGACAAATGCTTACCAAGTGACTTTCATACTTCAAGCAGATCTAAGCCTTGGAACAACACAGTGTAAGACAGACGAAGCCTTGACCTGTATAGAACTCATGAGCTGGCTGCAGAACCTGTGTGGTTCTGCATTGCTTCGGTGAAGCTTTCACAGTGGAGCTGCTGTGCTCAGGACTCACTCTGCTCATCCACTCCACAGAGGCTCACTCCTGCCTCCACACTGGTGAGCCTGTCTAGAAATGCCTCAGCCTCTTTTCTGCCTCAAAAACGCATATTCATCCCGGGGACATCTCAACTTTATTTAACCCCCCACCCCCAAGGATGCTGCCCTGGAAGCTGGGCAGGGTCCACTGCTTCTCCCCTTTGCTTATATCTAGATTGGCGAATGGATCTGTTTTCCTGATTGTTTTAGAACATTTTTTCCAGCCTGTTTCTGGGATCATCCTGGCACACCCAGGCACTTTATCAACATCTATCTACATATTGAATGCAAGTGAATAATGTACCACTTGTGGGTTTCTGGTGTGTGCTAGATTCCAGATACATGGGTGGTACAGAGGTCGAGGGAACCTCGGAAAAACTCCAGTCAGCACAGACAACAACGCTTACAAGGGTGAGTGTAGTCTGTTCCTCTCACACACCACAGGGACATTTAATTTTCATTATGATATGCAGAAAGTAGCTTGGCCTTGTGCAGGCAATTAAGCCTCTGCCCTTAGGAGTTTATTCATCTATGATTAGTAGATATTGTTGATTAATGGGATCACTCCAAGAGAAAGTTTAGTGTAAAAGCCAGTTGTGCTAGATCTCTCTCATGATACTGTCATCCACTATGTGTCTTAGGATTATCATTGTTGTGATGAAACGCCATGATCAAAAGCAACTCGGGGCAGAGGGTTTATTTGGTTTACATCTCCACATTGCTGTTTCATCACTGAAGGAAGTCGGGACAGGAACTAAAACAGGCAGGAACCTGGAGGCAGGCACTGATGCAGAGGCCATGGGGGGGGGGTGTTTATGCGCCTCATGACTTGCTTGGCTTGCTTTCTTACAGAGCCCAGGACCACCAAACCAGGGATGGCTCCACCCACAATGGGCTAGGCCTTCCTCCATCAACCACTAATTAAAAAATTATGTTCAGGCTTGTCTATAGCTTGGTCTTACGGAGACATAGTTTTTTTTTTCAATCGAGGTTCTCTCCTCTCGGATGACTCTAGCTTGTGACAAGTTGACGTGAAACAAGCCAGCACACCATGTGAGACCTAGAGTCACTCTGGGACTCTATTAGCAAGAAGGTTATTGCCAAATACAGACACTCAACCTTGGACCCAGACCATAAGCCAAAGTAAGATGTTTCTCTCTGTAGCTTAACTTCTCTGTTTTATTGTGTCCCTGGCAATAGAGAATGGACTGGGATGGTCTAGGCTGTGGGACGAGAGCTGCCTCCAAACTCATCTGCCATGGGCCAGCCCCCCTCCCACCACACATACATTTACTGATCCTGGGTACTGATAGTAAGCATATACCATTCTCCTTATGATGAACTGACAAGAGCGGCTTGTAGAAGGAAGGGGGTTTGAAGGGACCAGGGTTCAAGACTACAGTCTGTCACAGAGGGGCAGCACCCCAGGAGTGTGAGGCAGCCAGTTATTGTTCTGTAGTTAGGGCCCAGAGATGGCTCTGCTCATGTTCTCTTTATCCAGTGCAGTATTGCAGCCCACAGACCTGTGCTGCTTAAACACTGGTTAAACCTTTCTGGAAACACACATAGACACACCTGGAAGTTAGCTGCCAAGGTAATTTTAAATTCTGTTGAGTTGGCAATTGAGATTAAACACAACAAGAAGGGCACAAATGAAGCTTAGCTAAAGCTCTGAAGGGCTGCAGGAAGATCCCAGAGCCAAGGCTGCCCTGTACTCCCACAGACTCTAGCCAGCTCCCCTCTGCACTCCCACAGAACCCAGCCAGCTCCCCTCTGCACTCCCACAGACTCTAGCCAGCTCCCCTCTGCACTCCCACAGACTCTAGCCAGCTCCCCTCTGCACTCCCACAGACTCTAGCCAGCTCCCCACCGCTTCCCAGGTGCTGCCTGGGTGCCATTTGGTTCTTGCCTGGATTCTTACAACACCTCAGCCAGCTCAGACTTTGCCCATTTCTGTGTCATGGGCTATTGTGTCATCTGCTTGCCAAAAGCCCCCAGTAGGGCTGGCGAGGCAGGCAGAGGACAATACTCATTTAAGGATCTAGGGGCCAACCAAGCAGAATGGGGACTTTTTAATTGACATTTAAATGTCAACACGCCACATTAAATGTTATGGGTGTTTCATCTCAGCCCTCGAGGAGCATAAACACATCTCTCACTCCTTAATCACTGCCCACATTCACTACAGATGCCCTTCTGTAAGTGGAAATACACCCACTGCAGGGCTGTACTCTAGCCAAGAGGCTGGGTCCTGCCTATAGGGTGGATGTGTGTCCATCTCACCCAGCACATTGCCCACCTGGCCACTGGGCTCCAGAAAGGAGAAGAGTGGATAACAAGAAGGGAAGGCCCGGGGGAGGGGGAGGAAGACACAGAAGAAAGAATAGAGAGAAAGAGAGAAGGGAAAGGTGGAGGGAAGTAGAGAAGAAGAAGTACATTCAGCCATAGCCACAGATAGGCAGAGGGGCTGGGGACAGGGATGCAGGGGAGAGACCTCAAGATGGCAGACAGAGGAGGGCAGGAGGTGACCTAAGACGCATATACTTAAATGCTTTTACAGATCACTGCTTGCCAGTCACTGTCCACACCCCTCACCCTCAGCCCCGCTCATCTTCCTGCGCTGGTCTGCAGCCAGGCCTTGAATGCTTACATTCCATGTGTAGCAGTTCTGGGGCAATGGACACCTTGTTGGGCTAGCCTGTGGTAGATAAGCAGAGCATTCTCTTGTGTTTACTGGAAGCCCAGAGCTGATTGAAGGAAGCCCTGAGAGAAGAGCTCTGCCCTCAGAGTACACCTCACTGAGCCCAGAAGGAAGGTGGAATTTTGGAGTTGGACTTCAAGGAAGTAGTTTACCCAATGGCCAAGGGCAGAGAGGCGTCATCTACAACTGTAGAGAAGGCGCAAAAGTATTAGGTTTAAGACATTAGAGCATATTTATAAATAATTTCGGTGCTAGGATTAGGAAGGAACCAAACCTGCATGGCATCTATTTTCTCTTGAATAAGGATGACAGAAACAGTAGTCTAGGACTAGAGAAGTGGAATTCTGTATTGGGAAGCTTTTTTTTATTTTATTTTATTTTATTTTATTTTATTTTTTCTACATCACTGTCAAATTTACAGGAGGAGCTGAGGTGAGGAAGAGGGGAATTCATTCAGTCTAGAGGGAAGATAGATGCTACCATGAGAGGCAGTTCTTAAACTGGGCCCATGAGGAAGGTTCACAAATACGGTCTCTAGGATTCCAAGCAATGCAATACAGCCCAGGGCACACTCTCAGAGTCAACTCTGTCAGGGCAGATGAAAATGGAAAGTACTTTCCTCCCTCCTTTCCTTTCCTTCCCTTCCCTTCCCTTCCCTTCCCTTCCCTTCCCTTCCCTTCCCTTCCCTTCCCTTCCCTTCCCTTCCCTTCCCTTCCCTTCCCTTCCCTTCCCTTCCCTTCCCTTCCCTTCCCTTCCCTTCCCTTTCCTTTCCTTTCCTTCCTTCCTTCCTTCCTTCCTTCCTTCCTTCCTGAGTGTAGTACATGCATATGACTGTGTGGGTAGACAGGCACATGTATGCAGAGGTCAAAACAAGACACTGGGTGTCTTCCTCTATCTCTCTCTGCTTACTGTGTATAGACAGAGTCTCTCATTGAATGAGAGCTCACCTTAGCACCAGGCTGGGTAGCCAGCAAGCTCTCTGGATCCACCTGGCTTCTCCCCTACCCACACGCTGGGGTTACAGCATATGCAGCCAGGCTGGCTTTCTTCATGGATGCTGGGGGATTTGAACTCAGTGCTCCTATTCACTGAGCCATCTCTTCAATCCAAGATAATTTTCTTTAAACCTAGTTATTCTGTAGATAGAGAAACTCAAAGCCTGGGAGAAGATGGGAGATCTTTCTTGACCACAGTTTCTAGGAGTTGATGAGATGCAGCCTTTTATGCCAGTCTGCATTTCCTGAGTTTTAAGCAACTTTTAGGTTTATAAAAATTTTGTTTCATTTTATTAGAATTACATGTCATGGCTGATGCCCCCAAGGATCTCTGTTTGTATTTTTCCAGCTCATTAAAACATAACCATAGGTTTGAGAGTATTTGGGTCTTAGCTCCCTGAGTCAGCACTTGGATGCTTTTCCTTAAAGATGTGCAGGTGGGCTGGGCTAGAAGCTCTGCCTTTCCCAGCTGTCCCAGGGGCTGTGGGATGATAGATATAGCTTTCTCCTCCTCCCCCTCCTCTCCCCTCTCCCTGCTCCCCCTCCTCCCCCTCCTCCCCCTCCTCCTCTTCCTCCTCCTTCTTCATCATCATCATCTCCTCCTCTTTTTCTTCTTCTTCAGATTTATTTATTTATTTATTTAATGTATGAGTGCTCTATCTGTATATACATCTGCATGCCAGAAGAGGGCATCAGATCACATTATAGATGGTTATGAGCCACCATGTGGTTGCTGGGAAATGAACTCAGGTCCTCTGAAACAGCAGCCACTGCCCTTAAGCACAGAGCCACCTCTCAAGCTCCTGGGTGCAGCTTTTTTTAACAGCCCTGAAAGATGACTTTGAGTCCTCTAGACTTTGGATGGAGTTGGAGTTGCTTTGCATCCAAACCTTTCTTTACAAGTGGGTCTGGTGATGAGCCTGTAAAGTGAAGAGGCACGAAGGGATTTTCTCCTAGAATTTCCAAGTCTCCATCCTTCCTCGACTGGCAAGAACAGTTTAGATAATAAGAACCTAACCACTAAACTTCACCTCCACCATCACAGCCTGGGGTGTGTGCTGCAACTACTCTGTAGAAATGCAGAGAAGGTCGGTAACCTGATAGGTCACACAGCCAATGAGGGGTGGAGTTGAGGCTTGATACCCAAGTCTTTCTGACTTAAAGATGTCTCCCTCTTACGTCAGAAAGTCTGCATGTGACCTTCCTAGAGGACTCAGAACTGAGTGTGGAGGAATAGGGGTGGCCATGGTAAAGGCTAGCCATCTTCTGAGACCCGCCCACATATGAGGTCCACTTAAACGCCGTATGGTTGAAGAGATCTCTCATCTTTCAATCTTCATTAGAGCCCTATGCTAAATACTCAGTTTACCCAAAAGTTCTCACCGTAGCTACAAGCCCTTAGTAACTGGATCCCTGGCTACTTCTCTACCTTCTTCTCACCATGTTCTCCCTCTCTCCACCTAGCTACTCTGGCCTCTTCCTACCCCTCAACCTTGCTTTCACCCCGGCGCCTTTGCACAAGGTTTGCTTCTGCTTAGAAATGTACTCCTCACCGGCCATCAAACTATGCCCTCAAAGAAGCCTCTGATTCCCCTATTGCGGTATATCACCATCCTAGTGGATTTTTAGGAACAAGTGGGGCCCATGCCCTGTCTCTGAGAAGATGAGGCTCTTGTTGCTCTCATTGTTGTGTACCTAACTCACAGTTTAAGACTTGGCATAGAGCAGGCATTAGATCCTATACCAGTCACTGCCCAGGTCATACCCATCTGCAGGTGTATCTACCCTAATCCTCATAGCTGGCTTTTCACTCGGGCCCCAGACTAACAGACTCCTTCCTTCTCCTCTGCCTCCAGGATCAGAGACAGCCTGGCAGTGATGAAGGATTAGAGTGCCTTTCTGGGTTTTTTGTTTGTCATTTTATTTGAAAGACAAGCTTCCACTGTGTAAACCAGGCTAACCTCAAACTCACAGGGATCTTCCTGCCACCCAAGTGCCGGGGTCATAGGCATGAGCTGCCACTCCCTGCTGTGAACTACTTCTTTAACATTAAGTTTAGGAAAGGGTTTTGAAGCAGGACGTTGGAGAGACTGCACAGGCTTTTCACAAGATCCTTAAAGATCAGCTTGGGCATTCACAGATGAGAACGGCTGGGTGCCTACCACAGAACCCTCCTGCTTCCTCTAAAACCTACGAAAGGGACCTTCTATCAGCCAGGTGGGCCTGAACCCTCCTAAGATTCCCTTACTATACCGCTGTCTGTCTGTCTGTCTGTTTATGGCATCAATTCTGTATAAATCTCTTACACCAAAGGACAACCTGCTTCAGGGTCCCTCTTAAATCCCAAACCTGAAACCTTTTAGTAGGCAGTTTAGTCAGTGCTCACAGCACGAGGCACAGAAAGGATGCCAATGAGAGTCAGAAAGGAAGTGGGAAAGGAGAAAGGCCACTTCCTCCTCAAGCTAACCTCACAGTCGATGGGTCTTGGCAGGAAAAGAAAGTTTGACTGGAGGCTACCTGCTTGAAACCAGCCCTGTGACCTAGCAACAGCTAATGCGTCCAAGCAGTTTCGTGAGAGCCTGGTCATTAATGAATGAATTTGCTTTGTTCTGTCAGCCTTACATGAGGGATTGCTGTACCAGCCTGATTTTATAGCAGGGGAGAGAGGACCCGGGATCCACATCTATTTGGTCAAGGTCACACAGCCAGCAGACACTGAGATGGCCTGGAGCTGGTTCTGGCCTTTGCTGCTAGACTTTAGGACCTGCTATTTCTCATGGGACTTGAGAGGACCTGCTCCAGGTCAGACAGATGACATCTTAAAACTGTGGATGAAGTTTGAATGAGAAATACCAGCATCTAGAATCTAGGCCCCAAACTAGGAAGAATATTTTACAGCTCCCTGTGAGACGGAGGCCTAGAAATAAGGAGGACATTGGGAGAGGAGGCACCATAAGCATGCCTGCCTTTCCTAAAAGTTGAGAAGAATTTCAGGTAAAACAAAACAAAACAAAACAAAACAAAAAACAAAAAAAATCTCAAAACAAAAACCCACCCAAATCTTCATTCACAAGCTGTGTCTTCCACAGATGGGACTAAATGGAGACAGAAGAAGACATGGTTTCAGCTGCCAGACTGGGAAGCCGGCTAGGGTTGGCTGTCTGCAGCACCTTTCTGCCATGGTCTCACCCTGCTAGCCTTGTCTCATTCCCCTGTGTATGCTTGTGCACAGGACATTCCACCTAGAAGGTACAGGGGCTGAAGGCATCGGAGGTAGAGGTTAACCACACTCTAAACCTTCTTGAAAAATGGGGGTTGAGGTCCGTGAACAGAAGCAGTGTAGAGGAAAGCTCTGAATGGTGGTTTAGAGCAGTGGTTCTCAACCTGTGTGCTACAAGCCCTTTGTGGGGTGGAATGACCTTTTCACAGAGGTCACCTAAGACCATCTGCATATCAGATATTTACATTACAATTCATAACAGTATCGAGATTACAGCCACAAAGAAAATAACTATGGCTGGGGGTCACCACAACATGAGGAACTGTTTAAAGGCTCGCAGCATTGGGAAGGTTGAGAACTACTGGTTTAGACAGTGTCGCGCCCACCTGTTTGGGGGTCCCTGCGTTTGCTGCTTAGCCTAGAGAACTTGGTCTAGTGAGATCCACTTTGTTCTCCTATCAAATGGGGATAATACCGCCTCCTTCACAGATTCTTGAAAGTTACGTATGCTGATATACTCGGTGTGCACTACGCTCACACAGACAATAGTCAAGGTGTGTTTGTTGTTCTGACAGGGTTGTGTCTATACCAGCTTTGCCTCATGGTGGACCAGGAAAGATGCTGAGAAGGATCCTTGTAACAAGGTTGGGCTGGAGCTGGGGCCCCCGCCACCTGCTGTTCTCATCAGCCGCCTCCTTTCCTAGCCTGTATCCCTGGGGCCCTGGTTTCCCCTGCAGACTGATGGGACAGTCTCTGACCCAACACTTCACAGTGCTGCTGCAGCTGCCTCGACTGTCTAGGACTTGCAGACATACTCCCTCCCTCAATGAGGTGCTGCCATAGAGGCAGGAGGCCTGTGACAGAGGAGGACAGTCTCACCACTGTCACGTGGGTGGCACAACAGAGCGAGAAGTATGTGCTCTCATATGGCCAGAACTTTCCAGAATCCACTTAGGACATCCAGGACAGAGGCAGAGCTGGTGTGTGGACTTCCTGGGAAGTGATGCTATAGAGTAAAGACAACAGATGCTTCAGAGCCAGCTGTCCCTTGGTTAAGAATCTCAAAGCCACTCCAAATGACCAGTGGCTTCCTCTTCCAGGGCTCCGTTTCCCTATTTATAACACAGGTTGATAATGCCAAACTGGCAGGTATTGAGCAGGTTAAATTCAATGTTCAGCAGGCATACAGTAGGTGCCACATATATGTTGGCTCCTGTAAAAGAAAGAAGAGTTTCAGGGGTTGGGCAAACCTGACCCCATTATGGTCTGAAGATTCTGCAGGGAAGCTGCTTGGCTCAGGTATAAAATGAGGGGGCAGAGATGCTGCTGGCCACCAGGCAAGGCACGAATGTACTGGTCCAAGTCCTGCATGGGGCTCAGTCCCATCTGACCAGTCAGTCCGTGAGCACAAGTCACTTACAGGTACAGCAACAGGGAACCCAAGGATTCTTGTTCGCGGAAGGTGGTACCGGGAAGAAAAGGGATTCTGCCTCTGCCTGCCAGAGCTGAAGGATAATTACAGGGCTTGTCAAAATAAGACGTAGAGATGGAGCCTTCTTCTCGCCAGCCAGCTTCTCAGATCCCCTGGGAATCCCTGCTTTAATTAAATACCTGGTGCAAACGCAGGCTCAGGCTCGGTGCTGGGTGCGGGCAACACGCCTGGATTAGAAGTCCATCCTAAACAGCCCTGATCACGAGCTCTGTGGGGTGGTGTGGAGGAAGAGCTGGGCGAAGGGAGAGGAGAGAGGAGAGAGGGAGGGAGGAAGATGATAAACACTGGGGAGAAACAAACAGAGTCAAATGAGGCTCTGTCTGCAGCAGAAGGAATTAGGCAAGACATAAAAAGGATCTCCCAACTGGGAAGCCTGCCTGGGAAGAAAATTTTCTGTCTTGATTAAGAAAAAACAAACTCACATCCTTGCAATTGGCCATGGGTGGTAAATCTCTACATGCAGAAGGAAGCTGGATCTTGCAGCCATGGCCTTTGAGCTGATGCCTCCTGGATGCTTGAGAGCCTCCAGGCCCCCTCCACCCTCAGGATTCTGTCTTCATTGCCATAGTTTGGCTTTGTACACAAGACACGTCCTTTAATCCCCTTACGGAATGGCAAGCCTGGCTGTAACATGAGACAAGACTTAACTAAAATCCTGGGGTGACAACCACAAAACACACAGTGAGCACATCTCCAATCCAGATAAGCTGCTACACAAAATGCAATTTCCTTTTGATGGCTCCTGGGACTATCATAGCCTTCATAGGTTTTTAGTGTTTCCCAGCCCAGGGCCAGTGCTGGCCCCCATGCTCTTCCCTTCTCATTATAGCTAGACTGATGGTCTCAAACTATTGGCCTGTAGGCTTGGCCCATGTTCTAGATATATTTTTTTGAGGGGGGTGGGTATACAGCCTGAAAAAGAGTGAGGAAATTTGAATGATGTCTGCATATCTAGGTGTTCATGAACAATCAGGGGACCTGGCCTCAGCAGGTGACATTCCCACAGGGATGATTAGCGGAGCCACTTTCTTTAGTCAACACACGCTCTTGTTAGCTTCTGACATCGTCCTCCAGGTCCAGAAATTAGGATGTGAAAGCAAGGCCCATGGGGCTGCCCCTGTGCTGCCCTCTTGTACTGAAGTAGGTGTTGGATCTGATGGAAAACCCTTTCCCTGAGCTTTCTCATCAGCAAGTCACCTCACGCTCCTTCACTTGCCTGGCCAGGAGTCCCCTTGACAAGCACCAAGAGGATGTGCTCTGTTCCAGCTGGTATCAGAAGGTTAACCAAAGCAGACTTCCTGGGCCCAACCCTTCCCCACAGGCTTCCCTACGAACTGAGAATGTCTGATTATCCCATCCTCTGAGGAGGTGTGTGGTGTGTGGTGCCTTAGCTTACCCTATGATGAAGTCCATGTTCCTGGAAGACACAGAGAGCATTCTAGCTTGCTGGCTCATAGACACTAGAGGGACAGGGTTTGAAGCAATGTGAAATGACAGCCCTTCTAGGCTGGCCTGGGCTTCAACCCTGGTTCACTGTGACCTAGGACAAGTGACCCAGCTGCTCTGGGCCTCAGTGATCGGTCCCATTGTATTACGGGCATTGTTTAGGTGAGTGGGCACCATAAGCATTCTAGCTGAGGATGCTATTAGTAAGTCGATGTGAAGCAGAGGTGTGCAGCCTCTGGGCTGGGCACAGATCACACGATTTCCAGATAGCATTCTCTGTTCAGGATTTGATGAGGCAGCAGGGGACAGATGTGTGGAGTTTAGTGTCTGGCCTGTGGTGGGGTGGAGGGTTCATCTGAATATCTTGCCCTACCCTCTAGGTGGACAGCTCCATGCTGAAGCACTTGGCCTCTGTGTACCCTTGGGAGGAATCCCCTGCATAGCAAGCATCCCAGATCTGAGGATGACATCATCCTTGGGAGCCCTCCAAGACCAACTGGGTCGAGTGTCCACAGTCTCAGCACTTCTGAGTACTGGCCCTCTTTTTGGCCAGCCTTGCCCTGACCTGCACAGCTCCTGAGTGCCTCACTACAGCATCTCAGGCCCTGCTGTCCCCTCCCACACAGCTGAGCTGTGAAGAGCAGCAACCAGAACTTTTTAATCCATGCTCAGCATCTCCTACCAGGTTCCCACTGCACTTGGGAACCCCACTCCACTCCCACCCTCTCAGTCCAGAATGCCCCCACAGGATCTGTTTCTTCTGATACCCATCCCTTATTCTCTGTGGCCCAACTATTGCTGGACCCTCCTCTTTTTTTCCCCACCTAGCCTCTCTCAGATGTGCTATATTCCTGGTCTTCCTTGTTACTGAAATCTGAATACAAGTGCCACCTCCTCTGAAAGTCCTCCGGGATTTCCACACTCAAAGCAACTCCTCGCTCTGCCTGTGTTCCCCTACTGTGACCTCTGGTTTTGCTTCCTTTGCATAGCTTGTCGTTGCCTGGAATTATTTGACTGTTTACTTAGCTGTCGCCTGCCCTCCCCCAGCTATTACCGCAGTAGAGTATTAATTCCATGGAAACAAGAGCTAGATTTTCCTCAGTTCCGCTTTAGATCTAAATCCCAGCTGCTAGCACAATGCCTGGCACCCAACAAACTCTCAATAAATATTTTAGGAATCAATATGTGAATTAATGAACTCATTTCTTTCAGATGCCAAGAGCTGCAGCCTGGTCCCACCCAGGCCCGATGCTTCACAGACTTCTTTTGACAAATGGTTCTAATTTTACTAACTTTCTAAAGGCAGAGAAAAGGCAATGTCCTTGCGCAATACAGCAGAGTGGCCTGGGCTACGCTCCAGCCCATCATGGCTGTCATGAGCACACACACATGCACACATCCAATTCCCTTTCCAAGCACGAGAGAGTTTGTGGATGAAGGAAAAGACAGTGGAGTCTGACCTCAGGTTCTGCTGGATTCCAGAGCTGGTGAACTGAGATTGTTGGAAGGTGAAGGTCAAGGTGGATGCTGCCATGAGAATCACATGGGCGTCATTTTATGGGGAGGAGGTTTGCCCTGTATGTTTGCAATGGTTACCTAAGTGCCTGTGGCCTCGATTCTGGAAAGTGGTTAGGAACAGGGTGCTGTGTACATTTCAGAAGTACCTCCCAGTGTAGACATAGATGATAACATGATCTTGAGTGTGCATACAGACAGATGCAGAAAGCATTTCAGAATCCATCCGAGGGGAGAAACTAGTCAAAGTCCTAGAGAAGCTCAGATGAATGACATTTTGCTAAAAGCCAACAAAGAGAAAAAGCAAGAGGGAATAAGTACGGAAAAGAAAACGATAGAATATTATTACTGTCATTGCAATCACCAACATCACCTCAACCATCACCATCACCATCATCATAACCGTCACCATCATCATCACAATTATCACTATCACCATCACTTATTACCATCATCATCAACATCACTGCCATCTTCAACACTGTCTGGATCACCATCACCATCTTCAACATCATTATCACCACCATGATCACATCACCATTTACATCATTCCAGGTGATGTTTATCAGACTTGGACTAACTCAGAAACTGTTTCATAGAGATCGTTTGAAGAATCCTCAGCTCCACAAAGATGCTGTAAGCCTTAAATCCACCTATTTTCTATGTCTTAGTTACTGTTTTATTACTGTGAAGAAATACCATGGCTATGGTGGTTTGAATAGGTATAGCTCCCATAGTCTCATGTGTTTGAATGCTTGGCCCAAAGGGAGTGGCTCTATTAGGAGGTGTGGTCTTGTTGGAGGAGGTGTGTCAATGTGGGGTGGGCTTTGAGGTCATATATACTCACGCTACACCCAATGTGGCACACAATCTATCCTGCTGCCTGAGGACCAATATGTAGAACTCTCAGCTCTTTCTCCAGCAGCATGTCTGTCTTTATGCTGCCATACTTCCTACCATGATAATTATGGACTAAAGCTCTGAAAACTGTAAGCCAGTCCCAATTAGATGCTTTCCTTTAAAAGCATTGCCATGGTCATGGTGTCTCTTCACAGCAATAAAATCCCAACTTGTCTAATGACCAAGGAAACTCATAAAAGAAATCATTTAATTGAGGGCTGGCTTACAGTTTCAGAGGTTTAGTCCATTATCATCACGGTAGCAGGTATGCATGGTGTTGGAGAACTAGCTGAGAGCTTACATCTGATCCATAAGATAAAAGCAAAGAGAGTAAGACTGGATCCAGCATGGGCTTTTGAAACATAAAAGCCCACCCTCATGACACACCTCCTCCAGCAAGGTCACACCTCCTACTAATCATTCAAATAAATGAGCCTCCAAGCAACACTCTCATTCCAACCATCACAGCTTACCTAAGCATCTTTCTCAGACTGCTTTTCCTAGAGAAATCCTCTCTTCTATTTCCATAAGCAAGGGTGTTTCTGCTTAGTCTTCCTTATGGCTCCTGAGAATGGGCACACTCACATCAATACATTCCCCCTGAGAGGCAAAGTAGCCAGTGCCCAGATTGTGGCCCTGTCCCTTGACTATGGCCCAAAACCTTGAGGAGCAGCTGGGTTCTAACTACTTCTTAGTGCCTGCCATGAAAGTCCAGGGTTCCTACAGTCTTAATGGGACAGAACCCATATCTACCTTACATCTCAATAGACACCCACAGTTGGGCACACACTGGGCTTTGTACAGATATTTGCTGAATAAACGATACTTTAGCTATAAAGTACTTTCAAGTATTTGCTGATAATAAAAACAACATTGGGTGATTGGTGTTCTGAGGGCTCGTGTCTCTGTGACCACAGATGGTTCGGAAACACCATGTCAGAAGGTAAATAGACTTTCTCTATTGCAAGATGCCTCTGAGCCACTGATATGTAATATACTTTGTGAAGTTCTTATCTTCCAAGAGACACTTAAGACAATAACATTCCCTAAGCATATTTAAGCATGAAGACCCTTCACATAGCTCAGTGGTTTCAGGCACCCTTCCAGGAGTGCTACAGTTAATTGAATGTTCAGAGATTTTTGTCTACAGTAGACAGGTTGTCTTTTCATCCCCAGTACCAGGGGTTGAATCCAAGGTCTCATAGATGCTAGGCAACCTTTCTTTTTCTCCTTTCTTTTTTTTCTATAGGACCTCATTAAGAGGCCAGACTGCCCTTGATCTTGTTCCACAATCCAGGCAGTCTCTAAATGAGTGATTCTGCTTCATCAGCCTTCTGATTAGCTGGGATTACAGGCCTGCGTTATCAGACTTAACCCTTGAATATATTCTTACCGTAGAGGAGGTAGATAATGATTTTATCAAATGGCTTCACAAATAGTTCATTAGAGGTTTTCTCTGAGCGTTACCATGGTCTAATGCAAGGTCTAAAACCACCTCACTGAAAAAGAACCAAGGGATCTATTCTTTGAAATGCGCATGAAAGTTTAGGTGAACCAGGTTGCTATGTGGCATCTGCTTTTAAAGCCCATGTGAGATTTCTTTTCATTAGGCTGAATAGAGCTGACAATAACAGGATTCCTGGCTCTAGTAGAATTAGAATGTAGGCAGAAGGGCCCATTCCCAGGAGAGTGAATCCCCCAGTGCACTGCTTGCTTCTCTAGCCCCAGCTGCTATGTTAGAACCACCAGCACTGAAGGTTCTCCTCTGCAGGTTCAGGGCTGATCAGTAACTCTGGAGCATGGGAAGCAGACCCACTACCTGGACATGTTTAACGAACAAGGGTTAGTGACTCACTTACAGGTCCCTTCTTGTCCTGCCTAAGATTCTGCTTGCTTGGAAACGTGGAGGTGATAGCTGTGCCCTAGAATGTAGGTAGATCCCTTACCTTGCTCCACCTAGATCTCAGTGTGCTAGATGGCTAGGATTAAGGTGGATGAACAATTACACCTTTGTATAAAGAGGAAAGGGACGTGAAGTATCACAGAAAAGCTGCCTGCCCTGACTTTCACTCTATAACATCCTGGGGAACTAAGGATTCTCTAAAGAGATGTGTATGTCCCTTTGGCTGTCAGATCACTGAAATAACGGTCCTCAAGAAACTGAAATTTCCTCCTAGGGATATCCAGAGCTGGGAGAAGGAGGCAGCTCAAGTCTGGTACCAGCCAGAAAGGAATCTTGTTTTTCAAAAAGTTTCACACAGTGCTGACAACTTGTCAGACTACCATGTAGCGAGAGAGATTGAAGCAGAGATGATGCTGTATCCGAGGTGCTGAGGTGACATCTTGACCTGGGCTGCTCAGCTACACACACCTCTGGCCTCCTACTTAAATGAAAAATGACACGTCAGGACCCCCAAGGATGGACATGGAGGGGGGTTGGGTTTGGTCTCTCTTCCTACATCAGCAAATCTACTTTTTCTGCTTTTTACTACCCATTTGCCTCTTCCATTGACTCATTGAGGATGGGTAGACAGGCCTGGTTCTTTAGGACTGCCAGGGCTCAGGCTCTGATCCTGAATATCTGAAAACAAGGTATGTGAGAAAGGAAGGGGATTTGAACTTCCTGAGAATTTGTAACTAGAAGCAAGTGCTCCATATGTCAAGAGAAAATTGTTGACCGCCAGCAAAGGTAAACTAGTGAAGTCGGAACTCAAGAGTACAACATTTCCACACAAAAAATGAACACAACTGAAGGTTGACCACCAACAGGCTTTCACCAAAGAAAATCTCTGAAGTTGTAACTTACTCTGCAAGAAGAATAAGCCAGACAGGTTTGCCATTCAGAAGACAAATATGTGATTAATACACATATTGATGTAACTTGAGCTCACTGCAGAAATTAATGATGCTAAAATCCAAAGTTTGGAATTAAAAACAAGATAAGGTATTAAGTTTACATGTGATTCAGTAGGTGGTGGCTGGCCAACTTCCCCATAATGACTACTATAAAGAAAGCAAATAGAAAATCTGTAAGAAGGGCCATAGCAGGAGACATATCCTCTCAAGAATTCTGAAAGCTAGAAAAATATCCCTCTAGAGATATTTTCTAAAGGCTGATGCTGGCCAAGGCAGAGGTTGCTTACTGGAAGATGAGAATGAAACTTTTGGTAGTTGGGCAAGGCTGGGAAATGGACTGGAAGCTAGGGAGGCAAAACACTGAGGGCCAGGCAATGGAGGTTGGAACACGAGGCCAGAGCTGGGCAATGAGGCAGCACAGGTCTCTGGGACACTGGAGGGGGAGGCTAGAATGGTCTCTTCTGATTTTGTGGGACAAAGAACCTCAGTGGACTTATTTACTTGACTGTCCCTTAAGACATTTGACAGACCTTGAAACAGTCAAAGCTCAAAGTGTCACGGGCCACCTTGTAGATTGGCTCCTGAACATTCTCCAGCAGCTTATGTTGGTTCCCAGCTGGCACTGTGGAAAGCAGTGGTGACTTGGGGAGGTGGAGCCAAATGAGAGGTTTTGAGGTCATTGGGGATGAAACCTGTTCCACTCAACCTTATTTAACTCCCTGGCTGGAGATGCAGCTTTGTTCCATCCCAAGCCTTTGTCACATGTGCTGTTTCTGTACAATCCCGAACAAGAGGGCCAATCCAGCATACACTGGCGCATCCAAAACCAAATCACAGCAAACCTTCACTATTTATAACTTAATCGTTTCAGGTCTTTCCTTACAGTGATGAAAGGCTGACAGACAGCAGGAAGAACGGAACCTTCTCTCTTGTGAGACTAAGGAAATGGACTAGCCAGGCTTTCTGTGAAAGATCATGAAGAGCCACAAACCAGCAGGGGTAGCCTCTGTTTCTCTAGAACTGTGGCCCAACCCCTTTGCAGCCTAGTCAGCAGTACTGGCCTCTCATTTGCATTCCTAGCAGAGGAAAGGCCGAGATCCCCTGAAGGATTCATCTGAACACAAGATCTAGCTTGGCACCACAACTCCTAGGCCTCAAAAAGGCAGGAAGGGGAAGAGAAAAGAAAGCAAACAATAAAAGCAGCCGCACAGATAATCTCCAAATTATAATCAACTGGAGAAGGACTTCAAAATATGATTACTGTGTCAAAGAGACAGAAAAAATAGACAAAGCAAATGAAAACACCTTCTACTCAACTGTCAGCAGTTATTCTCGCTCAGGAGAAAAGTACGAAGGTATTGGATGGGTTTGAGAGCAAACTGGACTCTGCAAAGTATGGAGCATTAGTGATTTAGAGTCAGAACAACAGACAGCAGACTAAACCAGAGAGGAAAGAGGAGGAAATGCTAAAATGTACAGTGTGAGCCTCAAGTGGGACACAGCAAGGGACCAATGTGCTCAGGACTGATGTCCTCTGAGCAGACAGAGAAGCCAAGCGCAAGTGACATTGGAAACAAATTCACCATTAGCCGTTTCTGAACTAGTGAAAGACATCAATTTGCCAATATGGAATGCCCAGTGAACTCCTCCCAAAGATAAACACAAACAAGATCACTACGAAATACTCCTTAGCCAAAATGCCCAAAACCAAAGACAAAGAATAATTTTTTAAAAATCATACAGAGAAAAGACAAAGTATTTCAGAGAAGGTTCAAGGCCATTGACTGGCTTTCCAAAAAACCAGGACGGCATCTATAAAGCAGCCTAAAATGCTTAAACTGAAAGAAACGTCTCCTTTCCGTATTACTTATATAATGAAATAGTCTAAAAAAATAACAGCGTCAGACAATTTTCAGAAAGCTGAAAACTAAAAAAACAAAAAACAAACAAAAAAAAAAAAACAAAAAAACAAAATCAAACTCGAATGTCATCATGGTAGCAGAAGAAGACAATTTGGTGGGGAGTCTCCAGGACAAGGGAGAAAGAGGGGTTCCAGCCAGAGCAGAAGACAAGAGGGGAGAGGGAGGGCAGAAGGTAAATATCTGAGATAATATAAAAGAACATTGATTGTTCAAAAAGACAGTGCTGGTGACTTAGGAGATTCACAGCTGAGGCTAAGTGTTTAAGGGGAACGCTGACATTCAAGTGCTCGGGAGGAAGTAACAATGCTAACTTAACAATGGACTACATCCAACACTCAGGAGCTGAGGCAGGGGGATCATGGGTTCTATGTCAGGCTGAACCATGCAAGACTGTGCCTCAGAATTTAATAAGGAGGATTGTAATGAGCTAAAGGCATACATTCCAATTCCCAGGATTACCCCTGAAAGTAATTCAAGAATGTGAGCAAAAAGCTAATGGGGGGGATATAATAATGGTAATAAATATTTGGTTAATTAAACTTAAAGATATTAAAGGAGAGACAGTGGGAGGAGAGACAGTACAAACAGGAAACAGATGGCAAGTCGTGATGTGGCTTAGTAGGTTGCCTAGATGTTCAAGGCTCCGGGTTCAATTCCCAGCACTACAAATGACTACCCTTGTTACTCAGTTGTTGCTGGGGTGTAGCTTCCTGTCTATGGGGGCAAAGCCCTGGCCTTTATTTCTGGCACAACAAAAACAAAATAGCAAGGTAGTGGCATTAAACCCAATAACACCAGGAAACATATAAGTGGACTGAAAATAATAAGATAAAAATCAAACCAACAAAGCAACAATAGTGTGTGCATCAGGAAGAAGGTACTCACTGTCCAAATATTGATTATCATTCAAGAGAAGGGAGAAGTGAGCAAAGAGATCTATATGTCCAGTGCTTAAGAGTATATGCATCTCTATTCTAAACTATGTTGGAAAGGCTGGTCACTTACCCTGAACCTGAGAGTATCTTTTTATAATGTATGCAGCTCTAAGGTTTGGAGGGAAAGAAAAAAAATACCTTATAGTTAGGACAATTCACAAAAGAGCTGGCCAGGTAAGCACTTAGCCTCTGCTGGCATCAGCTTCTATCCCTATTCATCTCCCCTAAAGTATTTTTTTTAATGTTTCTTTCCCTTGTTGGCTGCTGGAACCGTTTGAGGAAACTGTAGGGATTCAGAAGCAATTGATGGAGAAGGTGTGTGTCCCACTAGAGCAGTGCCTCTCAATTGTCCTGGTGCTGCGACCCTTTAATACAGTTTTTCATGTTGTGACCTACAACCATAAGATTATTTTCCTTACTACTTCATAACAGCAATCTTGCTACTGTTATGAATCATAATGTAAATAGCTGTGTTTTCCAGTGGTCTTAGGCAACCTTTGTGAAAAGGTCCATTGATAACCTGGGGCTGTGACCCACGGGTTGAGAACCACCGCGCTATAGACTTGCAATGTTGTGAAGTCAGCCATGTGCTGTTGGATGACTTCTTTGCTCACATTAAACCACAGACAAGTGAGAAGCCAGCCATGCTGAGATAGTTAACAGAAGAAGAGGAGAATAACGAGGACCCCTAATGCTGCAAAAGATTATTTTGATTATGTTATCATTTAGTGATGGAGGATGTCCAGGGAGCACTGGCAAAGCTCCGAAACACCTATCCCGGTGACCTTATCCATCATGATGCAGCAGTCAGGCAAAATGATCGACGGTTTGATTCAACCCTTTCCCCCATGCTGCTTAAGAATGAACGTTTAACTCCTGTTTTAAGATGAATCTTTAAGAGGTGTTTTGTTCCTATCATTTTCCATTTAGAGTGTGCATGTATGTGTCTATGCATGCACATGTGTGCACTTGGATGTCAGAGGGCAATTTTGGATGTTGTTTCCTCAGGCACCTTACATTTGTTTTTTGTTTGACACAGGGCATCTTATTGGCTTGGATCTTTACCATGAAGGCTAGGTTGGTTGTGCAGTGAACTTCATGGATGCTTCTGTTGCCCCCATCCCGTCACCCCACGCCTGGGATAACGTGTGCATGCAACCATGCCTGTCCTGTTATGTAGACTCTGGGAACTGAACACAGTTCCTCATGCGTGTGAGGCAAATCACTGAACAATCTCCTCAGTCCTGCATGACGTCTCCTGCAATCAGTTGTCCCGAGAATGATGGACGTGGCCTCTCTTCTTCTTCCTTTTCTTAACTTGGAATACAGAACGCATTGTAGCCTCAGTGTTTATATCCTCCCTTGCGTACATTGAAACTCAACACTCAGGCAGTATTGTGAGTTGGGGAGCCTGGGAGGTGATCGTGTGACAAGGGTGGGACCCTCACAAATGGGATTAGCGCCCTTTATAGAGGAGGTACAAGACAGTCCATTGCTCTAGAGACCAGGTCCTCACCAGACATTGCCAGCCTCAGAACCGTGAGCATCAGATACCTACATTTTATAAATCACCTGCTCGAAAGGTATTTTGTTATAGCAACATGAGTGGACTAAGATTGCTTGTGCCTATTTTCTTTCCTTTGCAAAACTAAATCTTGACACTTGACAGCCGTGAGCTAGGCGCTTAGCGAAGTACACACTTCCCAGCAACTCTATGGGACATTTAGAGAAGCGGAGGTCTAAAGAGTTCACATGATGAATTTTTCTGGTGTTGCACAGGGAGTTAGTGACTCAGTCCAGCTTTATAATGCATGTGGGCTGGATTTCCAAAGGAGCTTGAGAATTTGATGCTACACATTATAATTTATTTTCCTCTATATAAGGTCACAGCAGAGCCTACTGCATAGTAGGTGTTTAATTAACACCAGCAGGCCTGAACTGTTGCTCAAAATCAGCCCTTGGTTCGGTCAGTGGGATATGGCTAGATAGTATTATTATCATTATTCAGCCTGAATTTGGGTTGTGTGGCAAGGAGCCCAGATGCTATCAGTCTGCGATGGTGACACCTCTTCCAATTTGTTCTTCAGACCCTGCTCTGTAGTCAATATCCCCGGGCATGGTTGGATTCTGGAAGGGATCTAGGGGTCATTAGATTGCTCCCACTGTCAGACATCATCTGAGTCACTTCAGACTCATCAGCTGCATCTCCTAGAACTCTGTGGAGGCAACATCATCTCACTGTGGGGTGATGAACAAAGTGGACCTCAGAGAGGTGAAGGCCACCACAAGGCCAAAGACCCTGAAATGGCAGGGCCTGTCAGAGCACCCCACTGTGAGCCTCACTGTCACTTCATCACTGTGGTGACAAAGAGGATCTCAGACAGCGTGGGAGGGGCTTCACCAGGGGACACTGTCACTGCTCTGAGAAGACGATAGAGTCAGTCAGTCACCTGCCTGGCTGGGGTGTGAAAGCCCAGGCGGAGAACTCTCTGGTGACAGGCACAGCATAGCCCATCCTCCATTCCCAGGCAAAGCCAAGCATCACTCATCCAGCTGAGGACGATGAATCCCTCCCAGGGGACTGAAGGAGCTGGTAGTAATGGCTGTCTGGGGCTGGCTAAAAGCTTATCGTGACTTCAGCTGGAAGCCTTAGAGCCAGAAGGCAGGAGAAATGATTAAGACAGAGTCCATCCAGGAGGACAGGGCACAAAGCGACCACCCTGAGAAGAAAGCCGCAGTCTGGGCACACCAGAAGGGGTCATGGGTCACATGGAGCATTAGGTCACATGCAAGCTAGAATCACTTAGAGCAATAGAAAAGGAATTCAGAAGCAGTTTGTTCTCGGGTTTACCACTAGCTAATTGAACAGATGAAGAAACCCAGACTCTGAGAGGGACAAGGACTCAGCCAAAGTCACACAGCCCAAAGAACCATGCTGAAGAAGCTGGAGGTCAGAAACATGAAATTTGCCTATGGTTACCTGTGGTATTATCTAGGCCCACAGCCTATTCTATAGATGGGGTCACTGAGGCAGAGGAAGCCCAAAGAGGAAGCATTTCAAAGCAGACACAGAAATGGCTCAGCAAGCAGAATTAGACCTGCCAGCTTCCACCCCTCTTGTGTTGTTACCACCAAGCCCTCCTTTTGTGTGTCAACTTGACACAAGCTAGAGTTATCAGAGAGGAAGGAGCTTCAGTTGAGGAAATGCCTCCATGAGATCCAACTATAAGGCATTTTTTTCAACTAGTGATCTGTGGGGGAGGACCCAGCCCATTGTGGGTGGTGGCATCCATGGGCTGTTGGTTCTGGGTTCTACAAAAACAAGCAGGTTGAGGAAGCTATGGGGAGCAAGCCGGTAAGCAGCACTCCTCCATGGCCTCTGCAGGTTCCTGCCCTACTTGAGTTCCTGTCCTGACTTTCTTCAATGATAGATTGTGAAGTGTAAATGATTTCCCTTGCACCTCAATTGTTGCTGGGTGTAGCGTCATAATTGAGCTCTTGTCTACGGGTTCAAGGCCCTGTGTTTCATTCCTAGAATGAGAACAAGATCGAAAGGGGATCTCGGGTCTTCCTCTGCTAGGAATGCAAGTGAAAGGGCCAACTTACTTTTTGGTCACATTGTTTTGCCGTTACAATAAAATATTGACTAAGACACCTCCCTTACCAGGGATGCAAAGGCCTGGGCTCTTCTTATCTTAATGACCACACAGTTCATATTTTTTGCCGGCTAGTCCAGGTGGGCTTTTCTGAGACTCCATTGCCTTCTTTGGTTGAGGGAGGGCTGGTTTGGAGGAAAGAGCTACTGTGAAGTACAGTATGGTGGAATTGGAGCACAGTGTGTGTGTGTGTGTGTGTGTGTGTGTTGATCTTCTGGATGCCCAGGAACAGGCCCCATTCATAATAAATGACCAGGGAGGAGATGTTTGTTCACGTTTTTGAATTCTCCACCTGTTATTATCTGAAGAACACCCCCTTTTCAGTGTGATTGTGGATAAATTAGTCCTGAGAGGCATACGGCAGAGCCGGGTGCTGGCTTCAGGATGCTGTGTGAGGAGGAATTCCTTGACTGTTTGGCAGTCCCAGGGCTGGGACTAGTCTCAAGCTCCCTCAGCTTCCCATTGTACCTCAGAGAACCTTTCCAAAAAAAAATGTCAGGATGTAGGAAGAGTGGCACTTGGAGCAGGCTCTACACTGTCCAGGAAGCTCAGCACTTGGTCTGTTTGCAGTGTGTAGGCTGTGAGAACAACGTGCCAATCAAGCTTCTAAGGCCTCTGATTTCAATATGATTGAACCCATGCTGAGGCTGGCCCCAGTAGGGCAGTATTGACAAGTCATGGGTCCTTTAAGAGGTATGTGGGTCTTGAGGGTGGATTCCCATTAGTGAGTTAGTTCCTCTCTCATGAGAATGGGAAGTGTAGCGATTTTCTTGTTGAGAACACACCACGTGGTCTCGCATCTTTCCTATTTCTCCATCATACTGGGAAGCAGCCCGAGGCCCTCACCAGTAGGTTAGATGCTGGTATCATGCCCCTAGCTTCCAGAAGCAAGGTAAGTCTCCTTTCTTTAGAATTTGCCCCGGCTTCCATATTCTGCTTTAGCAAAAGGAAGAGAGTGGAGCCATTGGGAAATCTTAGTTGTCTTACATTATTTGAGTTTTCCTTGGGAACAAGGGGGAGAGGTTCCTTGGAACTCAATAGGGAAGCATTTGAAAGTGGACAGCTCTGACCTACACATCAGAAGATGGTGCCTTTGAGGCCAATACCCAGGCTGGTGGACAATCCCTTTATCTCTGTGAAGTCTCATTACAGCTTGGGTGTGAGGGCCCAACAAGGGCAATGTTTCTGTTCACCCAGCCTGCTAGCACTCAAGAGCCCCAAGAGAACACTGAGCCAGGCTTGGAAGACATCTTGAAAGTTCTAGCAAAGACTGGACCACTGAACAAAGAACCTAATTCACCCTGCTAGTGCTGGGAACCTGCTTCTTGCTATAACTTGACTGCATCCTCCTAGACTCCATGTGTTAGAAACTTAACCTCTCAATTCACAAGCTGATGGTATTTTAAAGTTGGTCTTCAAAGAGTTATTAAGAGTAGATGAAGCCAGCAGGTAGGTCCTCTGCTAATAAGCCACTTTGTAAGACAAAAGGGGATTCCAGCAAGTCGGCTGGACCATGTGTTATCCTCCAGCATGGGGAGGGGCAAGAGGCATCCCCATACATCAGCACACTGATCTTGGACTTCTTAGCCTCCAGACCTGTGAGCTCCATAAACTTCTAAACTTCCATTGTTTATAAAATACTGACTCTTGGTTATATTGTCATTGTAACAGAAAGTGGACCAAGATATTCCCACCCTCCACTAAGTTACTTGCTAGGAACTCAAGCTATGCCAGAGACGGTGGGGAACAGGGATGATAAAGTGTTTGCTTGAAGGGCTTGAAGACTAATGGAGTGTCAGGCAGTAGATAAACAAGCCAACAGATCCAGTTGGTGGAACTTAGTTTGGGGTATGTGCTGTGTTGGGAATAAATCAGGGTGACAATAAGAGAGACACCACAGGGATGCTTCAGACAGGGTAGTCAGGGAAGACTTCTTGGAGGAAAGAGCATCTTTTCAAAACCCTAAATAGTGAGAAGAAACATTTGCTATGGGGTAGGGGAATCAGCAGACTGAAGGCAAGAAACTTCTTGCTGAATGCAGTAGGGTAAGGAAGTTGCTACCACAGGGAGGAGGTGGATTAAGGGAGGGCAGAGGGGTCCTGGGCAGGTGTGGCCTTAAGGACTGGGATATGGATTATACTTATTAAAAGACTTTGGGCTGAGGACTCACCCTTGGCATATAATTGATGTGACTTGTAGAAGACAAAGTTTGTAGCAAGAAGATACTTTAGAAACAACTGCCCATCATCTAGAACAGAGATGAGGGGTGGGAGAAATAGACAGAAGCCAGGGGACAAGGGACAGGTTGGAGGTCAGGGCCACAGGATCTGTAAATTGTCTACAAGTGACACTTAAGGCAGAGATAGTGAATACATTCACAGAGGGAATGGACAGGAAGGCAGCCCAGAGTCTAGGAGCTGGGTACCATTTAGTCGGAAGCAGTGGATGAGACTCTCAGTAAGGAGAGTGACAAAAATAGATGAACACTGATTTATTAAAACTGATTAAATAAATGAATGAATAAAGGGGTATGTGACTTTATGGAGGAATGTAAAAAAGTCTTCTATTTTTAAAAGGGGGAAAGAGAAAGGAGGGAAGAGGAAGAAGAAGGAGGGAAGAGGAGGGAGAAGAAGAAAGGAAGAGAGGGAAAAGGAAGAAGGAGGGAAGAGGAAGGAGGGAGGATATCCATTTCAGGGTGTACTGAGTATCCTGTGGTCAAGTGCTTCAAGCCTGCCTCCTCCGTGGACTCAGAGAATCCCAAGGAAGCACATAGGTCATAGTTTGTTACAAAGAGGGTTTCTGGAAACAGGGATGGGTAAGGGTAAGGGTAGAGTGGAGATGAAGGGAGAGGAGCCACTGTATGGACAGAGCTTCTATGACTATCAAGCCAGAAGACTCTAAAGCGTCACTGAAACTGGAGCAGGAAGAACAAAAGCTGGAGAGGCCTTTATAAGTTCAGAACTAGTAAAATCATCTGCTCATGTTTCTCAAGTTTGTCCCCAGGATTCATGGGTTCAAAGCTTTGTCCCCAGAGTGGTGGTACCTTTAAGAGGTGAGGCTCAGTCATTGAGGGCATGCCTTTACAAGGAATTAACATAGTCCTGACCATTCAGTCTCTCTCTCTCTCCCTCTCCCTCTCCCTCTCCCTCTCCCTCCCCCTCCCCTCTCCCTCCCCCTCCCCTCCCCCTCCCCCTCCCCCCCCTCTCTCTGTGCTATGATGCCACTTATCATAAGGTGACACAGATGGGGAGAACCCTCTCTGTGTCAGTATTATGCTCTTAATTTATTTTTTATGTCTAAGTTTTTCAGCCCCCAAAATTGTGTCACAATGACAGAAAAGGTATCAATACACCATCCACTTCTATGCCAAGCTATGTTGTACCAATCAATTCCCTTGTTTAATGGTTAATTCAAGCTCTAGACTGTCCAGTGTTTCAGAAAGGTCAACCACTTGGAAGTTACAGTCATGGAGGTTCAAGAATATGGTCTTGGTAGCTGCCCTGGGGAGGGACTCAGGACAGTCATTGCAGCCTGTAGGTTTAGCAACCCCCTTCGACTGAGAATCATTCTCAAAGCCTTGGCTTCTTCATTCGAAAATGGGAAGGGCCATACTAGTGGCTACTCAGGACTCCCTGGTCAGGTGAGGTCATCCCAGAGCCAGACTCAACACTGTTAGTTATTCTTGCTTTGAGTGGTGCGTAGTCTGTGGCCAGAGGCAACAGTTGTCAGGATCTCAGCAAGAAACAACAGCCCGCTGGGCGTGGTGGCGCACACCTTTAATCCCAGCACTTGGGAGGCAGAGGCAGGCGGATTTCTGAGTTCGAGGCCAGCCTGGTCTACAAAGGGAGTTCCAGGACAGCCAGGGCTACACAGAGAAACCCTATCTCGAACCCCCCCCCCCCGCCCCCGACACATACACAAAGAAAGAAAGAAAGAAAGAAAGAAAGAAAGAAAGAAAGAAAGAAAGAAAGAAAGAAAGAAAGAAAGAAAGGAAGAAAGAAAGAACAGCTCACTCACAGTGAACAATTTGAGGACAGTCTAATGAAGAGAATGTATAGAGGGGGCATGTGTACCAAGCACATAGAGAGTGCAGTTACCCTGGGGTGGAAAGAGGGGGTGCCTGAGTACCCCAATCTGAGCAATAGTAGGAGGCTATCCACAAAGAACCAGCAAGAGAGGACGGACAGAAAGAGCCAGGGAACATGCACAGCCCACTGGAGCCCTCAGAGGACTGACAGTGCTTCAGACTCCTGCCTGGGCTTTTGTTTGGTAAACATGCAGGAGGCAGAGGGTTCCTTGCCAGGGTCCTCCCAAGCTCAGCTTGTAGAAAGGTGACCACAGAACAGATTCCAAGGACAAGCAGAGAATGCTCAGTATGAGGTGGGGGGTAGAGGGGGAAGCAGCCACTTAAAGCCTGCCCATGTGACACATAGAGAAATAGGGGCTCAGAGGGGTCACATTGGGTGCTCAGGTAGAACTTCCGGGCTTGACTCCCAAGCCAACATTTACTCCCTGAGCTATACCTCAAGTTAGGTTTCATTTTACAGTCCATGTATCATGTACACAGAAAGGCAATGTGACCCATTCAAGGTCTCGCTCTCTCTCTCTCTCTCTCTCTCTCTCTCTCTCTCTCTCTCTCTCTCTCTCACACACACACACACACACACACACACACACACACACACACACACACACAGACTGTCAGAACCAGGACTCTAGGCACCAGGCCAGGTGCCCCCAACACCAGGCTGTTTCTATCACTCAGCACTGTTCTGCGTTGTTAGGACAGAAACATGCAAATTATGCCTAGAGGTGCCATCTCTGAGTAAATGGAAGTGAGGTGGCATGTGCCACACAGGTGGCCCTGGGGGTGAGTCTTCCCTGGCAGCACTGGCCTCAGAATGAACTCTTATCTCAATTTGCAAAGCCACCTTCCAGGGAGAGCATGTGGTGCACAGTCTCCTTCAGCAATGATTTTTCCAGCGCGGCAGGGCTTCATGGTGTGGCTTTCCTTAATCCATCCTGCTGATGGCCCTGGAGACACATCCCTGCTCCCTCCCCCTCCTTTGCTGCCCTCCCCACCCCAGCAGCCTTTCAGACTTCAGAGTGGACTTTCTCTGACTGCTCTCTGCTCTAGACAGATGATACACAAGGCTACTTGCCAAGGTCATTTTTAACTCAGCGCACTGCAGGTGAGAAGGAAAGGAGAGTTAAATCACAGACCAGACCATAGGGGCAGCGCATGCTTCAGGGTCTCAGCAAGCATGCAGGGCAGCAGGGGCCACTTTGCCCTGTTCCTCTCTTCAGTTCAGCTTGGCTGGGTTTGGAGGAACTGGGCTAGCAGCAGGGCTGTGCTCAGCTTCATTGATTCCTTGGTAGAGCAGGGGCTGGAGATGAAGACCCCAAGGAAAGGGAGATGTTGAGGATGTGAGAAGAAAGGCCATTGCTATGACCTGGGCAGGAAATAGTCAGTTCTTGAGGAATACGGAATAGGGCTTTGTTCGTTCCTAAGGATAGAGCTTTGGCATTTTCTTTAACAACATACCCACCTTGCTGCTGGGAAAACTGAGGTGGGGAAAGTAAGGCTGTATCCAAAGCCAAGGACTCCACAGATGTTGGTAGAATGAGATGGTGAGCCCACACCCCTGTCTGGGAGAAGGAGCACACAGATTCCAGGAATCCTCAACTCCAGTCAAGGCTCGGCTCTGGCTTGCTGTGTAACCCTAGAGAAGCCACGGCCACTCTCTGGCTTGCAGTGAGGACTAAAGTCTTAGTTTCTAGCCTGTATAACTGTGTGAGACATGGAGATGCAGCAGGAAACAAGCAGGATCCAGGCTGTGAGCAAGCCTGAGACAACACATGAGGTCTCTGTTACTAATGTCATTTCACACGGGACAAGATTGAGTGTGTTGCCTACACGGGATACAGGAGGGTAGGGGATAAGAAGATTCTTTGGGTTCCCCTCACCCTGGTGGTCTATCTTCTGCAGGAACAGCACTCTAGCCTTCCCCACCCCAACACCACAGCAGCAGATCTGGGAGTGTTGGAATCTTATTTATTTGGTCTGCAGATGAGCGATGAGATTTTTTTTCCCCTCAAAAATAGATTTACCTTAATTATGTTTGAGTTAGATTAGCATGGTATTAATTCTCACTTCTTGAATAAACGTGGAAAGTAGGTGTTTGCTTTGAGAAAGACCTCTGCAAGTGCAAGGGGCAAGGAAGGGGTGGGGTGCTAGTGTGCCCTGTGGGCTCTTAGAGGAAAATGAGTGGGGGCAGGGCCAGATTCCAGCTGCCCAGCCCGAGGAGCAGAGGAAAGGCTGTTTTCATTGGGACAGGAAAGAGTAGGGCTCTGTTGTTCCCCAAAGTACAGGTTTGGGCCTTTCTCTACTAACACACTCTCCCCTTTAGGGGCTCCTGGAGAAGATGGGTGTAAAGTTTGTAATGTGGTTTGTTCCCTCTGAAACTCCCACTTGAGTTTGATCCCCATTATGAAACATTAGGAAAGTGTACCATCTGACTGTGTGTTCAGCAATGGGGACTTTGTGGGAAATGGAGACTAGATAAGTCACCAAGATAGAGCCTCATGATTGAACAAAAGGAGAAAGAGATCAGAGGACACACATACACTCATGCACACATACACGTATTCACACACTCACACACACTCACAACTCATACACACACACTCATGCACACACACTTACACACTCATACACACTCATATATACACATACACACACTTTATTGTATACACATACACTCATACATATACACATACACTAATACATCTACACACTCAAACACTCACACATACACATACATACACACACACACACACACACACACACACACACACACACACACACACTCATACACACATACGCATTTATAAACACAGTCATGAGGACCCTAATATAGCTCTCTCTTTTGAGGCTATGCCAGTATCTGGCAAATACAGAAGTGGATGCTCATAGTCATCTATTGAATGGAACACAGGGCCCCTAATGAAGAAGCTAGAGAAAGTACCCAAGGAGCTAAAGGGATCTGCAGCCCTTTAGGAGGATCAACAGTATCCCCCAGAGCTGTGTCTCTAGTTGCATATGTAGCAGAGGATGGCCTAGTCGGCCATCAATGGGAGGAGAGGCCTTTGGTCTTATGAAGATCATATACCCCAGTACAGGTGAATGCCAGGGCCAGGAAGTGGTAGTGGGTGGGTTGGAGAGCAGGGCCGGGGGGGGGGGGGGCGTGTATAGGGGCCTTTGGGATAGCATTTGAAATGTAAGTGAAGAAAATATCTAATAAAAATTTTTACTACAAAAAATAAACACAGTCATGCACACACACTCATACATATTCATACACATACACACTCATGTACACACAATCATACACACACACATACACACACTCATTCCTAGTCTCTCACTATGTGATTGCCTGTGCCACCTTGGCACTCTATCAGCAAGCAGCAGGCCATGTCCAGAACTTTGCACTAAAAAAATTCTCTTTTGCTTATAAAGTGTCCCTGCCTCAAACATTCCATTACAGGAATCCCAGATGGTCTAATGCAGTAGGCAAGCCTAGTCTGGGGTGTTGCGTGGGGACATCCTCCTAGGCAGAGCTGAACCTTTGCTCCTGACCCCTGCCAAGTATCTGGGACTGCACTGGGACTGCATGCAGTCTTTGCAGCCCCTGCTGGCTGAGCCACCGGGATGATTTAGCAGCTAATGAGAAACAGAAACTAGAACAAACAAATGAAGCAGCTACTGCCTGAGGGGAGAAGCACATTTCTCAGACTGCAAAGAGACAGGCAATCCGTTGTCGGGCTTACACAGGTGCTGCTGGGCTCCGGAATGCCAGCCCAGGCTAGTGGGAGGATACCTGAGACCTACTCCCAGCAAGTCCTACCTCAGCCATCTCCATAGCCCTATGAGGCACTGATGCATGACAGGGCTAGCCTCCTCCTGGTGCTTCTCAATCAACATAGAGGCTGCTGTGAAGGAAAACACTTGAGGTGTGAACTCAGTCCACCAGCTTAGTGCATGGCCTCTCATCCCAGCTCTCTGCTGGGACCAGTTACCTACTCTTTCTTGGGTGTGTACTGATATAGCCAAAGAGCCTGGTTTTGGAGAGGCCAGTGTGGTGTCTCAAGACAGGCGGTCCAAGAGTTGGAATGTGAACTTGCTTCATAACAGTCTTGGGCTTTGGGTTCAAACTCTGAGCTCTTTCAGACAAAGAGCTTAGACTCAGCGACTCCAGGTCATGGACTTCTACAAAGGGCTTCACTTTACAGAACTCCCACATTAGAGATGAGGAACTCTGGGCTTAGCGGGTTTTTGTAACTGATTCACTGCCACACAAGATGATATATTGTCATCTTATGGTGTCTAGGCACCATTCTGATTGTGTAATGTAATAAGGTAGAACCAGACTGCCATCAGCACTGGAGCCTCTCCTGCTTGAACCTGACTGCTCTGTTTTGGTACCTGGCACCCAGTCCCATGCTGTTCCTGGGCTGTGGTGGGGGAAGTTCCACATGGACTCCCTTCAGAAAGTAGAGAGCACAGAAGGTGCCCATTGCCTTCTGAACAAACTTGTATAACTGCAGACCTAAACCTCAACTGAAGAGAAAAGGCTTTTGACTTCCTGTGTTCTCTGTATTCTAAAGCCCAGGATTTAAAGGACTTGTATTTAAAAACCCAACAGATTCTAGAAAGCATTTGTAGTGGAAAAAAATGTGCCTGGGTTGGGAAGGGGAGGAAGAAGAAGGGAAGGGAAAGGGAGAAAGGAAAAAGAAAGAAAGGAGAAAGGAAATAGAAAGAAAGGAGAAAGAGGGAAGAGAAGAGGGAGGGAAGGGAGAAGGGGGAAAGAAGAGTAGGAGATGGAAAAAGAGGAGAGAGGGCAGAAAGGAGAGAAAGGAAGGTTATGTGTTTTTTTGGGGGGGGTCACTGGTGGAGTGGCTGTGACTTCACCCTCCAGCTATGTCCTCATGACAGGATGATGCAGACAATCTCTATGGTGACATGGGAGGGTGAGTCTGAGAACAGAAGGGTCTCATACAACAGCATTGAGGTGTCTATAGAGGAAATCCATGCTAGTGAGTCTGAGGAGTATGAACTAGCTGTCTTGAAAAAGCTCAGGGTCTCCAGAAGTCCAAGAGGGTTATAATACGAGGGCTATAAAGAGACTGACTACCAGGGTTTTGAGTTGAGATGATGAGACTTCCCCATGATGATATTGGTCAAAGCTATCTCAGGAGATACCAACACATGCATGTACCATGTTTTTTTCTTTGTCTGAGATGGCAAGACATTGTCTCATCTGGAAGTATAGCCCCAGAGGAGAAGGAAGGCTCCCTGAGTTGACTAGGACTCCATTTGTGTTTTGACAAGAACATGCCCTTAATGTTGAAATTAAGTTCAGCAGTGGAACAAAAAAGAAGACAGAATTACGTACACACCCAAGGTCTGGTTATGTATCAGGCTATAAGCAAAGAAAAATGTCACACTCATCTCCATGGCATAGGTCACTTAAGGACCAGGAAAAGGAAGATCAAAGAATGCTTCCTATAGCAGATGACCCAGGAACTCAGTCTCGAAGCCATAGTGGAGCTGAGCAGATGGGGAAGGGTGGAGGTGCACAGGTGTTCCAGGCTGGAGAACTGCCCATGCACAGGCTTGGCAGTGAGGCGTCGGAGTGGACTGCGGCCAGGAGGCTGTGGCCAATGGTATGCGCTGGATTTAGAGAAAGCCAGGGCCAGCGAGGGGCTCCTTGTACCTCGTGAGGGTTCTGAGGAATGAATCTACTTCAGGGGCCTGGTTCCCCTGGGAGAACTGGGATTGGGGAATAGGGACACCATAGCTTGTTGGCTCTCCTGAGGTGAGCTGTGAACACAGATAGCAAACTACACTCCTATCGTCCTGTTTCACGGGGCAATGGACCTGATCCTGCTTCTTCACAAAGCAAATGATTAAAATGTCCTGTTAGGAGGACGCCGGCATCACAAAGTGTGCTGATTGTGAGTTCTAAAGCTCTCATTGCCTTAGGACTGGCTCTCCAAAGACTGGAATAATTGTCACTGGCAGACTTGCCAGGGGACAATTTGGTCTCATTATGTCATGAAATTGAAGCTGGCATTTCTGAAACTTGCCAAGTTTTGCCGGAGGCATGAGCATCCCAGGAAACTCACCACCTCAGGTGGTCCTCATCCCACTGTCATCAGAAAACCAGAGTGAGATGAGACAGGGCTTTGATGGGAATGCAGGGTATCAGGTCCCAGTCCAAACTCCAGTGTACATACTATAGCACTGGCAATGAGCTGTGGGATGGGTGATGGAGAGATGGGTCTTGCCCAGCAGAAGTCCTGGGAGAACCATTCAGAGAAGAGTTGGCCTCATGACTGAGGGTGGAGTAAAGGATACTTAAACCTGAGAGTCCAGATGAACAAAGGAATAGACAGGATAAGAGCAAGACTGTGTGGCTTGGTGACCAAGAGTCTCCAATCTAAAGTCCTAAAGGTATGTTTAAATCTCATGACTACCACTTTCAAGCTGTGTCATTGGGCAGCATTGTTAATCTACCATGTACGTCTGAGGTTTGCCACCTCACAATGAGGATAATAACTGAAGGAATCTCAGGGATTCCCAGAGGGGAGCACTGATGGTAGAAGCAGGTGCCACGTGAATGGAAATGGCAGCTACTGATGATTACTCTGGTTGGAGAAGCCCCGTGTCTTTGAAGAAGGCAGCAACATGTTGAGTTTCTGCTGGCACAGCATCCAAGCAAGAGGCCCTGCTTCTCCACAACCCAGCACAAGCTCCATCAGCCACTTCAATATTTCTTTGGAGTTACCTTCTGGGGCCATTCTGGGAGGAACTAGTTTTCCTGAGCCTGCATTGTGCCCCAGCACTGGACACAACATGTCTTATTTATTGGTCGTATGAGACATGCAGGATAGCTCCATTTCTCCAGATGAAGGAGGTTTCAGTTGAGCTGCCTGTGGCCGGTAGCACCTTGCTCCAATCTAGTTGGTGCTGAGGGATGCTAAGAGGCTCTTACAGGCTTTCCAAACACTGTCCAACGTCCTGGAGAAGCTGTTGACACATGTAGCTTAGTCCTTGAACACAGGGCCTGCTGACTGGAGAACACCAATGGAGGCTGGAAAGAATTGATGGGGAAAAGAGCCCAGGGGTCCTGAACTTTAGTTTTCAGAGCTAGCTCTGGGTGAAGGCTAATGGGATGTCAGTGTCCTCTGGGGCTGTCCTTAGGCAAAATCAAATATCTCTGGCAGCCAACCCCTGCAGCTCCCAGAGGACTCTCAAGACACCCCAAATCTTCCAGCTCAGAGATCATTGCAGCATGGCTTGACCCCCCCCCCCCCCAGCTCCCCCATGTGCAATGAAGGATGACTAAAAAATAAAATGACCCTTTTAGAAAGTTCACATAAATAATTGCAGGATGATTCTCATTTATAAATCTATTAATATAAACGTTGTCTCCCCCCCACCCCCGAAATAAGTGCAATGTGACTTTAGATTACATCACAACTCTTAAAATAAAAGCATTTGCTTTGTTTTTAAAAATACCTTTACAGTTACTAGGAGCCCAAGGACAAATAGAGGTCAATACAGATGTCCTGAGGTCTGCATGCTAGGGGCGAGCGAGCTTGTAAGTGTGTCTGGGTTATACAAACGTACAGCTCAGTAACCATCATATACCAGATCTCCAAGGACCACCCTCTAAGAGGGACCCCAGTGCTATAACAGTGGCCACCTGCTGTGGCTACAGATCATTCCCGAATAGTTTAAAAGGCCAGTGTCCACTAGCTGCCTGTTTCTGCCATGTTTCTGAGCAGCTGATGGCATGTGGCTACTTCACACAGGGGCCTCACCACGGCTGCTGCATTCATACCCTCTCACCCTGCTGTGGGCTAACAGAGGCTTTGCAATGGCAGACATTCTGCCAAAGCTTCACAAAGGCACAGGGTCAGTGCCAGAATGCTTCTCTGTGTCTTCCTTATGCTTGGATCCATGTTTCCTCTGGGCTGGCAGCCCGAGTGGACTCAGTTTACTTCAGTTCTGTAAATACTACCTTGCTCATTCAATCGCCTTGTGGCTTCTCCATTTAAGATTTTTAAAACATGCATTTATTTGGGGAAGGAGGGTATGAATATGTGTGCTAGTGCACATGTGTGGCAGCAAGAGGACAGTCTGCAGGAGCTGGGTCTCTCCTTCTACCCTAGGGGTCCTGGGCATTGAACTTGGGTCGGCAGGCTTGGTGGTGAGCGCATTTTCTGGCTGAGCCTTCTTCCTGCCCTCATGTCTCTTTTCATAGCAAAGCAAAAATACTGTCAAGTGGGGCTGTGCACAGCTTCAGCCTCTTGCTGTAGAGCAAGCACTGTGCTGCAGAGGCCTGGCCTCTGATCTCTGATCATGATGCTTCATGGCTTAGAGCTCTGTATCGGTCTGCTTGGGAGGGAGTTTGGACAAGGAGAAAGCTCCCCTGAGCTGGTTTTGGGATGAAGGAGGGACCCACCCGTGCTGTGTCCTGAAGCACAAGAAGGCAGCAGGCAGAGGGAAGGCATGAGCGCTGGACTGGGCAGAGGTGCTCCAAACAGTGCGAGCAGGAGAAGGATGTCAAAGTGCAAGGAGCAGCTAACAATAGCTTAGTCGTTACTCCCAGATGCCTTTCTCAGGGTTTTATTATATATTTTCCAAACCTGGCAAAGTTTTGAGGCCCAGCATGACAGGTTCCTAATTCAAGATGAATGTAACGTGAGGGGGATGCATAGGTGCATGGAAGGAAATGTTCAACCTTCCATGCCAGCCAGCTCCATAGAGCCTAGAAAGACCAGAAAGCCAGACTCAAAGCTGTCAGGCCTGGTGGGAAGCCACTCTGCCCATACACCTTCTCGGCCCTGGTGCTCGCCTGTTTGTGCTCCCATGGAGGGTGGATAGTGAGGGTGCATTCCAGTGACCAAGTGAGTATAGCTAGGCCTGGTCTCAGTCCTGAAGGTGTCCCCCCACTTCCCAGCCACTGAGACTAGCAAATGTGGACACTGAGTCCCTAGAGAGTTGTCCCAGAACTCCTGTGTTACCTGCCAGCTTTTTGTCCCCAGCTGTGGCTAAGATCTACACCATCACGGGGCCACTCCTCTGAGTTTCTACAGCCTGAGCCGCCTAGACCCGGTGCACGGGAGATCATGATCGAGCCTGGCTGTAAAATGCATCACCCTAGAGGATCACCCGAGTTGGCTCTGACTTCTCAGCCATCCTGTTTCCCTGGAGACTCTGACACAGAAGCAGGGCACAGAGGTTTCTAAGCCAGGGACACAGGAGGGTGGCCTGGCCCATATGACCTGAATTATCATCCTTTCCCCCAGCTGGAAGAGACTCGGTACATTTTAGAATTACTACCATGACAGACCCCCATGGAGTCAGATGGCTGTCTCCAGCTTCCGGAACACTACTTCTTCTCCTCAGTTGCCTGAGGAGAAGGGGTTTGTCACATGTTTGGCTAGCACTGCAATATTGCCGTCTGAGTCAGAGACGCACACGACAGGAAAGGTCACAGGCTCCCAAATTAACTCGAGGAAAAACTGCCAATCAGCAAAGATTCACTAGGAGTTTGCAGGGAGGTCCTTCTTCTTTCTCTGCATTTGAGGTAGGGAGCAAACACATATTATGCTCAGAGACTGGGCCCCCAACATACACCACTGCACTTCCCAGAAGCCCATAAAACCTTTGCTAAACTGCAGGCACTATCTCAGTGCCTTTTTGCAGGCAACCATTAGGGCAGGGTTTTACAAATCTCTCCATTTTACAGAAGAGGAAACAGCTTCTTCAAGGTTAAGATTGAGGCACTTGCTCAGAGTCACCGTGATAGAATTGGGATTAGCAGCAGGCATTTTGTCAGGCTTGTAGGCTCTGAGAACCTCTGTCTGAGGTCCTCAGAGACCAGGAGCCACTTCCAAAGCACCGGCTCTTGGGTGAGTTTGGATTCTCAGCCCAATCTTGTACACACAGTGGGGACCCAGTATGTTGGGCACCTCAGATCCAGCACAGGTCTCCAGTGTCCTGGAAAAAAACATGGACAGAAGCTTGCTCAAACTCTCTTGTCACCAGAAAACCTTTATTAGTATAATATAAACCAAGCTAAGGTGTAGACTTTCCCCTTTCTGTGACCTGCTTCTCTGAGTCAGAGGTTTTATGTAGGAGAGGAATCCCTGCCATTTTTGTCAAGTTCAGAGAACGGGGTCCTCTGGAAGAAACAGTCTTCCATATACCAGGTCAACCAGACCTCGGGCAGCTACCATAGGACTAAGATGGAGCATTACATCCCAGGATGGCCATGAAGAGAAGTCTCTTCCCATCTCACAGCTCAGTGTCTCCCCTGGAAAGCAGACTAGCTGGAATGTCATTTCTGTTTTCTGCTGGGCTTGACATTTCTTGAGTGTCTACTCAGGCAAACACTTGATGATGTAGCTACCATGCACTCATTATGCTCTGAGTGCTCAACATGAGTTATGCTATTGAAGCTTCCCATATGTTTATCTCATCGTTGCAATTTCCATGTGACAAAGAAGACAAGAAAGAAGTATAGGTGGTCAAGGTCAAGGAGGGTAGCAACGGTATACAGCGAGATCCAACTACCTTTAGACTGGCTCCAGAGCCTAGAGTGCTTACCCTTAGAGTATTCCATTTTTGAATTTTCAGGCACGGCAAAAACATTCATGAGAATCTGGGGTAAGTAGCACACGATAGAGGGAGTTGAAATGAGTGTAGCAGCTGGGCTGGTGCATAGGCAGATTGGGAAGGGCCTTGAGCACAGCCTAAAGGGTAAGGCAGGTGCTGAAGGAGCTAAGGAAGCAAGCAAGCACAGGAAGAGACAAGCAGATTTGCGTTCAGCAAGACAGACCTGGAGGCATTGGGAGGCTCATTTCTAAGAAGGTATGCACAAAATGAAGAGGCAACTTCTAGAAAGCCATGGATGTCCAAGAAAACTGAATGTAACCTTGTGGGTTGAGCAGGAGGAGGCAGAGTGTGATTGATATATATATATACCAGAATGATGTAGATATTGTGTATAATATATAACATATAATATAAATAATACTGTGTATAGTATGACAATATGTAATATATAGTGATATAGAGTAATATATTATATTATCAGTCTATCTATCTATCTATCTACCTATCTATCTATCTATCTACCTACCTATCTATCTATCATCTATCTATCTACCTATCTATCTTGATACAGAGATAAAGTGGCCTGGCTTCAGGTGGCCTGCAAATGGCAGCAGAGCAAGAGAAGGTAACAAAGACTCTTGAGTCCTAACTGGGATTCTGGGCATATGCTGCTGTTGGCTGAGAAGATGGAGAGAGAGAGGGCAGACATGGGCCTGATGAGCTTGAGACCTTCAGCATCAAATGGTGCATGGCTGAAGCCCCAAAGTCGAGATTGGTGCTCAAGCACTTGGCATCATTAGTATCCAGGCAGGGGCTGCTGGGAGAGTGAAGCATCCCAGGGAGAGGGTGCCTGAAGAGGGATTGAGGGTTGGGGTGCAGATCTGGGACCTTCTCTGGTAAACCTATGAGCAGAGGAAGAAGGAACTCACCAACTCTGCCTCTCTTCTACTCTGCAAGCCATCAGCAAGGGCATTGGAGTTCTAGGAGGGGGAGGGGTTATCCTCTTTTAAACTCAACTCTGAGAAGCAGCAAGCGGCCATAGTCCCAGAACACTGCTTCCATGCTCTGGCTCCAGCTCAGGGTTTTCCAGCAGGCTCCGAATTGTGTAATTATCCATACAATAATTATGCCTGGCAGAACGCTTCGGCTCTCCTGGGGGAGGGCTTTCCAGCCACCACCAGCCTGTTCTGCCTGGCTCTTGATCTGCTCAGGATCAACGGACAACCTGGCTGGGAGGGAGCCCGGGCAGCCTGTTCTGGGGGCAAGTGGGCACCTGTCAGACAGAGGCTCCAAGGGAACCTGTCAGTACCACTCAGTTTGACTTCCTGGATATAGATAGCCCCATCCTGAATGACTCCCACCTACAGGGCTGCCCCCATCTCCCAAGGCCCTATTTGTGACCCAGAGGGAGGGGGAAAATCCATCAACTCTGCAGAAGCAGCTAATCAGTTTACTTGGTTGCCTGGGGTCTTCCAATGTAATTATAATTCTTACTAAGGCGCTGGCGAGTGTCAGAGGTATTTCAACAACTGCCGAGAATACGATAATCAAAGCGCCAGCATTCCTTTGTTCCAAGTCTTGTTGAGGGAGGCTCTCAGGAGATATGCTTTGGAGGGAAACTCCAAGATTGGGTTATGTTTTTCTCGCTTCCTCCCATTCCTGTTTTCTTCCTTCCAAAGCTGTCAGAAAGCCCCCCTTGCAGCTGGAAGCAGAGTTGAGCCACGGATGTGGCTCCCAAGTGCTTCTATAAGGCCAGAAAAGCCCCTTAAGGGACAGGAGCATTGTGCAGTAGGAGCTGCTGGCTGCTTCCCAGAGACCTTGCAAGGTGGCATTTACCTTGGCGAATTCCCCAGCCTCTGGCAGACAGCCGGGAGCTTCGGAAGCTTGATTTTGCTGGCACACCCAACAGGGTCCCATCTGTTAGGAGAATACTCCTGTTAACTCAGATCATGAGACCATGCTAGAAAACACAACGTACAGAACCAGGATGCCAAAGCTGCCAGGACCAGCATCACTTCTCTCTGAGGCAGTGTGCAGTCTTAGACTCACGGGGATGCTGGGTGAGCCACTGGGGTGCTTAATGGCATTGGGCTCTAGTCATCTGCTGCCTCCTCTTCTGGAGGAGGGAGGCATTCAACAGCAAGATGACATAGGCTTTTTCATTAAGAGGTTCGCTGTGGACCTTTTCCTGTGCCTTTTGCTTCCTGTGATTCCCCGAGTGACCAAGTGATACCTGGACTCAGATTTGCCAGAGCCCAAACGGCACGCTGCTGAATTAGTGCCATCCCTCAATTACTGTCTGTGGCAGACCCGGATGTGTGATCTTCACTACATCTTCTATTGTGTGCTCCTTCAAGATGGGTAGTTCCAGGGCTGGGAAGGAATCAGACTTCTTCCTCATTGCAACATGATAAGGCTTTGAAGTGTGGACCCTCAAGCCTAAGTCATGTTTGCCACAGTTAGGCAAAGGTGGCCAAAAATGGGGGTGCCATTTCTTTGCCTTTTCCTAGTCTCGTCCTACGGAATGGTCAGTGAAATCCTGCTAATTAAGCCGCTGAAACATTGGAGTTTATTTGTAATGGCAGCCCGGGATGCTTAGTCTAAGGTATAAATTATTCTGAGCCTTCCTCTTGAGAGTACAGTTGTCAGCCAATTTTAGAATTAAATATTTTGAAGGAATTCAAATTCACACACCACCTCTTGTATGACTCCCAAAGGTGGCTGAGGGTGTGTGCTGGGTGGGAATTTCTTCCCTGCTCTGATTCCTCTCCCAGACATGAACTGGTGTTACTTGCAGACCCTAAGTCTGATAGGTAAGCTGTGGCTGGTGGGATTCTAAAGGGCTGGAGACTTTGTACAAATAAATCAGTACACAAATGACTAGAGTCATCTTTCAGCATGGAAGAGTAGTTTCAGACACACGCATCCACGCACACATGCACATGAACAGGCTGTAGAGAGCAACAGGCCAGCCCATGCAGAGAGGAAGAAATTGGAAATGTGCATTTGGTCAGAACTGGAACACAGATAACTTTGCCCTGATAGCCTCTGCTTAGAATGCTGTCGAGAAAGATCCCGAGGTCACACTGTATGCAGAAGGAAAAGGTTCTATGATGGGTGATCAATACCTGCCAGGAGTAATGGATGAGGGGCTGACAGCACAAGCCAGGAATTGTCATATCTGTTACAGTCGTTAGACTTGTGATTGTGGGAGGAATCTGACTTCCCGTCGCAGCACTCCACGAAGGGAGATCATATCCTTATCTTACAGATGATGAATCTGAGGCTCAAATACAGTAGGCATTTATCCAAGATCATGCGCTCAATGGAGGCTTCCTGGTTTCTAAGTCTATGTGTGTTGTCACAGGAGGAGAGGAACCATAGTGGCAGTCCAGAATTCAGTTTCTGCCTCCCTCCCGGCATACACAGTAGAGCAAAGGCAGAGAAGGACAGTCGTGGAGACAATGTAGACGCCAGGCTTAGGGAGGAAGGTCCGTGAGGCTTTCATCTTTTGAACTGGTTTATTGGTTTAGTGCTCCCCCAAAGTTTGGAAGTCAGCCAAAAAAAAAAAAAAAAAAAAAAAGGAGGAGGGAGGGGAGGAGGGAGGAGAAGAGGAGAGGAGGAGGGTGAGGGCCCGGGGAAGGGGAAGGAATGGGAGACTGGGCAGTCAGAGCTGTGGATTTGGCCTCCTGGTCCCACAGGTTGGCTGTGCAACTGTAGGTAAACATCATTCCCTAGCCCCAACTTCCCCATCTCTCAAATATTTGGTGGTAGGTACAGAACCTCAGACTTAAGGGTACTGACACACCTCCTCCTCTTCCCAGCCATGTGACCTCAGGCTCCTCCCCCTCCCAGCCATGTGACCTCAGGCTCCTCCCCTTCCCAGCCATGTGACCCCAGGTTGCTCCTCCTATCTCTACTCTGAGATTCTAGTTTCAGCTCCTCTCCTTCCCTGACCTCGGGTTACTCCTCCTATCTCTACTCTGAGATTCTAGTTTCTTACTTCTGAGATGCGGATCAGACAGCACTCTGCCTCACAGGGTAGTAAGGTAAATAGATGAAGTAAGGTAGGGGAAGTGCCCGCTTCCACGGGTGGGCATTGGTTGCTTGCACTTCCCCTTGTTTGCACTTCCTTCCAGACTCCCACCCTCCCTGTGCCTGCAGTTTCTTCCTCTCTTTCTTGATTTTGTTCCAGGATTTTAGGGGAACAATAAATCAATTCCAGAGACACATAAAGGCTGCAGGCAGCTGTAATCCCAAAACCACTTTGGTCTTTCCGTTTTCTCCTGTTCTGAGCTTCCTGGGAGATGAATTCTCACTCTCGCTCCATTTACACTTCATTTTCCAGACGCTTCCCAAGGAGCCCATGTGGTCAGTATTGCCAACCTCATGGGACTCATGAAGAGTCCAAGGCCCAACCAAAGGAGTGAGCTGAGGTCATGCAGGCAGAGAAGGAAACTGTAGTGTTTAAATCTAAGACCTGTTAGTATCCAAATTCTATTCCTTATCGGGCAAAAATGGCCCTTGTTGAAAGATCTAGATTTACTCTTATATTTCTCAATAACATGTGATCTACCCAAAGGCTCCCTTAAAATCAGAATTATGGGGTCTGGGATCCAAGACAAATGACAGCTGTGCCTATTGCACCAGAGACACAAAAGTCTAGTTTGATTGACCAGTCGGTGCCTCATCCCTCCATCAGGAATAGAACAAATCTCAGTATTAGCAAGGGCTACCCTTTACTATGCCCTTGCTGTGTGTCAAAAGGCTATGTAAATGCTGTACTATGAACATATGATTACAGACAGACCTCAGATTACAACAGTTTGACTCAGTGATTTGCCAGCTTGCTTATGGGATGGATATGACACACATTCAGTCAGAACCATATTTTGAGTTTGGATCTTTCCTGAGCCAGTGAGATATAGAATCACACTCTCACAAGATGTTCCCAGCCCGCCCCAGATCATAGGAGGAAACCACCAGCTCTCTGCCGTGAGTTGTGTGGCTGAGCACAGATGTTTGGCAGACTGGGTAGATTCAATACATTTTTGATGTATATAACATTGTCAGTCTGACACAGGCTGTCAGGGCATAGCCTTAGCATGAGCTGAAGGACCTGTTTTCTTTTCTACATACAGTGGAGTGTTTACAGGTGCCTCTAACGTGTTGAGAAGGTGGGCTGTAGAGCCAATGACACTTGAAGTCACTTCTGCAGTGTTGAAGGGTATGGATAGAATGCCAATAGGAACATCTCCGCCCAGTGCCTACATCTTGTTCCTGCTGCACAGCAAGGGTACAAGAAGGGAACCCAAGATACCTCAGAAGTGACTGGTATGGTTGCCATCTTTCTATGGGTCCTTGTAATAAGTTATCACAGAATTAGAACTGAATAGACAGCCCTGGGGGCAGAGTGGTGGTGGTGGTGGTGCAAGGAGTCAGGCTAGACCAACACCTAGGGGTTCCCGGGGCAGAGCTTTCCAAACTTGCCAGGAAAGAGTGTTTGCAGTGCCCACACTGCATGGTGTTAATGCAAGTGTGTTTAGAGGTGATGGGAACTGATACCAAGCAACCCCTGTATGGTCCTCAGAGATGGGACACTTGGCTCTGATGAGGACATCCAGGATGGCTATGTTCTTCTGCAAGTGTCTTCTGTCACTGCACAGATATTTAACTGTAGACATGATGACCTACTGGGCCCAACACTGTGCTACGTGTTGAAATGCAAGTGTCAAGAAGACAGCTTGGATTACAGTTATCCTGAAAGTCTCAACTATGTAAGGAGAGAAATCGGAAGGCATCAGGTATTTCTCTTACTCTTTTCTTCTTCTGACAAAATCTTGGAGGGGGGGTACTCAAGTAGAGGGCGTTGGGAATCCTGTGAAGCCTAAGGTAGTTAGTTAATACAAAGGTAAGGATTGGCCCAAATCCATCAGTGTCACTATCACCGCTAATATCACCCTTCCAACAATACAATTACTTATAAATGCTTATTACATCATTTGTCTGTATAACTACCATCATTACCATCACTACCACCACCTCTATTATCAATAGCATTCACCCTACTAGTTACCTCCATTACTATTAACATTGTTAACCTGCATCAGGGCAAGCAGCACACATCTCATCACTAGTTCTATTAATACCACTGCTATTATTGTGGTTACCAACACTTACCCCATCGTCAATAACATTATCCCTACAGTGCTCATCACTGTCTCTGATAACACCCACCTCTATCACCACCACTGCCACTATCTCCATTACTACCTTTTTTTTTTTTACCAACATCACAACAGCCATCAACCTCAAACATCATGACAATCATCATATAATCAATTCTCTACCACTATGACAGTGGTAATAATCTGATATGAACAGCCACCACTCAGGCATTGTCTTACAACTTCATAAACACTTCTTTTATCTCAGACCTTGTAACAAGCTAGTGAGCTAAGTCCCATGATGACTGAGATTTAACAGATGAAGAGACTGATGTTCAAGGAAGGATCCTATAACTAACTCAATTAAGCCACAGCTTACAAGTTCAGTGTCGCCTTGCCCAACATGCTCTACATTCTGCATAGTGTTGGCCGTTCTGTAGTGCAGCAGAGTGAGATGCCAGCCCTGTGATTTAGCATACAGGTACACTAGTGCAACCATTGGGTCCAAAGTCTAACCCAGCCATCCATGAGAAACGAGTGAATCTAATATCCTTGTTTCTTCATATCTTGGAAGAATGGTCCCAGGACCCACTGATTAAAAAAAAAAAGTCCGAGAATACTTACATCTCTTTAATAAAATATGTAGTAGTTTAGCTCTGCACATTCTCCCATATACCAAAAATCAGTTCTCAGTGACTACTAGTACCTCAGAAAATGTCAACACATCACTCTATGTACTTGGTACTTTGGCCTGCTGCTTGGTGTGGGTTCTGGGACTTGAACACTTGCCCTCCTGTTTGCAAGGAGAGCACTTTATCACTGAACCATCTCTCCAGCCCTCAAGGTTTACCTTTTAAATGTTCTGGACCCTCCATATCTGAATATTTTCTGTATGAATCGGTTGACTCTGTAGACACGGGGCTCAAAGATATGGAGGGATAACTTATCCCCTCATGCCTTTACTTTCCCCCTTCCTTGGATGGAGATAGTGTTTAGTCCTTGGGTACTTCAAGGCTGAAAGAGAAACAAACTGCTGAGGTCTTAGGTGAATAATCTACAGATTTCTGCTCTCTCAATCATTGCCAGAGTGAAGAATCTCAAGGACAAAAGCTCTGGAGTCATTCTGGTCTGCTGTGAATCCCTAGTCCTCCCACCAGCACCTGGGGGATCTTGAGCAAATTGATTCTTCCAGAAGCTTCATTTCCTCATTGATTCGCACCTACTTCCCGCTGTCTGAGATTACATCTGTACAAAGTACTCCTCTCCTTGGGTTGCTATAAGGGTTAAAGCAATTTTCAGCATCCAAAGTACTTAGTAGAGTACTGGGCACAGTGAACAATGTAAACATTTTGCTTGGCTCCGTCGCTTTCTACTGTCTGTTTAACTATTGTTTTTCATGTTGTTGTTATTTTGTTGACACTTTGCACAGCCTCTGGCACACAGTGGGTCTCCAAAGCACCTTCCTTCTTATCGTCTGCTCTGATTGCAATGCTGAGAAGTCGAAAATCTCATTCAAGATGTTCCTGCAGCCCCAGCAAAGCCTCGGCAACCAGACACTGAATAAATGTGTTTTGACAACATATTGTATTCAAAATTTGTTGCCAGTGTAGTCGTCATGGGAAGAAATTCAAATATTCGTAGGTTTTTGTTTTCTTAACTCTTTTGTCTTGAATTGTCTAAATAGCTGTCAGTGGAAAGTTAAGAGATGAGACTATTTTAGCATTGGGGTCTATGGGGCTTGGAGGCCCAATCCAGTCTGGTTCTCATCGAGAAGAGAAGGAGGTTGAAGAGTCCCTTGAAGTCACTCTTAAAAGATGCCTGTTGTGCATGCAACATGACCTTCTTGGAGAGTCCTGTGAGGCTAACTTCAAACCTTCTGTGAATGAATGTAAGTGCACCAGACTCCTAACTGCATGGTTCCTCTTAGAACCTTCCTCTCAGCAGGTCAAGGTCAGCACAGTGAGGAGTTGATGGGCCAAGAAGAGGCCGATGGCTGCCACTTTTGGATCCTAGGAACACAAGGCTGGCAGCACTTGTCAGCCTTTCCCTAGGGATCAGAGGCTAGAAGATGGGGCCGTGGTATCAGACCTGGTGCAAGGAGACTCACTGTCTAATCACTAGCCAATCAGGACAAACCCCTCCCCAAACCTCTTATTTCCCATGCTACGAAGAATAACAGTATGGCCGTAGAAGCTAGCATAAATGTGGACTGAGATTATAGCACCTCCCCGACAGAGTGCCTGTTCTAAGTCATACGAAGGGAACTTGACTTTCATGCTTCAGGGCATTTCTTTATGTGCTCCGACTCCACTAACTTCTATTACGTTTTCTGGCTTCACATCCCAACTCAAAGGCTTTGCCTATACATCCAGGCTGCCAGCCTGCTTGGAGGATCTGGGTAGTCTCAACACTATCTCCTGTGCTGGAAAGCATCTAGTTGCAAGCCACCAGACCAGGCTCTGTTGTGATTTCTATCTTAGAAAGAAGGATGGAGGCCCGTGATCTCTGCTCATCATATCTTCAGGTAGAAGAGAACATGGTTGGTAGAATCAAGATTGAGTCTTTTGGTTGACTGGACTAACATGTTCAGTTCCCAGACCGCACATGGTGGCTTATGACACACTATAACTCTGTTTCTTATTCTGGCCTCCCCAGCTACCTCCTTGCACATGGAGACCATGAACTCATGCATGCTTACATATATATGCACAGGTAAGTTTCTAAAAATTACTGGGTATGCCTACTCCTGCACTTCTGTTTCATTAAAAAGAAAGAGAAATCTCAATTGCAGAAATGCTAATATTGGGACTCTGGGATGAAATAATTCATATGAGGACAAGCAGACCCAGGGCAGTCAGCCAGGCTGACGTTCAAGCCATGTGACCATGGGCAATGCATTTTCCTTCTTCATCTTTATTATCCATAATAAGAGACTTGAGCCAGAGGACTCTAGAGGTCCCTACCAACTTGATGCGTCACCTTAGGTCATGTAACCTATATATTTCTAGAATATGTGTTCTGGTCCACTGCTTCTGAAGTGTAGCAGGCATACAAACCATCTGGGAATCTTGTTAACACCCAGCTCGGGGTTTTCTAGGGCTGAGTTGGGGCCTGAGACTCTGCATTCCTAACAAGCTCCAAGCTAAGATGAAGTTGCTCATCTGAGACCATGCTTTGAACCAGCACAGATAGAGAGAGAGGGAGAGGGAGAGGGAGAGGGAGAGGGAAAGGGAGAGGGAGAGAGAGGGGGGAGGGAGAGGGAGATGGAGAGAGGGGGGGAGGGAGAGGGAGAGGGAGAGCAATGGCTTACTTTGATTGCATTCTTTCTGTGCGCTGACCACACCTTGAACATATTGCTGCACTTCTCATAACAATATTGGAGGCATTACTATCATTGTCGCAGTTTTCCAGATTATGTGGAGATTAAACCTTATATAGACAATGTGACCTTGCCAAGGTCACGAAGCTAGTACGTTGAGGAGAATTAGACTTGTCTAGCCATGAGTGTGTACTCATGGTGACGGTGCCACATACACATGACTTGAGCTAAGGATGCCTGACAAGGGACAGGGTAGAAGTAAGGAGAAGGCTGCTGTGTACTTGTGGATTATAGCAGTCTCTTGCATCTGGCTGCTTTGAGTGGATACCACTCATAAACTGCTTGGACCCTCCTGCCCATCTTGACCATGTGAACCCCTGAGCTGGCTGCCTACCACTGGAGCTCTGAGAATCTAACAGACTTGAAGATGCTTAAATCGTTGCTCGATCCTTCCCTGACAGGTCATGATGGCTGCAACAAAGGGAGAGAAATCTAGTTCACATAAATGATTAGAGGAGAGGAGAGAGGTTTAATCCTATTAATGAATTTGCTAATTGGCCTTCTGCCCCCAATCATTTCAAACGCCAGCTTTCACAGTGTCAGATAGAATGGAAGCAGATACAGGGGTGGTTTGTAGACAGGCTAAGAGGGTTTTTCTTGGGGCTTTCAGGCAGCTCACTGCTTGGTATGGATAATGAAACATTTCAGTCTCTCCTTGAATATGACTTTGTACATCCACACCCCCATTTTGGCTGGCCTCCGAGTCCCCCAGGCTCCTGGTGTGAGGCCGGGAGGGAGGAGGGTAGCATGAAGCTTCAAAGCTTATTCTCTGCCATTGGCTAGAAGCAGACTCTGCTGTCTTCTGGCTTTAGGGTCCCAAGAAAGCACTTCCCTTCTTAGAGCCTCAGTTTCCCTAGCTATAAAATGAGAACTGGCACAGTATCTCATCCTGCAGGGTTGAGGTAAAACAATCCAGGAATTGGAAGATCAAGGTGCCTGGAGTCTTGCAGAGGCTTGGTCAATTTTAGGTAATATTGGTATTAGTATCGGAAGCTGATCTATGTCTGCATATCTCATGGTTGGGAATTTCTGTTAGCAACTGAATCTGACAATTTCCCATGGTGGGGAATGGCTATGACATGGCTTAGGATATCAGTGACCATGGTTATAGTAGTTCCGGGTTTCCACAGCACAGACTCAAATGCCATAGCCAAAGGGGCAAAACATCCCTACAAATAGTGTGACACAGGAGGTAGGTCTTTGTAACCTTGACAGTGGTTCTAACCATTATGCACCCTTCTCTTGGCACCCTGATTCTAATGAGGTCTCGTTCTTGCTCTGGAGCAGGCTATTATTAATATGGCCTGGAATAATGAGAATTAATCCAAAGTATTCCCATCATGGCTAGCACATGGGGAAAGAGCAATATCCCACCTGACTACGGCTACTTCTGGAAGGTGACCTACTTAAAATAGCACCTGGAGGGAGCCGAAGAGCTGAAACTAGATTCTCTGAAAGCCCCGGGACCTTTCTTTCTCCCTCTCTCTCCCTCTCTTCCCTTTCTAATTATGTTCCTTCCCTGCCTGATGAATGGGAGCACTGGCTCCAGGGCCATTATGCAGAATGTTGCAGGCTTCTTCCCAGGTGCAGTCTTGGATCCTGGATTTCTCCTCTGCACCAAAGAGTGCTTCCCTTCCCCCAACCCATCCATTCCTGCCTCCACACAGCCAGCATCCATCAGGACTAGACCAGGTGTCAGGCTTGACGGGGGCTCTGGAATAAGAATCAGCCCTCGAGAGCCAGGCACAGGGATAATTGTGTAAATCCATGATAGCCTTGTGTAGACAAAAATCTCAACGTTGTGTTCGTGCGGTGTGGCATGGGGGACCAGAGAAGGGGAGATGTGCTCTGTCTGCAGGAGTGTGAGATGATGTTGGGTGGGGCTTTGAAGAATATGTAGGAGTTCACTGGTGGCTGGGGTGGGTAGGGAATAGAGATGGAAGGAGGCACAGGAGCTGGACTTGATCTTGGGCAGAAACGACACCGGCAACGTTAGATCATAATTATGAGATTGGCCAAGTGACCAAATGAAGGGTAGACATGTAGATCAGGTAACAGTGAACTTGGAAAACAAGAGGTGATGTTGGATTGCAATACTACCCTTTGGCCCAACAAAAGTGTGAGACCAAGAGATAGGCTATCCTCTCTCTGCTTTCCTACAGACACTATGTGTCTATTGGCAGCCAGAACTTCCCAGAACCTTCTACGCTGTGTTCCAGAAGTTGTTTCCTATATGTTTTGCTATTAACTTTCTGTACTAAAGTTTCCCATGTCTCTGATTCCTCTATGTTTGCCTGTGGGTGTTGTTACGGCTTGTCCCCTCTGAAGCTCATGCTAACGCTTGATTTCCATCATGGGGTATTAAGAGGGTGGAAACTTGAACTATCAAGTTTAGAGTCTTTGGGAGGTTAGTGATTAGATTCAATAAGGTCTTCGGAGTGGAGTCTCTAAGAAGAGAGGAACCCTTAGGGTACCCCTCATCCTGGGATGCCCCGTATGCTTCAGGACTCTGCCAGCGAGAAGACTACCACCCCCCCCCCCCATGGGCTGCTTTCACCTGTGCTCACTAGAGCTTCCTTAAGCCAGAGCTGTAGACCAAAGTCAGTGGGTTTTTTTCTTCTTTAACTTACTCATCTGTGGTCTTGTGTTGTTGCCACAGCCATGAATTGCGACAAATATTCAAGAACCAGGAAACACAATCATTGAGATTATTTTATAAAAAATAGTCTTTTAATACAGTTTTACTTCATCATTCATTCATTCATTCATTCATTTATTCATGCATGCATTCATTCATTTATTCATGCATTCATTCATTCATTCATTCATGCATTCATTCATTCATTCATTCATTCATGCATGCATTCATCCATGAATAAAGTCATTTAATCACATACTCACTCACTCAATCATCCTCTGCCATCATTTGATTATTCACTTGCTCTTTCATTCATTTTTCTTGTTTATTGATTCTCTTATTTGTGCAATCATCCATCACTCGCTTGTCTGCTAAGGAATGCACGTACTCCCCCCCCCCCCACACACACATACACACAGAGTTACAAATTGACTGAGCAAAGCCCTTCAAGGTAGACAAAGGGGTCTCTCGGTCCTGTTCCTGGAACCAGACTAAATGCACCTCTGATTTTAGGCAGTGCATCCCTTTACCCCAATCCTGGGAAGATCAGGAGCCGAGGAGTGGAAACACTGTTCTCAACGCTTCCTTCTAAATGGTGAACAGATTCAGTACACTTCACAGACCAAGCCAATTCAAAGCCAACAGATCAAATAAGAGAATTTGTTCAGGCAGAGGGGCTGGTAACTGCCATTTCAGTGGTGAGCTAACTTTTCCTGTGGGGTCTGCAATTCTTAGGAATAATGACGAGAGACCAACCATCTCATTTCTTTGTAGTTTTCATTGAAAAGTAGTCACTGTGTGCAAAGAGCCAAGCCAAGGGCTGTGAAGAATGACTCAGGCACATGTTTAGCCCCAAGAATCTCATACTATAGTGATAGGGGGTTAACCCTTCCATTGACTGTCTGATTCCAAGCATGAGTTGTGAGTCAGGAGAGCGTACGCCTTAAAAATGTTATGAATTCCGGTGGGAGAAGTCACTTCTCTCTGGGGCTTGGAGAAGGCTTCTTGAATACAGAAACAGCTGAGTGAGCTCTTGGAATGTGGGTAGAATTTGAATTAGTCAATGGGATGAGGACTTGAGGGGAGAAACTTACAGAGCTTAAATGATGGACAAAGAGGCTGAGGTTGGAAAAGCCCATAGCACACACATGTCTATTGCTTGATACTCCCCTTAACAGATGAAGAAAAGGGCATTTCTAAGGCAGAGTGATTTGGGAGTGATCTCTAAACCCAGGCTGGTATGATTTAGGACTTCATTACTGTCTGCCCATCGCTGCCTCCGAAGGCTCTCTAGGATTAACACACAACCCTATCCACCAACTTCAAGGCCAGATACACTGGGCATTCTATGCCTCTACAACTCTCCAAAAGGTTCTTCAATTTAGGACCCACAAGGCCAGTCTCATATTTGACTCTGTCTTGCCATGTGGCCTGATAAAAATCCTCCGATAGCCATGTGTTTTTTCTTTTTTTTCTCAGTGGGCTCAGTGGGCCCCAGGGCGGTCTAAAGCTCAGGTTCTCAAAGTTCCAAATGATGGCCTTGATCATGGGGTTATTTGCTTACAGGCAGTCTCTGGTGGATGGAGCTGGGCTAGTGTATTCCTGAAGTCTCCTGATTCCCAGGGAGGCTGCAACTGTACCTGCATGCTCCTTCTCTTTTTAGCCATAAGCCATCCTTACTCCCACATTCAAACCTGAGAGCAGAGGCTATGGAAGAAAAGACACACATGAAACTGCCTGCGAAAGAAACTTTACTGAGGATTGAGGACAGTGCCTGAAACCCCCAGGCAAGGTTTTTCCTATTTTCAATTAAAGACACACCAAGATTCCAAATAGAGGACCAAAAGTGAACTCTATGCTTTTGTTCTGTGGCAAAGCTCTTAAATTACTTTAGATTTCTGCTGCCTTCAGGGAGTGCTTCCTGGGCTCAGGGCTGGGCTAGGTGCATTCTTTCACCAGCACTAATCACACAGCATTGCTGCCCTGTTTTAAAGATGTGCATGTATTTCCAAGTTACATTTTTAAGTGCTTGGAGCTATAGCTGAGTCAGCTGTGATGTTTCCAGGATCTGCCACAGTGCAGAGGGTCAGTGGGCCGCAACAAAGGCTCAGCATCCCAGTGCCTGGCTTTTGGTCCTGCTTGTCTCTGACAGGGCTTAGATGGCATTCCAGGAATGAGCTGTATGACTCTCAACAGTATTGCCTACTCGCAGGATAGCCCGATTCTGGGCATTTAGATGGCCTCAGCAGTGTAGCCATACCCTGAGTAGGACCTAAAAGTTGCTGATCATTGATCACGCACATGGTCCGTGCAAAGTGCTTGCCTTCCATCATCCCCGAAATGCACACAACACAACAGCTATTTTAAGATGGTAACTACTACTGTCCCTGATTCAGGGTGGAAGAAAATAAGGCTTAGTCATACAGCTAGTGTGGTAGGGCCTGGATTTGAACCCAGCAGGGAGACAGATTCTTCTGTTGAAATTCCCCACCACTGCATCTAATTAGGTCTGAGCCTGACATCTCAGAGCTGAGAACAGTGGTTTCTGTGACAGCACCAACAGTAAAACCTCTAGAATCTGAGAACCAAATGGAACCTGAAAAAATGTCCAGCGAAATGCTTCCCCTCTACAGAAATTAACGTGCTAAGGGAGAGAGTGACCCCAGGATAGGATTCCTGAGTGTGAGCCTCTCAGTGGAGCCCCTGTCCATACCCCTAAGCTTCTCCCCTTAGGAGAGTCTCTTACTGATTAGCATTCTGATGGGCCAGACAGCAAGGCTGGACTCTGTTCTGGGGACAAATGCTTAGGGGAAATAAAGAGCTGCACTTGTGGACAGCTCAGGCTAAAGTCTACTGCTCTGAAAAAGAGTTAGCTTGGGGACCCAGCCAGTGACCCCGAACACTCTTACAAAGAGCAAATGAGAATATTTGGATCCAACACTGCGCCAGGCACTCCGTGGTGGAACACATAGTGAGTGGCAATAACTCTCCTCTTTCTTAAGTTCTTAGGAGAGAGAAAATAGTCCTGTGGCCTCTGGAATCCTGCAGGAGCTGTTCCCAGGTGATCTGGATTTGGCAGTGAGAGACTGGAATGGCAGATGGTGACCCCTGAGTCCTCCGTGGCCATCAGTCATCCCTCCATTTGCTGCATAGTGAATGAGATGAGGTATCCCTCCCTCCATATTCGCCGGCGTTCATGAGGGCAGCATCCTCATCCATTGGATGTGGATGACAATTGAGACTTATAGAGAGTGGTATTTGCTCAAGGCCCACGACTGAAGTGATCGGGATGAGATTCCCCCTGCACTCTGCTGGGTTATAGAGACACAGACCTCTCCTCTGGGTGCCTCGCTACCTCTCAAGGAGATACGGACATTGTAGGTAATTTTAAATAAACCCAAGTTAACTGTGCCGGACAGTGCCCTCCACTGCCTGTGGGACCTCATGTTGTTAAGAAAGATGAGTAGGGAGCTGACTTGGACTTGGTGTTGAAGCAAGAACCAACTTGCTTGGTGTTAAGCAGCACCTCAGGATCCAAGAGAGGCAGAGCTCAGAGTACCAAAACCCAGGGAAAAAGGTTTGCAGACCTGCCTTTCTCTGGGGCTACTGAGAGGTACCAATGCCTTCCGTGCAGGGCAAAGAACCTAACAGATAAGCTAAAGCCCCTTCCGTTTCCGGTCTGTCACGCAAGCCTGGTCTTATCACCTGGGATCTGCACCTGAAGATGTCTTCCTATTTGTCAGTTTGTCTCTGAGGACTGACCCTCTCTTCCTGGGTATCTCTGTGTATGATCCCAACCAAGATGAGATGAAACAGGTCCCACTATCACCCTAACACAGCTCTGGTCACTAGCCAGGATAAGGTGTGTGTTGTGCCCCCACCTGTAGTCAGAATATATTAAACATCAGAACTTGGATATTTAAGTGTGAAACTATTTAGAACCCTTCTGCTATCTTCAATGGCTTTTGAGCATTAAGCAAACCAAGCCTGTCATTATCTTTTTTTTTTTTTTCTGATTTGTTTCCAGTCTTCTTGTTTCTATAAGCAACTTTCTGCCTGTTGAAAAGGGGGCCTGCATTGTGTGCTTTTGGCCCAACAAGGTCACTTGACTCCACGTGGCCATCTAATAACTGTCCCACTGAAGATGGGCATGCCACAGCTGGAGAAAGGCAGGCTCCTGACAGGGACATCTCAGGATATGTGAGCTTGTCGCCCCAGCCCCCCTTTTGACAGTTCTCCCCATTCCTCTGAAGTCCTCAGACCACCATAGCAGCACAGCCCTGCTATTTGTTTTTTCCTACAGACTGCTTGTGTCCCAGGACCCGCCTGGGGGCTCTACCACCTGGACGTAGCTGATTCCTTTTGGCTTGCAGAGGTTTTAAGGATGGACCGGTAAATCACCGTTTTCCTCATGATTAGATTCCCAAGTCAGCACCTGGCAAGGCATGGCCATTCCCAAGGAGGCACCCTTGCTGGATGTTCGAGGTTGCACCAACATCAGCCCTCATGGGAGTGGGAAGAGCCTCCCAACATTTCCGCCCACCCCAGAGAACGCAGTTTTCTCCACCTGTGAATCTGCCTGTCTTGCTCCAATACATTCCCTAGAAGAGAAGGGTACCCACACCCCTGCTGGGGCCAGCGTCCACTTCGGCTGCTACCCCTGGGTGTTCACACCAACCCTCCCACGAGGCTCTTAATTCCTTGGATTCATGAGGTTGTCCAAAACCCTCACGGACAGTGGGTTTGGAACTAAGAGAGACAGACGTTTCATCCCAACACAACACCCAGTGCCCCCAAACCTATCCAGGGGAGTAAATAGAGGACAGAGTGCTTACCTTTAGAGGGTCGCCTTTGTTTGGTCTGCAGGGAGGAGAAAGTGCCCATGACGGCCCCCATGGCAGCGAAGACTTGTGTGCGTCTTGGGACCCCAGGCCCTGTCTCTTCCCTCCCCTGAAAAGAAATCGGTGTGGATTGCCCACTTTGAATTGGAGGAGAGGAAAAGCGAGAAAGCAAAAAAGCCCCGAGCAGCTCGCCTGCAGCTTGGTATTCAGAAAACGTGGGGCCGGGGCGCCTGGAGCTCGTGGCTGCTGCCTTCTTCAGCCAGGCACATGCACTGACTCCCAGGGCCAGAGGCTCGCGGGAGCCTTCACAGGCGCCCCCCGGTGCGGGCACCCAGCCGGGCCACTGGCTTCTCCGAGGCCCGAGCCCCGAGCCCCAAAGCCTGCCTGATGTTGGACACGGGGCCGGCGTGCCCGCACGGCCGAGGCTGCCGAGCCCGCGCCGCGTGCGGTGCGGGAGCTGCGCTCCGCCCGCCCGCCCCTGCTGCCACCCGGCCGCTCCGCCCCGCGCTCGGGCTGGATCTCAGGGGGCCGAGTACCAATCATGAATGAACAGCGCCAGGGACTGGTGCGGAGTAGAGCGGGGCTCAGAACCAGGCGCGGGGGATGGTGGGGGAGGCGGCGGAGGCCGCCTGGGGACCGCAGAGGGGCGGGGTGGGGACCTGGCCCTGCTGTCTACAAGGCTCTACTCCTGGCTGTGCGGGACACCGGGGATGTCCTTCTGGGCAGACAGATGTGATCAGGCACCTGGCTGGTGGGTGCAGCTTGGGTAGGAGGCAGCAGGTGACCCCCAGGATGAATATAAATATGTGAGTGTGAGTGAGTGAGTGAGTGTGTGTGTGTGTGTGTGTGTGTGTGTGAGAGAGAGAGAGAGAGAGAGAGAGAGAGAGAGAGAGAGACAGAGACAGAGACAGAGACAGAGACAGAGAGACAGACAGAGAGACAGACAGAGAGACAGAGAGAGAGAAAGGGAGGGCATTAAGATTTCATTTGACTTTAGAGAAAATCATTTAACCACTGCCTACCTTTCTGGTGTGGAGTAAAGTCTGCCCCACCTAAAGAGAGTTGTCATCAAGAAGAAGGGCTCCTTTGAACTCTGTAGGAGGTGTTGGGGACCTGCAGAATCCCCTAGGACCAGAGCTCATTTCTAGTGACAGGAAGTGGGGGAAGTGGGACGAGAAGTAGCTGTGGGTCCCCTTAGGCTCTTGCTACCTGACCCCCTCTTTGTGTTCTCTCTCTCTCTCTCTCTCTCTCTCTCTCTCTCTCTCTCTCTCTCTCTCTCTCTCTCTGTGTGTGTGTGTGTGTGTGTGTGTGTGTGTGTTTGCTCTGTCACCTGCAAATCAGACACCTGTGGGGACAGTACTTGAGTTAGGAACCCAGGGGGTAACTCTTGAATTTAGAAAGCAATCTTCCTTCCATGACCTTCCCTTCAGGTGGCAAGAACCCTCAAGCCCCACTTCAGCTTTCCACTGAAAAGGCAATGATGGAGGACCTGTGGCAACTCCTGGTGGCAACTGATGACAGGTGTCTCCCTAGAAAGCTTTGAATTTCCTCTTCCCCAGCCTAGCTGCCTGTCTGCCCTGTCTGCCTGGACATTCACTGAGGATTCCCTCTGTGTTTGCACTGAGAATCCCCAACCCCCTCTCTTTCCAGACCCCTGTCCAGTCATTTCCTCTGCAGCACACAGACACATGCTGTGTTGGGAGCTCACAGCATCCCTTAACATATGGCGTCATAAACACGCACACATATATGCAACCATGAACATATGGGCACAGGTCCCTCATGCCCACACAGATATTGAGATGCTGCACACAGACTCCAAACCCATAATACACATGAGGTGGGTGGGGTGTGCACCTGTAAGACCCCAGCTAAGACCCTCACATGTGCTCTCAGAGCAGAGTCATCAGCTCCTTCACAATACATAAGCTTGCACATACAGGAGTGTGGTCTGACTCCAGGCACCGAGCCCATTAGCTGCCCCCACAGCTGGCCAGCGCCTTGGCTCAGGGACTCAGAATAGCGTGCTTCACCTCAGCAACACTTACCCCTTGCTCAGATCCCAACATGAGTCCTGTTTTGTGCAGCGGGGGTTGGGGGGAATAATGCACTCAGTATTACATATGCCTTTCATTTGCAATGCCCACTGCTATGGGATTGCACCACCCATGTGATGCTCACAAAGACCCCATAGGCTAGTTGCTTCAGGCCTGCCATCACCATGGAGAGAAACTGAGGCTTGTTCAGAATTAGGGACTTATCTGAGGTTGTCCAGCCAGAACTTATTATTCAGGGCTCTGTCATAATCTCCTAGGGTCATTTATGTTGGCAAATGAAGGCACTAGGGGACCTCTGGGCTGAAAGGTCTGCTCTGAGTTCCGCCTAGGTCAAAGCGTAGACTCTCTACCAGGTGTTTCAGGCTTGCCTGAGCCGTTTCCCCCGCAGTACTGGATGGTGACAGACATAGGAGGCGGTTCTTCTTTCTTGTCCTCTAGAAAAGGCAGGGAAGCCTTAAGTTGGGGTTCCTGGAAGATAACTAGTCTACTGTGACTCAAGGAACAGAGGAAGGCCTTGATGGAGAGAATGTGGTGCTGCCTCAGGCATCTTTACAAGTTCCTCAAAGGTATCATATGGAGACCTACCAAACTGCCCCCCACTGGCTCTGCTAGTCACATGATTTGAATCCTCATACGCAGGATAGTATTTGAGAGGTTACCAAAGGCCAGGATGCCCCTCTCGTTTAGTTGCTACAATCCTCCGAAGAAGCAGCCTACAGGAGAATCCCCCTGCTTTACGGACCAGACACGGCTAAGTTCTCCTAGAGGTATAGATTTGGTTGTCTCTGAGCCATGGACATAGTATGAAGTTAACAGTGTGAAGTTCCAACCACCAAACCTTTTGTAGCCTGGCCTTGTCTACCAATTCTTCCTGTCTATTGGTCAGCCTTTGGGAGATCTAGCCACACAAGCGCTCCCTATTGCCTAGAGGCGCCCTCTATGGCCCTTCCTCTGCCTAGCGTATCCCACATCCCGAGCTCTCTCTAGCTTTGATCTATTTCACATCTCATGTCCACCAGAAACCTCTCCTGGTGCCCAGCCAGTGCCTCCTTTGAAGTTTCCAAAAGGAAGCAACTGAAGCTCCCCCTTCCTACCTTACAACCTCTGATTTCATTGCCTTTTTTCCTATTTGGCTTTCCCTGTGTGCTGCCATAGCACTACCATATCCGTTCAGCTGCTGGTCTGACACAGATGTAGTCACTCTATGGAGGGTGGGGGGTGAGGTTGGAAGGAAAATGAGAGCTTTTTGTTGTTGGCTTTGGTTTTGGCTAGGATCTTAGTTATATTCTTTTAACTATGAAGAGATAGCATGTCCAAGGCAACTAATAGAAGGAAGAGTTTACTGGGGATTGCTTATCGTCTCAGAGGGTGAGTCCTTGCCCTTCATGGCAGTGAGCATAGCAGCAGGCAGGCAGGTAGGCAGGCATGGTATTGGAGCACTAGCTTACAGTCTTATGGACAAGTGCGGACAGACAGAGATAACTGGGGATGCTGTGAGCTTTTGAAGCCTCAAAACCCAATCCCAGTAACACACCTCCTTCAAAGAGACCACACTTCCTACCTTTCCACACTTTACAGTCCCTCCAACTAGGGATCAAAAATTCAATTATATGAGCCTATGGAGGCCAATCTCATTCAAACCGCCAGACTCAGCAATCAGTTAATTACTAAAACTGATGACTGCTGGACTATTCTTGACCATTTAAGAAGCACACTTTCTTAAGTGAAGATTCATTCATTCCCTCACTCATCCAACAACTGTTTGTGACATATCTGCCCACCCTCAACCAAATAGTTACACTGGGAATAGCCCATTTATCTTTGATATTACTCTAAGGGGTAGGCATTACCCACAAATGAACACCAAACACTGTACAACGAAAGAGCAGAACTTATGTGGAACTCATTCACAAAGTCTGAGGAATACATGGAGAAGACCACCAAGAAGAGAGAAGGAAGGCAAACTCAGGCTCTCTCCTGACTCTTGGGAACTTGCACAATAGCAGCTGACTATGTGGGGAGGGAGAATGCAGAGAGGCAAGTATGGTATGCCCAGGGGCTGCTCAAGGAACACACCACCAATTGCTCTGACTGCAGGACCTACTTGTGCTGCAGGAAGTGCTGGCTACCATGAGACACTCATCCTACCTGGTCCAACCTGAGCTTCAGTGCTGCGTGTCCCTCAGCTCTGTGGCTGAGCTTGCTCGTTTGTGCCCCATTCTAGCTCTGACTTCTCTCTCAGCTGTCCTACTGTGAACTAGACTTTGTGTACCCCAAATTTCTTACATTAAAACTGTAACCCCTGCATTTGGAGAGTGAGTCTTCAGGTTAAGGGTGGCAATCTGGTTTTTTAGACTCCATCTCTCTCTTAAAGAAAAAAAAAAAGCCAGATCCACTCCATGAGCCTACATGCACAAAGATGGATGTGCATACTGGGATTCTGTGGCCACTTGTGATCAATGACTTCAGCTCTTCGTTGTAGACTTCTTGAATCTGGGACTGCAAAAGACAGGTCCCTATTGCCTGAGCCACCTTGACTATAGAGTATAGTGCTCAGTCAATACCTTCAGAATGCACGAGAAGCAAGGCATGAGCTTCCACATAGTACTCCTTTAGAGCATACCTCTGAGGCTGTTCAGGGGGAAGGGGTGGGGTAGTCAGAGGTCTATGGGGATCCTGGGAAATATCTGAGCATATTTAACATAAAGTCTGTTCTTGCCCCCTCCTCTGGCCAGTCTCCTGCTCTCTCCCCTTTCTTTCCTCCCTAACTTCATTCTTTTCTTGTCCACCTCACCTTTCACCGTTCACCTTTCACCTTTCACCTTTCACCTTCCACTTTTCACAGTCCCCTCCTCTTTTCCTTCCTATTCATCCTCCCGTCAACCTCACATCTTCCCATCCATCAGGTCAATGGCAGCTCCTCTCACCACAAACAGAAGTAACCAGGTGCCTGGACTTCAGAAGCTGATAGAACTGAGTTCAGATCCACCCCACCCACTTGCTGTGTGACACTGGGTATGATGAACAATTTCTCTGATCCCTATTTTCATCTTGTGCATTATATGGCCATTTCCCTCCCCCTGCTGATGTGAGGTTGGTGAGGCACTTCTTGCAAAGCCCTCAATATGTACCTAATACATCAATAAGCCTGCGATCGTGGGTGGCCACCTGCTGTGCTCGCTGCTGTGGACTAGGCATGGCTCCGCATTAATGGGTACAGAACCCAGTAAGCCACAGCCTTCCCTGTGGCTTCCATCTTTGCTCTTCATCTGTCGGGTCTCCATCTGGTATTAAAAGACTGAGATTAGTGAAAGCAGAGAGTGCGGTTGGCACCTGATCATGTGCAGTTCAGTGCTAAGCTCACTCAATGCTTCTTGTGCCATTTCCCAAATGTTCTGCATACATAAGTTGGCCTCCACAAATAGATGGGAAGCTTTGGAAAGCAAAGGCAGAGGTTCCGCTTTGCATACATACTCACTCCGCTGCACCCCATTCCCCACCCATGAAGGAGCACCAGAGCCTCCCCAGGGGCCACAGACAGTCAATCTGACACCAGTCAAGATGTAAAGACAACTTCACCACTTAGCTCCTGAGGCCAAGATAATTCTAGTAAATGTGTCTCTGTGTCTACTTCCTCATCTGGCACATGAGCATAACCACTTCATGGGCTGGCATGAGGACTGGGTAAGACCAAAAAGAGGAAGAACATTGGCACCCTCACCAAAGCACATGGCCGGTGTGTTGTCATTTACTTGGGGCTCAGCAATTCAGTCATGGATTCTACACATGTTCGCTAAGCATCATACAGCTAAGTCAGGCTATAGCCTGATCATGCGAGTTCACACTGAATAAGAGAAAGCAAGATTTCCTGAGCTCAGGGAGCTGACACTATGTGGCTGCAGATTGTCCACCCATCAGACCAACCCCTCACAGTCTCAATTCATGCTGGAAGGAAAGAAGGATGCTGGAGAGTTCGGGATGTCAGTTGCTTGGAGGATGCTCACAGCACACATCTGTGCAGACTGTATGCTACAGACACCGTGAAGCTTCGCAGGCCAAGGATGTGATTACAACATTCAAATCAGGTTGTGAGTTCCAGACTGGCTATGTGAACTTCAGTAAAGTATCTGACTGTTGAGAAGGCCTCTTTCCTCCCCCACCCCTCCCCCAACCATGGTGAGAACATTAATGGCAGAAACAGGGTGAAGCTGGAAGTGACTGTGATTATCAAAGCACCTGGTGGGGGTCCCTAGAGCTGGATGGCAGTCCTGACTTAGAAAACTTGCTCTGTGCCTCGATTTTCCCTGCTGATTCCTTTTGCTTGTATTTCCTCTGTCTCCCCAGGAAAGAGAACTTTGAACAGGACTTGGGCTCAAGAAGAGTATCCTCCCAGGCAGTGTCCCTGTGCAGCAAGCATGGCTTCATCTGTCGAAGCTGATCATGTTCTCTTGGGAGCAGAACTAATGTGAGCTTCAGGGGAAGGGCAGAGGGGGCTGGGGACACCCAAATGCACAGGCTCTGACACGTGCCCCGAGTGGCTGCACTGCCCCAAGGGATCCCCCTTCATACTCCAGCGCTGGTGAAGGCATCGCCAGGGCCGGATGAGTTCAGACAGAGTGCAGCCACCCACGCAGTTGAGATGCTGCCAGTAGAGCGCTAAGTCGCCCAGATCCTGCGGAGGAGGGGGATTCCTGGAGCCCAGAGGCTTGGTGCCTACACTATACTAGGAACAGGGTAGATACTTCATGCACCTTGATCAAGTGGCTCTCCAGGAGTGGGCACGGGAAGATGGGTGGATTCAGATCTGTTTAAACAGTAGAGTATCAGGACCTTTCCCCCTAGAGCAACTGCGTGTGCATGAGAATGCACTTAGACTATGCAGAATCCATGGCTCTCCCACAAAGCACATTGTGGACACCCGGTTAAGAAACTCTACCCGTGGAGGAAGGAAGAAGGAAAGGGCATGACCTGTTTGCCTCTGAGCTGTGTGACTTCAGCTTTACAAAGCCCGGTATGCACATCTATATGCTAGGCATGGGAGCATCTAGGGTTAACTAAGGGCAGCATCTAGGGTGGCTTGGAGGGCTACGAGGCTCAAGGTCATTGTTGCATTGATGCTAACCTTCATGCAGTCACAGCAAGTGAAGGTGCTGAGTGAGCGCCTTCTGCTTGTCACAGCCGAGCCTGCCTTGGGGATGACAGGTCTGTGCTCACTGTGGTGCTCACAGTCTCAGGGGATGAAAATCTGACAAAGAACTGTCACATGCCAGCCATCAGAATCCCCTCTCCTCGTGTGCTATCCAGGATACCAGGCTTGACTCTGGCCACTGGCCAGCCTCAGTCAAAATGCTAGGATAAGTAAAAGTTGAGACCACCAAAGTCAAAGGTTTAGGTCACCTTAGGATGGTGAAAGTCATAGGAGAGGAACCACATACAAAGGACGAGAGTCAGGATGTAGAGAGTCAGGGATGAGGGTCTGAGCAGGTTAGGGCAAAGGTCAGGAAGGCTGTGGGTCACCATCTCTTATTTCCCTGTGGTACTGAGCTTTGTGGCAAACATTCACTGTGAAATTCACTCAGAATCTTATCTTTGTCAAGTATGTGCAGAACATGGCTCCCTCTTACCTCCTTGGGCAATGAGTTCATCCCCCAGCAGGCATCACTCTTCTCTGGTTATGTAATTGTTGCGTTAACGAGGGCAGCCACTCTCCTTGGTGTTCCTACCATGTTCCAGTCACGTGCCGAGCCTCACTTAATCATTTCAATAGCCTCATGTGGCCAGCACTTTCATTAGCTCTCATTTAGTATATGAGGCTCCCACGGCGCGGAGAGGGTGCTAGCCTGTCCAATGTCTTATAGAACGCAAGTGGTAGAGCAGGCCTGCAGTTCAGTTGGGAGCTCCTGATTTCCCCTCCTGCCACCCTGGCAGCTGACTCCTCCTCTGGGGAGACAGAGCATACCAAGGGCTAGCAGATATGCTACATTTTCTCAGAGCCGAAGGACAGAAGCCAAGTAGGGGTGCAGGGCCCTGAAGCCTCTGAATGACAAGTCTAACTCTCAGGGCACCCCCAGTTCTCTGGGGCTGCAGCCACAGCTTACGAGGGCATGTGCAGGATCTGTTTTTCTTCCACACATTCTACAAAAGAAGACCCAGGGGGAAGAGCTCAGGGAGGGAGAAGGGAAAGGCAGCCAGAGGACCTGATGATTAGTAATAACGTTAGCCAGCTATAAGCGGATGGATGCACGCAGCACCACACCGCAGCACTGAACCTGTCAGTGTAATCCAGTTCCCAGTGTACGCAGCTGTCTGGTAGTAAGGCAGCCCCGGGGCCAAGTGAGGGATAGAAGGACTCCTGTCACTATTGTGCTGAGGGCTGGCTCTGAGACAAGGTCTGCTGAAACATGGGGGTATAAAGCTGGGGGAATCTTCACGGGATTTGCTATTTCCTGTGAGCACATACCTAGCTTCACATTTGAGACCTGTGGACTCTCCTGCCTGGGCTACATGGTACAGAAATTATGTGTTATTTTCTTGGGTTTTGGCTCATGGAGGTTTAGCATGCAATAAAAAGCCTAGAACGGTCTGCTATTATCAGTAAGAGAGTAGCTGAGGGAGATGTTGTCCTTGACAGTTGCCGGGAGAGCCTGGAGGTTGGTATCTGTTTATCTCATTGAAAGAACAACCTCTAGTAAGGTGTGGATGCTGAGAGAACTCCAAAGACTGGGTACAACTAGAGAGATGGAAATGGCTCCTTTCTGTGTAGGAATGTTATACAGCTGCAGACCTCATGCCTATACTAAGCAAGAGAGTCCTGATCTGTCCCTTCTGGGTGAATCTGATGAGAACAATCATGTCTCCAAGCCAGAGAGTGATGGCTCAGAAGTCACAAAAAGCTAGCAAATGTCTAGTGTAGGCTGAGAGGCCCCAACTGTGACCCAATGGCACAGTGATCGGACTGGGCATAAGGAGGGACTATCTGGGGCTGTATACCTGAGGTGAAACCTCCCTCTACTACAGTGTACTGTAAGCCTACTCCAAATGTTCACTGAGTATCTTGAACTAACTATTTCTCTTATCACTGAGAGAAATGGGAACTTGGAACAGAAATTAAAGTTCAGCCATTTGTGAAATAGGCAGAGCCACATTGCTGGCACATCACAGTAAGCTGTGGATAAGGAGATTCCAGCAGCGTCCCTGTGGCAGGTAATGCTCTCTTCTCCATTTCATAGATTGGTAAACTGAGGCACGGATTGACGATGACATCTGCCCCAGACATGAACCTGACTTGATTTATAGCATAAGGCTCTGAGCTCAGCCCTGTCTGTCTTCAAGGCCCAAACTCTTCTCCTCTCAGATGAGAAGCCAGAGAGGAACAAGGAGCCAGAGAGAAAGAGGGAGGTAACAGTGGGTGACCGAAGACATGCACTCCCGTACTCCAGAACGGCTACCCTGCATCACAGAAGAGCAGCTAGGGAAGGCCTTTGTCTTGGATGACAACACAGAACCCATGCACATGGATCAACACACCTGAGGGCAGGGGAAGTGGAAGAAGGGGACGAAGAGGAGGAGGAGGAGGAGGAGGAGGAGGAAGAGGAGGAGGAAGAGGCAGCAGCTCCAGCAGCAGTGACAATCCAGGAACAATTGCTACCTGCCTTCCTGAGAAGACCATCCTTTCCCCCCAGGAGCTGAGAGAGAGGGTAAAAGGTGTGGGAGTTAAAGCTGGTCCTCCTCTCTGTATTTTATGTAAAGTTTCCCTTCCTTGTTCCCACAGAAAAGCCTTGGCAGTGGTTGCTCATTGGGCTCATTTCTGGTTTCTGTTGTCCTGTCTTGCACTGAGCTGACCCACAACATCTGAAAGTGTTGGGTTCATTCTGGTGGTGGGGTTGCTAATTGATAGTCCTGAGCTCATTTCTGGGCTGGAATCTTCATGGTGCATTAGTATTCATGCTCACAGCACGGGGCTGCTCCAGATGGGGGATGCTAGGCAGATGAGCCTCACATCCAGGCTGATGTGCATTGTAGAGAGAGAGTTTGTGAAGAGCCAATAATATCAACTGAGAAGACACGAAGGAAGGCAAAAGACTTAAGACCAGATCCCTACAAGGAGTGTCTCACACACTTCCAGTGTCTGTAGGATCTGCCATCTGTGATGTATGGTCTCCTAGCCATTCTTCCTCCAGCAATCTAGTCAACTTGGGGTCCTGCTTGGCCTCATGTGTCCTGGGATGACACCAAAAATGCAGAGAGAGGTAAGTTGTCATGAGTTTCGCCCTCAGGATGCTCACAGTCCTGAGGAGATCATTTGAAGACAGAGATAGGTGAGAGCTGCATCAGCGTAGAGAAGAGACATAAAATCTAATTTAGGAAAGGAAAACGGAGAAGGCAAATGGACCAGACAAGGCTCTTCCAAAAAGATGTTTGAGTCAAGCCTTGAGAGACAGTAAGAATTTGCCAACTAAAGGCTATTGTCAACAGATGAATCCATGCATGGGCTTCCTTTCCCCAGCATCAAAGGAGCCCGCCTATTTCAAGCTCAGAGAAAGAGCCTGTTGGGCCAGGCAATAGTGCATTGTGAATCCCATTGTGGATTTCCCAAACCTACAGCTGGAGAAAGCAGATACAAACATCATGAGTGGCTTCACAAAGCCTGTGATTCATGATTGAAATGAGGGGCCGAGTCAGCCAGAAGCAACTGATCATCCTAAAGCTCTGGGCATGGAAGCTTCCGAGCTTCTGTAGACAATCTGTGTTAGCCAACTTTCTCTTACAACTTAAGGGTGGAAGGTTTTACTTGGCCTCTCAGTACATGCCCATCATGGTAGTAGGAGCACGAGGCAGCTGCTCACACTGCACGGGCTGTCAGGAAGCAGAAGGGTGAATGCTGTCAAGTTTTAGTTCATTTTTATTTAGTCCAGGACCCAGCCTGTGAAATGTTGCTTCCTACATTTAGGGTGGGTCATTCTACCTCAGTTTACCTAAGCAGGAAATTCCCTCACAAGCACGCCCATATTTTATTTCCTACTTGATTCGTAGATCTTGTCAAGCTGATATCAATATAAAACACCCTAAGTCTAGCCCCTGTCAACCTGATGCCCAAACATTTCACTTTAGAATCATGATGTGCCATGCTTTGTCCCCACAGGTTCATGTCCATCTCATAATGCAAAATGAATTTCAGTCCAACTTCAAAACCACCTATAGTATTTAACAGTTTCAACATTGTTTAAAAGTATAAATGTAGAGTCTCTTCTGAGATGCAAGTATTTCCTTAACTTTGAGCCCCTGTACGATCAAAACAAATTATATAGTTCAACTATTTAATGCACAGAGTAAACATTCTTATTCAAAAATAAAATATAACAAGGGATGGTTAGACCAAACCAACACCAAAACCCAGGTGGTAACAATACCATATGGGTGATCCTGCCAATTCTGCCAAGTTCCCAGGAGTGTGAAGAGCAGGGATTGGTACAGGGGGGAAGGTCATGGGGCCTGATCCCAGCGAAGCACAGCTTAGTAGCCTTGTTCTCTGATCCCAGGAAAACACTTCCCCAGGCATTTGCTTTCAGGAGCAGAAGACCCTGTCAGCTGAAAGCTCTGTTCAAACTCCCTCCTTTCCAAAACATTCACATTTTTAAAAGTTAGAGCCCTTCATGGGTGGGACTTATACCTCCACCCCACATAGACCCCTACTATCCCAAGTCAGGGCAGGCTATTGCTCTTTAACCATACAGCTTCCTTTGCAGCTCTCATGGCTGTAATTTTTAACATGTTCAAACTCTTATCCTCAACAAACTGCACATTTTTAATGTGCCAAACTTTATGCTCTTTTCACTACAGACTTGAATAAGTGCAGTAAACAGAAGCCATATCCCAGCCTGAATATTTCCCTGCTTCAAAGTTTCCTTCATCAAACAAATTAACTAGTCCATTATATTTAGCTTTAACCTCATGCAAGCTCTCAGAACACAGACAGAATGAAGCCAAAACATGCATTTCCTAAAACATCACACGAATGGTCCTTAACACTCTCCCTAATGCAGACCTTGCTCCCATCTCAAACCTCATGATCCATGCCTCTATTTTCCACTTTTCTTTCAGCGTTTCCGGATGCCATGCCCTGAGAGAATGGCTCATTAAGCTCTGCTTCCAACATGCTGACCTAAAGTACCAAACACTTCCTAATTCCAGCCACAAAATATTTCCCAAGAACTACACAGCCAGGTTTATCAGAGAAATAGTCCCACTCCCCCATATTGTATTCTATACTGGTTACTTTTCTTACTGATATCATGAAATGGCCTGCTCAAAGCAAAGGGGGGGAAGGGGAGGGGGAGGGAGGGATGGAGGGAGGGAGACAGAGAGAGAGAGAGAGAGAGAGAGAGAGAGAGAGGTGAGTTTATTTTTCCTCTTTGGAAAACAAGGTCTATCATGGAGCTACCGCACCCAATGCTAAAAGGGACTGGGTCGTCCGTCATGTTTTACAGATGCTCTGGAAGGAGAAATAGACCTGGGACTGTTTTTGAGGATCTCGGATGATTTAGAGCATAGAGACATGTTCACTTCCATGACTTCCCTCTAGAGCTAGACTAAATGTACTCTTCACTTTCCATGAGCCACAACGGATGAAAGAAACAGAAAAGGCTTTTGTCCCAAAATGTTCTTCCTTTCCCTGATTGACTTTGTTATTAGTGAGAAAGTTGGCACTAACATAGAATTTAGGCTAGAGCATAAATAGCCTAATTGTGAGCCAGATTGCCCAGAGTAGTGGTTAGCAAAAATGTTTTGCTAGGGGATTGTTTTCCTAGGGTAAATGAGAAAAAGGGTACTTCAAGGTGAAAGACACAGATGATGGCAGAGCCCAAGGGGTATTACTGATGAGGGAGACTTCCACATGTAACCAGCAGCATACATCCTGGCTGAAGATTTGTACCAGGCAACTTTCTCTTGACCTCTGTGGGAATGCCATCTTCCACTGTGTAATGTACTCACTCATTCACTCATTCATTCATTCCCTCACACATTCACTATTGATTGCTATCCACAAGACACGTGCCTACACACCTGCTTGTGCCTGTTTGTGTTGCAGGCATCCGAACACACCTATGACCAGCCCTGACATTTTTTTCTGCTTCCTGGAGCCCAGGAGCCTGAATTCTGAAGAGGATAAGACTTTCTTTCAAGTGAAGTATTTAGGGTGCAAGAACTTGGCGGTGAATTGGGGTAACAGAGATCCAGCCAGTGTGGAGAAGTGAGCTTGGTGCAGAAAGTACTCAGAACATTGTGCCAGGGCCACAATGTCCAGAGGAGGCAGAGAGACCAGAAGGCTCAGAGTCTGAGGTCCTCAGGGCAGGGTTAGGATCTCATTCTTGGGGTCAATGGGAAGCCCCAAGGAGTTTTCTAAATAGCATGTTTAATTAGAAAGAATCACAGACCCAAAGGCAGTGCTGGTGACTGGTGACATCTTGCATACTATGGTTAAATACTCACATCAGTACCTGCCACTAGCACCACCCACACGCCTGGCTCAGCTCGCACCAATGTTGCTGGTTCCCACTTGACTGTTCATATAGTTCTGAATCGAGTTTCCCTGTGGATTTGTGTAACCAACATCAGTTAAGATGTATGTATGTCTTTGTGTGCACAAAAGGATTCCTCTGCCGCCTGGTTAGTCTCCCCTTGCCCTTCACAAATGGAGAATGCTCATAAAAGAAGCGACTGAGAGCATCCCCTGAGTCAAGGCTATGCCCTGACTTTGGATGCCCTACAAGGCCTTTGGACAAATACCTTCTGCATGAGGGGGACTTTGTTTAGAAGTCTTCACGTCGCAGCTGGAGATCTTAAACAGAGAAGCTCATCAACTCAACCATAGTCTTAGAGTACTACTCATGGCTTCCCAGAGATACCAATTCAGAGGTTTCTAACAACTGCCAAATGTCCTGGCCTGTCACCTGCCTCAAACAGTCACGGTAAGGAATTGATCAGCAAATGCTTGGGAAATGCCAAGTGTAAAAAAAAAACAAACAAACAAAAAAAAAAAACCCAAATTTCCACCCTGAACATGTTGGCATTGGCCTAAAGGTGGTTGAGAAAAACTTGTTTTCCTTCACTCTCTCTACCAGAGAGGGGAGCGGGCAGGTGAACTCCTCAGCAATGAGCCAAAGGCTCTCAAAGCCTGAAGCTCTTCCACTGTGTGACTGCCTGGCTCATGCCCCTGGAATGGTGCATACATCTCAGGTATACATGTAGCCATGTATACACAGCATACATGGCTGTGGCACAGGAGGAATGGAAACCCCGAACTTTCCATGGTTCTGATGAGTTCCAGTAAATAAGCTGACTCCCTGAGGCTAGAGTCTCTGTCTAGCTCTGGGATCCAGCTCCCAAGCAGTCTTGAAGGTACCTTCCCCCATGTCTACCTCCCAAATGATTCACAAGAGAGGCACACTTCAGAAGCAAGCACAACTCTGGATCTAAAATCCCTGCCCCAGATAATGGATTGTTTTGTGTAGTGGTCTGCTCAGAACTACTCTTGGGTGGAATATTATATATGATTGAAAATCTGGGCAGGACAAGATGGAGAGCAAAGATCTAGTAGCTTGGGGCCTTTGTCCTTACAGCAGCCATCAGCCCAGGATAGCCAGCCCTACCATGCCCTGGCTAGATCCTGGCAGCCACCGGACAGCCTCATTCCTTTTCTGCTCATTCTCCTCCGTCTCGCAGGGCATCCCTGCCGTTTCTGGCAGACATTCTCATCGGTCGAGGGCACTGCTGAGGTGATGGATGGAGCTGCCTCACCCCCTTCTTCTGTTTCTGAACTCCCAGGCTGCTAGATCACTATGGTGGAGCTTTGAGATTAGTCTTCCATCTGCCCTACTAGTGCCCTCCAGGCTCAGGGGAGCAAACACAGGCCTCCTCTCCATTTCTAGGGAGATTCTCCTGCTGTGAGTGTGGGCCTTGCCACAGCCACGCTGCCTCAGTTCCTCCGTACACTGTCCACATACAGAGAAGCATGGGAAGTCCTCAGTGGGCTGCAGGGCTGATGATGCGTGGTTTTAAAGGCTTTCCCTGCCCACACAGATGCTCTCTTACTCCCCACCCCACCCCCAGCTACACTGAGCACACCCTTCCATGCCCTGCACCGCATGCCTTTGTAGCCCTGGATTCTGCACGTCCTGGTATACCACCTCCTGGAAGTCTTTCCTGAGTTCTATGACAGCTTCCTCTTCAGCCAGAGATGCATGACAGTCACAGTGACTGCTTACTTTACTTCTAAACTACAGTTCACATCACCATTTTCTAATGCCCATCAGGTGGGTTTAGATACGTTAGTAAACCATCTAATCCAAGGGCCCTGGGTGACCCAGTGTGGACCACTCAGGCCTCAGTAAGACAATTTGACACAGCTGTAGTACTGTAGTAGCTGAGTTGGGCTTATTTAATTTTTTTTAAAATTGCAAGCAACAGACATTGTGTCTAGAAATGATGGGAGGATGGGAGGGGGGGCGGTGCTGCTCACATCTGAAAATGCCTAGCAATCAAATCTGCAAGCTGCCAGGACAGTTCAGACGCCTTGGCAGCAGGTGCTTGCCAGCTGCATTTCCGCAGGGCAGATCAGCCGCCAACACCTCTAGCTCTCGGTTACTCTACTCAAAGCTCACACTTGCCACAAAGAGAGTAAGTCCGTGCACTGCTCAACTTTGAGCAGGAGTAAAACGTGGAAACCTGCCCTTCAACCTTCTTAACAAGACGTGTTGTCCTGGAAGCACACTCAGTTGGCAGAGGGGGAGCCATAGAAACTCACACACGGAACAACATTGGACGTTTAGCCAGCCAGCGAGTGCGTGCAGGTCTGGGGGCCAAGGGTTGGATGAGTCTAGCTATAGTTCGGTAAGGATGTTGGCTCTGCCTCTAGTGTGACAGGGCCACAGGCTACCTGTTGCTACTATACAAAAACCCCAAGAGGAGTAAAGTAAGCTAGGCAGGTCCCTCATACTTTGTGCTATGTGGTCTTGGTTAATCCCATAGCTTCTCTTAACTTCAGCACCCTCACCTGCTTCAGAGCAGAGCATCTAACTCGATGCCTATATATTTCTGGAAGAATGAAATAAGATGACAGCAGGAAGGTGCCCAGCTCAGGGTCTTCTTCATCCCAATCACACATTCTTCTCCTTTCTTCCAGGGAAGGTCTCCAGTCTTGACAATAATGCTGGATCTGGAAGAAGGGTGTGAGAATCTTTTCCTGCTTGTTTTCATAGTCATGAGCTGCATGGGAATGATCTCCGCTGATGCATAAAGTAAGACCAATAGAGAGCTGGAGCCGGCATCATAATGAAGCCTATCACGCACATGCATGTTATAATCGTAATAAATGACGGTGTCTGCCTTGCGTATTTACTGTACATCACTTGAATCACGGTTTTACCAGGTCCTCCCTCTACTTATAAAACAGTTTATGGAAATCAGTGTTCTGAGTTATGGTGGCAGTGGCCTAATCTATTTCCTTTATCACTTCCTTTGATGGCACCGAGAGGCCATGTCAGATGATTGGTCTATCCCATCCAGGTTTGTGTAAGTGCATGCTGTTATGCTCACTCAATGATGGGCTTGCCTGGTGACACAGTCCTCAGTGGCCACCCTAGCATTAAGCAATATATGTCTGTGGTCTGAGAGCTGAGGCTGGGCCTGAGACCCAGAGTGTGGGTCCTTGGATTGAGCTGAGTTGCTCTTTCTTTGGGTTCAGTACTTTCTCTTCCTGCACATAGCAGGCAACAGAAGCAGTGCCCAAGCTGTTCTCCGTCCCTGAGAGCTGTGTTCTTAGCTGCCCCCTCCCAGGCCCATGAGAAGGGAACAGAAGCTCAGCCCCTGAGAGGCGGAGGGTGGGTCCTACGGAGAGGCAGACTTGCCAATAGCTCTTTTGTGGATTCCTGGAGGTGGTTTCCAAAATAGTCCTCACAAACCTATACCAACCTGAAGGTGGGTGCTCTGTGTATGTCTGTGAGTGTAAGCATGTGTGTGTGTGTGTGTGTATGTGTGTGTGTGTGTGTGTGTGTGTGTGTGTTTACTAAATGGCAGGCCTCAACTCCTAAACATCAAGTGCCAGGATTGGCCATACCGTGGGCCCCAAGCTGGATTCTGTAGGCTTCAGTTTGGAATGCAGAAGAAGGCTGAAAGAGGAGTAAGGCTGTCATGGTGAAGGAAGGGAGGGTGTCAGGATTCTTCAAGGCATTGGCCAAAGGGCCAGCAGGCTATGTACATATAGTCATATAGGGGTGTGAAGAGCCAGCTCTGGTACAGCCGCCCCCCACACTGGTACGACTTCGAAGGAGGAGGGAAATGACAGTGGGAGATGTGGATGAGGAAGTAAAGAGAGTCCAAGCCAGAGTGATGGCGCACCCAAGAGACAGACAGAAGGAGAGAGGCGCAGGTGAGCGGAAAGACAGCGGATGTAAGCATCACGGGAAGAAGAATCCTGGTGGAGGGAGAATTAGAAGAAGATAAAGGGAGGGAAAGAAGAAAGAAGAAGAAGGAGGGAAGAAAGAAGAAAGGAAAGAAGGAATTTGGAGAAAGGAGAGGAAGAGGGAGGAACTAGAGACAGGAAGCAGATTGGCTAGATAGGCATGCAGGTACCATGGAGCAGAGCAGGCAGACCAGTGAGCAGGCCCCTGCCAGCAGCCACTGATATGTGAGACAGACTCAAGTAGGAAGCCAATGCCTAGTTAGTGCCTTTTGACTCTCTGATGTGTGACATGTTCTAAATGATCTATTAAAGCAGAGTGAATTCTACAAATGCCTCCACCCACTACCACTCCCTGCAGAAAATACACTATATTTGTGAAATGACTCATCTTGGCTGCTGCAACCCCTGGAGATCTGAGGCAGAATGTTTCTCATGAGTTCACCTTCAAAAGAGCACAAGACAGCAGGGACCGGCCAAGAGGGCTGGGGGAGCATAGACACAGCGCACTGGGTAAGCTTGTCAATCACTTTGGGATTGTTGCTACTACACATGGCCAGAGGCACAGTGGAGTGATGGCAAGATGTTGCCAATATGTCAGTTTGCCTTGAAATGCATGCATGGCTTTCTCTCTTGCCTTTCTGAAGCAAATTCCACTGGAATGACCAGAGACCATAACAACTTCCTGTTTAACTTGGAAGCCAGTGGGTGAGCTGGAAAATGGTGTTCTTCCTTCATTCCACACTGTCACTGCACTTCCTTCCTGAATGTTGCTATATTCCCAGGCAGTGTGACGTGTTCTCATTATCATTAGCAGCTTTTGTGCCAGGAGACCCAAAGCTCCATTTGTTAAAAATGGTTATTGGTCTGGCTCAGCATTTTATGCTCCGTATCCTGGCACCCTGTATATGAGTAAGGACTAGAGAGACAGAACCAAACAAGTACTTGGAATTTTAAAACAAGGTTTATTAATTTAGCTTACATGATTAGAGAACGGGCACCAGAGAAGAGAATGCAGGAACTACTTAGCCCAAGAAGCAGGTAGCCTCAGAATGAGGACCACAGTTGACATTTAGATCCTGCCCAGTGTTGAAGGAAGCTGCCATGACTCATGTTGAAGGGCTAAAGAAACTGGGGCCGACATCCATGGGAAATGGCAGCAGCACTGTCTCAGAGAGCATGGAGCTTAGACATGCTGGGCAGCTTCCTCCTCCTTCTTCTTTCCCAGGCTGTGGGATGTGGCTGCCCATTCACAACTCCTCACACCTTAACTAACATCTTAACTAACAGACATATCTATGCATGTGTCTGGCTAATGCTCTAGGCAGCTCTCAAGCTAATCAAGTTGATACAGTCTACCACCACACCTCTCAAGAATGATATGGGATAGGGACTGGGGGGATGGTCCAGTAGATAATGTACTTTGCACAAAAGCATGAGACCAGATGTCCCAGTACCCACAGGATAGCCAGACTCAGTGGCACACACCTATACCCCAGTGCTGATAGATAGATACAGATGAATCCCAGGGGCTACTCTCTTCATAACATGGAGCATCAGATTCAGTGAAGATACCCCATTTTCAAAATGAAGACGGAGACCTGACTGAGAGAGATATGCTGATGTCAACTGCCTGCCTGAACATTTCCATTGATTAGCACACTAGTGCATCACACACACACACACACACACACACACACACACACACACCCCAACATATAAACAAACATGTCTGTTTGTAACCTGGTGACACTGTGTTTATCCCACAAAGGACTTTGTAATATTTTGCAGTGGATGGATATTTTTGATTACCAAGTTGACTGGATTTAGAATCTTCTAGGTGACAGACTTCAGACATGCCTATATGGACATCACCAGAGAGGTTTGATAAGACTTCACCCTAAACATGAGTGTCCCCATCTTATGAGCTTGGGGCTCAGGCCAAATAAAAGGGGAGAATGGAAGAGGGAACTGAGGACCAGTAGCAATCTCTCTTCTCTTCCATGTTGGACTGTCTCCTTTTCAGCTGTGAGCCAGACCAAGTCCTTCCTCTCTTCAGTTGCTTCTTGTTAAATATTTGGTCACAGCAAAGAGAAAAGCAGCAACCAGCATATAAGACAAGTGAAGCTGGGAGACACTCGGTACCTGGTCTGAGGGACACAGAGAGGTGATGTCAAGGAATCTGGAAGCCCACATTTATTTCATTGACAGCCATTTCCTTACGTTATAAATTTGTTATAAAGTTATAAAGATTTGTACTATTCTTTGACATGTTGACTTAATAAAATAAATGAGGGGGGGGGGTGGTAAGGCCTTAGGGAAGTAGCTCAGTCCACGAAGTGATTGCTTTGCAAGCATGAAGATTGGGTCTGTATATTTAATAAGAATACCAGAGTAGGGTGGAATGTTCTTACGATTCTAGCACTGGGAGGCAGAGGCAGGTAGACTCATGGGGATTTCTAGCCAGCTAGCCTAGTTTACTTTGGTGAGTTCTAGAAAAGTGAAAGACTAGTCTAAAAAAAAATTAAAGGGGAAAATAGTAAATGATGAGTGATATCTTAGGTTGTTCTCCAGCCTACACATACCCGTGCACACAGCACACATATACACACATACACTATATACACACGTGCACACACACACACACACACACACACAAACCACACACACATACATATACACCCACACCCACAACACACACATACACTACATACACACGTGCGCGCACACACACACACACATACATATACACACACCCACACACACACCACACATATACACACATACACTACATACACACATGCACACACACACAAATCGTACACATATACACACACACCCAAGCACACACCACACATATACACACATACACTACATATACATGTGCACACATACACCATACACATGTGCACACACATACACACACACAAACAACACACACATACATATACACACACATACATGCACACTATAAAAACACTACAAACAGATAAATATACACCACATACACACAAACCACACATACACGCACATATCACACACACATATACACTCACAAACCACAGCCAACATACACACACCTATACATACCACACACATATAAACACACAAACCACATACACATTGCCTCCTGTAGGTATGGGGCTGCATTTTGTCTTTTAATCTTCAGTCCAAAGATGCCTAGACTTGGACCACTGAAGACTGCTCCCACTGCAGCTTGAACTTCTTCAAGTACTGCAGGGTCACTGCAATGTGGGCCCCTGTGAAAATGACAGGGTACATCCATAAACTCCCAACTCAGCATCCTTCCTATGAACACTCGGGAGCCAAACTACTCTCATTTGTCCTTGGAAATAAGGCTAGTAACTGAAAGGGAAGAAGAGCTATTTTTCCTAATCCATGCTTAAAATTTAGATTTTTTGGGAAGATTTATTTTATTTATATGAGTACACTGTAGCTGTCTTCAGACACACCAGAAAAGGTCATCAGATCCCATTACAGATGGTTGTGAGCCACCATGTGGTTGCTGGGAATTGAACTCAGGACCTTTGGAAGAGCAGTCAGTGTTCTTAACTGCTGAGCCATCTCTCCAGCCCCCAAATTTAGAATTTAGGTTATGTTTACCTGAGCACATTGGACCCCCCTGAAATTTGTTTGTTTGTGTATTTTTCTTACACCCTCAGGAAGAGCCCTGCAGAGGATGAAGCACCAAGTGCTGAGTGCTTCAAGCCCATGGCTACAAATGTCATCAGAGCTGGCTCAGCCGGTGCTGCTCTCGATGAGGACCACAGTTCCCTTCCCAGCACCATGTCAGAAGCGCACAACTCTCTGCAACTCCAGTAACGGGGGATCTGATGCCCTCTTCTGGCCTCCACTGTCATCTGCACTCATGTGCACAAACCCATACTCATGCACATAGACACATGATTTAAAAAATAAAAATAAAATCTTTTTTAAAGAAGACTTCAGGTATTATTATAACATATAAAACCAACCCTACCTTGAACCTGACCTTGTACTTCGCTTGAATACCACAGTGTACCAGATGAAACATGGATGCTGGAGACGTAAACTATCAAAGCTCATATGCCATGCGTGAACTCCCAAGGCTCAAGAATCATTGCAGAAGAGGAAGAGGAAAGAGTGTAAGAGCCAGAGGCAGTGGATGGCTACAAGGATACATCTGGGTACAGCAAGATATACACATTTGAAGACACAGTGGTTACAACAGATATACAGAACCTGGGCAAGCCAAAGCCAGACCAAATCCCACCATGGACAAGGGAATTTGACGCACAGTCAACACCGTTAACTCTGGAGTTATTGGGGAATAGTTAGCTGCTGAGAGAGGGAGAGACGGTTTTCTCTAAGAATGTGGCACCAGGTAAGCTACCACTCTCCAGGGGAAGAACACAGGTCTAAGAACATCTGAGCAGCACACACCAGTTTTGAAGGACTTTAAAAAAGACGCAAAATTAGGTGGGTAGAGAAGGGGGTGGGTCTGAGAAGAGTTAGGGGAGGGTGTTGAAGATGATCAAAACATATACAGAATCTCGAAGGACTAATTCTCTTCTAAAAGTCAATGACCGAGTTCCACCAAAGAAAAACTACATAGGAACATGTGTAGGCTGTGACTTCGGGGTAATGGTTCTTTACAACACCAGAAGCAGATATACTTAGTTCTGGGCTTTGCCACTAAACTGCTATGAGGTAATGGGAAATCGACTTAAAACTAATCAAGAGAGATATCGGTTACCCCCACTCTCTGAATGATGTTGGCAGTGTCACACCAGTGGGCACATCTTGCCTGGGAGGCAGGTATCACAGCCTGAAGGATCTGTCACAGGATAACACTACTGATGTCCTTTCTCTCCCAGCAGCCTGCATAACACCTCCCATTTACTATGAAAGCCAGCAATCCAGGAGAGTTTCCGGGTCAGTTCAAGATGTTGTTGTTGTTGTTGTTGTTGTTGTCCAAACAGCTTTTTTGGGGGGTGGGGGGTTCTATCTCCTAGGTTCTCAACTCTCCTGTTACACCACGCTATAGGGATTGCAAACACAGCACATTTAGCATAAGAGAGAGATTGTATAACATCCCATCACCTCAGCAACATTCTGGTAATCATATCAGAGGGAAGCAAAATGAATTATCAGTTAATAAGGGACACGGATTCAAGAAATTCACTCTATACAGAAGCAAAGAATAAACTTATCTGTAAGAGCTCAGACACAAGAATAGCTATTTCAATCCCAATATGCCTGCCCAGTTCATTCAGAAAAGCATCCACTATGGATTAACTCTCTCTGTCATCATAAAAATAATTATCTAACATCTTAGAGGGTTGAGGGGATTACTAAATAATGTTAGATGAAGGTTGCCTTTGCCAAGACAGACCTGCCCCCACTCTTACACACTCCAAAGGCCAGAGGATTAATGAGAAGTATTAAGCATTTTTAAGCATATTTAGTTCATGAATATGAACTACAAGAACAGCGAGACATGATGAGTAGTTTTGAATGAGGGTTTGAGATGCTATCTGAGCAGACGGTTGGTAACTCAGATTGGAAATATTTAAAGTAGAGAAGTGTAGTTGAGGAACGCTGATGTTGAAGTATAGCTACTGATATGAACTCTTCAAGTTAACCATTTCTCTCCTCTGTTACTGACTGAATGCAGCATCAGTGACAGCAGCATTGATGTCCACCACCAATCCCCACGTGTAATGCCTCTACTGCCCATATTTTGTATCGAACACTTTTCTCTACCAAAAGAAACAGGGAAAAGTTACATAGGGTCAAACCAGATGAGACCTGGAGACAATTCTGTAACCAGAAAGCAAAAGTGATCTCAGGAGTACACAGAGAAGCTATGGAAAGAGAAAGAAACTGGACTGAGGAGGGTTTTCATGACCAATATGATACCTAGTGTATCAAATACAACTGATAACTTAATTAAAACACATGTGAGGGACCATAAATTCCCAAGCAGCTCTCAAGAGAGCAGTTGGATTAATGATGAACGTGATAAGGTTTCATTTTCTACCACTGTGGTATCATACGTGGATGATACTAGTCCTTCTATTAAACATGTGTTAGCTTGTTATGCCTGGGAGGGTTCTATGCTCTGCCTTGCAGGACAGAGCGCATCTTGAATATATCTAATAGTTTGGGAAGAGATAGAAAAGAGTAGTTCTGCCAAATGACACAAAAAGGAACCAATAACACAGCGGGAGAGGTGGTCAAATGTTCTCATGAGTACAGCGAACTGCTGGTTTCCTAGGAGATGAAATGGGTTCAGAGAAAACCTCTGTTCACGAAAAAGAAGCCCCATGTGAAAGAGACATCTGCACTCTTAGTCAGATCACACTGCAGCTTAAATACAGTAAGGCTGGTAGATTTTACAGGATCCCAAATCAGAGGAAGCAACCCCCAGGCTGCCGATGACATCACTTGTCCTTCGCAAGGAGGAATCTGTATTTACAGGGCTAGGTGATTTGATAGCCTCTTTCTGGGAAACAATCCCAGGAAATGTAAAATAGCAACTTGTAACTAACCCACCCCTAATCTATACCCAGGATCTTTGTACTTGCCTGAGCAGTCTCAGCGTTAAGTAGAAGCATGTATTTTTTTAATCAGTGTGATGTTTTGTGTGCACTTGAATGGTTTTTAAGTGTTGGAAGCATTTAAGAGAGGCTGACACACTAAATTTATTATTTTAATTAAAAGTGTTGGAGAGTGTGGTTAAATAATTTTGCAAGCAATGCTTGTAAGTTTGTGAGATTTTAGTGAGTTCAATTTTTAATGTCTTGACTTATCAATTATGCACATAGTGTTTGAATGTCAAGAGGAATGTTGTTTAATAGCTTCATGAGGTTGGGAAGTTGAACATTAAAGCCCCAATAGAGTTTCCCTCGCAATAAATATTCTGGAAGTTTAAAGGATGCATCAGTGTATTTCAACCCAAACTCCAGAATGGGCTGCTGAGCAGAGAAAAGATGAGATATTGTTCATGGGTCCATACTAAGAGCGGAAGGAAGGATGCTAATTTTAGCCTCTCTGTATGTTGGATTACTTTGTGTGCATATTAACCTGGAAATGTAAATGAAAAGAAAGTATTCGTATCTCAAAGGAATTGATCCAGGGGATTTATCTGGGTCCTATCCAAATGATGAGAAGGATGTAAGGTGGACAGCTTCATCTTCCACCCAGCCGAATCCAGTGCTTTCTATGAGTCTACCCAGACCCAAAACCCACTTCCTACCAAAACTCTGATGTCCTTTGTATCAGTTAATTTTGTATCACCACACAAATTCCTCACACAAACAACTTAAAGAAGGAAGGTTTATTTTGGTTCAGGGTTTTAGAGTATTCAGTTCATGGCTACTCGGCCCCTCAGGGTTGTGGGGAACATAGTGATGGTGAGAATCAGTGGCCAAGGAGAGCTGTTCACTTCATGACAGAGCAGTAAAGGGGGCACAAGGGCAAGATAACACCAAGAACCTCCCCTCATGAGCTGCTTCCATCACCGAGACCTAACCTACCAAAAATTTCAGAACCTTCCAGAATAATACCAGCAGCTGGAGATCAGACTCATAACCCATGATCCTTTAAGGCAGTGGTTCTCAGCTTTCCCAGCACTGTGACCTTTTAATACAGTGCTTCATGCTGTAATGACCCCCCAACCATAAAATTATTTTTGTTGTTACTTTATAACTGTAATTTCCCTGCTGTTAAGAATCATATGATATAAATACCTGCTCTTTCTGATGATCATAGGCCACCCCCTGTGAAAAGGGATTTTGACACACACACAACCCCCCCCAGAGGGGTCGAGATCCACTGGCTGAGAACTGCTGCTTTAAGGAAACATTTACCATTCAAATCATGACATCTGAGGGGTTTCTTTTCAGCCAATATATAGGAAGCAAGCTGAGGTCACCCTCTCAGTATCTCCTGCTAGTAGCTTCTGTCCCCAGGGAGCAGATCCAAGCAAAGGGCTCTCTCAGAGCTTGCCCCCCACAAGGCCGGCTTCTTTGCCTTGCCATCTCCCTCATAGGCGACTTGCACTCTCACTTTTCAAAGTCCAAAGAAACTAGAAGTGAATTAATTGGGAGCAAATGCCCTAAAATATGTCAACCTTCCTTCTCCCTTCCCTTCTCGTGAATCGCACTGAGAGTCTTGCATAAAACGCAGACTCACACCTCCACGCTGTGTTTCTTTTGCAGGGCGCACTCAGCTGCCCACACCGTTGCCGTTCTCCTTCAGAACCTCCGCTGCCCTGCTGCACTGCCATCTTGAAAGCCCACACCCAGCAGGAAACCATTCCTCCGGACTTCAGAGCTCCTAACTGTGCCCTAGTTAAAAGAAATCCAAGATGCTGGCATGCTCACCTAGACACTCAGACAGGCTGGTAATGTGTCTTGTAATGAGAGATATGTTCCCCGGGAATCTGACTACAAGAGGGGACCCGAGAGTCCCACAGCTTTGATGGAGACAGAGAGGCTCAGGCTGTGTTCAGTGTTCAGGGCCACCTGAGACTTCCTGGTGTGATTGGCCAAGGGAGGCTACACGTACGTACCTGAGGGGTCTTAACTCGTTACTCTTATGGGACCTGGACTAAAAAAATCTGAGTGTTACTGGGTCTTCTAGTCCATCAAAAGGAGCCAAATAAAAGGAAATCACATCCCTTGCATCTTGCTATGATGTCTCTCTGACCCAAAAGTCACCAAAGTTTCTTACAGTTGCGCAATGAGTAGCAGAGAACTTACAAAAAAGTATCTAAAGATCACAGCTCCCAAAGACATACTTGGACAAAGGCCCCATTGTTGCCTGGCCCGCCAGGATGTCTGTCATCTAGCCTCTGCTGCCTGTCTCTCCGTTTCTGAACAGCTCTCCTGATTTACCGTCTGCACTGAAGACTCAACCTTCCGGGACGCTTGAAGACCTCAGCAGCTCTAGTTCTATAGCTGTCCCCACAGGAGGTCCCCAATCACATCACCTCCACAACCCTCCAGCTGTGCTCTTGACTTTTTGTGTGTGTTTGCTATTCCAAGTATTATTTTTCAAAGTTGTGAAGTTGGAAGATGTCCATGGCTGTATCTCCTAGTGGCCTGTAGATGGCAGCCCTCAAAATTGGTCAATGAATAAGTGACCAATAACGGAGAAAGACTGATTCTAATCTAGGCTATCAAGGAGATGACTGATAGCCAAACCATGGAGCAAACATTCTGGGAAGGCAGTTATCACTCTGACTTTTGGGAGGAAATGCTTACTTTTTGAGAGGTATAAACTGTAGAGTGAATTTACAGTTCCTTAGGACTTACAGTTCCTGAACAACTTCATCTCTGGGTCATATGATGGGGCACTAGTGAGTTATTTTATTAAGCAGTGTTCAGTTTGTAGGAAATAGAATGGGGAATAAACATGGCTTTTGTATACACCATGTCCTCACACAGATGCCACCCCCTCCACCAGAGCAGCGTGCTTGAGCCATCTGTGATTTCCATCCAGGAATCATTACGGCTTGGTGTCTGAGGATTACTTTAGAATTTAGGGTGTTGTAGAGAGGTCACTTCTAATTAAATAGTTCACATCTTAAAAGTCTCTCTGTGAGGTATATTTACATTGGTCATCATTGTTGGGAGAGAATATTTTCTTTTTTCTGAGAACCTTGAGTGCTTTTGCCTCCCGGTGGGGTGCTCTGTGCTAATCTGTGAAGTAGAAATGCTTTTCCTTGAGAAAAAGCCAAATCCTGATCCCCAGAGTCAAAGTCAACAGAAATAGTTTATCTCACTTACCAGACTTTACCTTAGCAGTCAGAATACTAGACTAGAAATCATATCATCAAGCCACTTTACCGCCCAAGATCAGAACTTTTACACACAGTAACCAAAGGTAACAAACAATCAAACCCCAAAGCCAAGCCAAACAAACAAACCAAGTTAGAGCATGCCTGCTTCTAAAAAGCCACAGGGTTGTTTCTTATTTACACTGTGATTGTCAACAACGTGTTTGCATCTAAGTGAGTCTTAACTGAGGGGCTGGGGCTCAGATTGGAGGACAAGTCTGCATCTAATGTAAGATGCACTCCAGCATCCTAAGTCTGAATGTTGGAATCAAAAGCGGAACGTGGTACCAACACTTCACTACCCACTGGTGTAATTACCAAGATGAGAGATCTGTCCGTCTGAATGTTTATATCAGAAGAAAGCTTACATTGGTAACATTCTAATTTTCTGCCTTTGGGAACCCCTTGCCCTCAAGGCATTGACCAATTGATGCCCCTCAACCTGTCACTGACTGAATCGCTCAAGATTTGGTCCTGAGGTAGGAGTCAGGTCTATTTTTCCATGCGGAGTCGATTCCTGAATAAATCTGAGTCTTCCAGTAGGAAGAGGGGGAGGGAAGCAGATGGAAATGGGTTAGATGGCCACAGCTGACATTTGGGGAGCTATCAAAGATCTGCAGATGAGCGCTCTCAAAGGAGCCCTTGCTCCAACTGTATGGGAGAAGTATCCAAAAGAGAGTATATTTTGGGGCCTCTTGTAACTTTGTGACTTTCCCCTTTTGTTATTTTTATCTCCTCTGTGTCCTTGTCTTACTAACAGCAAGAACCCTTAACTTAAAAAAAGAAGAAAAATGAGAGAGAGAGAGAGAAAGAGAGAGAGAGAGAGAGAGAGAGAGAGAGAGAGAGAGAGTGAAAGAAAGAAAGAAAGAAAGAAAGAAAGAAAGAAAGAAAGAAAGAAGAGCTGTGCCTGCTCCTGGGACGGGATGCGGGAGATCATTTCCCTATGACTCCAGCTGAGAGTCAGAGGCTCCCTGTAGCAGGGACCCAGCTGGGACAGAGCAAGCACACATGCTCTTAGTGACCTGGTCAAGCAGCTTAAGCCAGTACCCGGCATGTCTGTGTGTGGTTGGTTGTAGGTTGAGTATTATAGAGAAGCCAGAGGAGAAGTGAAAAGGTTTGGGGGTGTGTCAGACGCAGGTTCTTCTCCCAACACTGCTGTTTCCTAGTCGAGTAACCTTGGGCGTGTCACAGATGTCTTCTGAGCTTGATTGGTAAGATGGAGGTCATGGTGGAGTCAGTAGCTAAGAGTGTGACACAGGCGGTATGGAACCTGGCACTTAACGAGAGCTCAATGGTCAGAAGCTACCCCTTTTCTCTTGGGCCTGTGCGTTCCAAGTATTTTAAAACTAAATATGGCCTGCTCAGCTCTGTGCCAGCTACCCCAACATCACCCTGGCTCCTTTCATACCTCTTGGCGCAGGGCTAGGGGCATGACATTGGTGAGACTCCAGGACCACAATGCCTGTTGAGGATTCGTGGGCAAAGCAGCAATGATGAAATTCACCCCTTGTGTGTGATAACAAGTGCTCTGTGTCTGGAGTAAGTGTCCTGTCCCACATCAGGCTGAAGAGGTGGGGAGAGGGGGCGTGGCAGGGGCGTGGCATGCTCAGCTGAAGTCCTGCACTCCTTTGATTTCAGAGAAAGACTGCTTACAGTGGGAAGATTCCTGACTCGGCCCTGGTTTTTCCAGTAGGAAGGCAGAGGCTGGAGTTGGCCCAGCTCTGTAACTTCAGACACATTCTTCTCCCGTTTCCTGTGCCTTCATGTTTTCATTTATAAGGGAAAACTGATTCGGTGATGGGGAAGCCCGGATGTTTACCAGAACCGTCTGTGCACGTCAAGCCGTTGGCACTTAGCCTGTGATTACAAAGCATTTAGGAAATATTAGCTATTATTTATTATAATTACCAGGAACTCCAAGTTTTACTCCTCCCTTATCCAAAAGAGCAGCCCCTCAGACCCTGGGGCTAATACTTCTATTCTTAACTGTCAGCAGCTGGCTCCCAGCCTGCCAGGCAGTCCTCCTTCAGAGCTTTCTTCCACCTCTCCATGCCCCTGTCAGGTTTAGATTGAAAGTAGTTCCATTTTGCAGACTTGAGCTGGAGCCTAAGGGAGCTGCACCTTTCTCTTAAACTCTGTGAAGCTGTCTGCTAAAGAAGGGGGCTCAGTGCCAAGTCTCCTGACCATGTTCTGAGCAATTTGTGTTCCAGTCCTTGAGAAGAAAGGATAGGAGGAAGAAGACAGGCAAGAGAGGGCTGGGCAGGGCTGCTTCCCCAGCCTAACTCCTTCAGGGCCCAGAAAGGGCTCTGACACCCCCTCCACCCGGCAGCCTCTGCTATCCCACCTGGATGCCTGGAGGCCTCCAACAGAGAAGTGAAAAATGAGCCACTAAATGTATTATGACTTGTGAGCCTGTCTTAATAATTAAGTTTTATTAAAATGAACACCAAGAAATTTCCTGACATGGCCTGCCTGGCGGAGCTCATCAAAAGCTGATAAATGAGTGGGTTCTGGAGACAGAGCAGAGCAGAGTTGGGAGTAGGGACAGGGAAAGAGACCTCTGTGGGAAAGCAGGTAGAGGTGAAGAGTTTGAGCAAAGAACAAAGAGTTCTCACCAACCACTCTGCTTTCTGGTTCTTCTCTGGAGTACAGCCAAGACAGGCAGCCTTGCAGAGGGACTGTTGACTGTAGCCTGCTAATCAGCTCAGGCTCTAGGGCGTGGCCAACCACCACTCACTCATGCCTTGTCCCTGCCCCTCCCCCAGTCTTGCTATTCCTTGAGTTGGAAAAGTGCCAGAGTTAGAGCCGCCCTTGGTGGGAAAGTTGGCTCTCTCTTCTGTAGACATTGATTGATAAGCCACAGAATTGTAGCGCTTTCTCCTGAAAAGGCCCTGTGAGTGGAGATGAGGCCGGCTAAAGCAACTCCATGTGGATATTCTACAATCAGTCTAGGTTGCTTTTGAATGGCAAAGGAACGAACATTTCCACCACGTGTTCTAGAGACCTTGAGTGAGGATCAGCCCAAGGTAGAGGAGAGTCTATCGAGAGACCGTCAGAGCCAGTGGGATCCCAGTGTACGGTTGTCTGGGGCCGGAAGGGGCTAGGAGTCACTGTGTAATAGTGTGATCTAAGGACTGCAGCAGAGGTGAGCTCTAGGGTGGTTGGCAAAGGGCACAGTGGTCAAGAGGACACCTGAGTTGACTGTTGCTTATGAGGGACTGTTTAGCATGAGAAAGGCAGGGCTGGAGGACAGCTGAGCCCACAGGCCTGTCTAAGCACCAGCAAACTCTGTGGGAATGGGCACTCTGACTGGCTCTTCAGTTTTCACACCAGAAGACTAAAGATTTTAAGCTGCTTGGCTGATAAGACTGTCCTCAATCAATAGCCGAGAATAATGACATTCTTGCCAGAATGTAGCTGTCTCCTCTTCTCCCATTAGGAGAGAAAGAAAGTCTCTCTCAAAGGAATTATTGTTTGTGAAAGATTGACTGGAGGACACTCATTTCCCGGGACTCTGCATTTTACCCTTGAATCAAGTCAGAAAACTTGTGCTCAAGGAAATCAATGGAACCAAGTGGACGAGACAGAAATAACACTCACTAGGAATGAGATTCAGCCAGGAACACCATAGGGGAGCTCACTAGCTGTTTGGAGTAAAATAAAACTGAGACTTTGCACTTCACATATAACCACGACTGAGCTAACGTTCACATGCGAGGGAGGGGGTGGGGGGAGGGGAGGAGAATAAGACAGACTTCAGGACATAGAAAGAAAACAATAGAGAGTGATTTTTTTTTTAATTGAGTAGGGGGAAATCGTCTAAAAAGAGCAATCACCAAAGCTACAAAAAGAAACAGTGACAAACAAGATTATAAAATCAGAGAAGTTCCTATTTGCCAGAAACAACCATGGTAAAGTTAAAAGGAAAAGGCTGGGGTGGGAGGAGAGAGGAAGCATTCAATGGAATACTAGCTACTGTTGTGGGTGTTTGCTACTTTGTGAGTTCTTCTTTCCTTTTCCTACTCTTTTCACCTCCACCCCTGGTTTCACCTCCTCTCATAAGAGAGAGAGAGAGAGAGAGAGAGAGAGAGAGAGAGAGAGAGAGAGAGAGAGAGATCTTGAGATCTTTGAATCTAATTTCTTTTTTCTTTTATTTCTTCTTTGAGTACAACTGCTTACAAACTGCAACCAATCCCCCTGTACAATCAACAAACACTCACAGCACCTATTGGAGCTATATACCCTCTGGAAAAAAATCCCAGAATTTCAAGCATCACACAATCGAAGAAACTATCTGAATCTGGCAAAACCACACCTGTACTAGAGCATGAAGCAAATCATAGTCGATTGCTGTGAACAGTCCCAAGCAGTCCCATATCCCACATCTGGGATTAAAACAAAACCATATTCCTAAAATATTTCTGTGATTTTTAAAGAAACCAAAATTCTAGAATTCTCACTACAAGTGACTGTGTAGTGGTTTGAATGAGATGCCTCCTATAAGTCTGGGGCATTTGGAGCAGATGTGTCACTGGGGGCAGACTTTTTGATTTCAAAAGACTCCCTCTGCTTCCTGTTTGTGGGTTAAGATGTAAACTCTCAGTTGCTCCAGCACCATGCCTAGCTGCATACTGCCATACTTCTCAGCATGATAGTGTGACTTGATTTTTATCTCTCTGGAACCATAAACCCCAAATAAACCATTCATTCTCTAAGTTGCATTGGCCATGGTGTCTTATTACAGTGAAGGAGAAGTAACAGAGACTTTGTGAGTTTCTGAGCATGTTTTAAGCTGAGGATGTAAACTAAGGGAGTTTGTATGGAGTGAATAATTGTCATAGTTTTATGTTTTGAAAAGAAAATGCTGAGTGTGATGGTGCATGCCTGCACTTCCAGCTTCTCAGGATGCAGCTTGGAGCCTGTCCTTTGAGATAGTCTTTGAGGAGATGCTGTTAAACAGTGGTCTGGATCTTGCAAGAACTCAAACAGCCTTCCTGGGATGGAAGTGATCATTTCCAGAAGTGCCTAAGATGACAAGAGGATAGCAAAAGATAAAGTTTGGACATCCTTGTAGATGGCTCTGAGAATCTGAGAGTTCATAAAGTGGCAGGATAATGCAGGAAGCCTGGGAAAGTGGACAGGGAAAGCTGTCAACATCTGTGGTGATTTGAGTAAGAATAGCTTCTGTAAACTTCTATATTTAGATGCTTAGGCACCATGTGGTGGTGCCATTTGGAAAGATTAGAAGGATTAGGGGGTATGGCCTTGTTAGAGTAGGAAGTGTGTCACAGAGGGTGGGCTTTGGAGTTTCAAAACCAAGTCAGGCCCAGCCTCTCTTTCTCTCTGTCTGTCTGTCTGTCTTTCTGTCTCTCTGTCTCTGTCTGTCTCTCAGCATGAAGACCAGGATGTAGCTCTTAGCTACTACTCCAGCTTGCTGCCATGCTCCTTGCCATGATGATAAGGGACTAAACCCCTAAAACCGTAAAGCATCCCCAGCTAAATGCTTTCCATTCAAAAGGGTTGTCTTGGTTGTGGTGTCTCTTCACAGCAATAGAACAGTGACTAAGATATCATCTAAAGCAAGAAATCAAGAAAGATGCAAACTGCGAAGCCTAGTGAGCATGGGTAATGGTTAATTTTCATTGCAGCTTGACACAATGTGGAATCACCTGAGAAGAGAGTCTCAATAAAATATCATCTAAATCAGGTTGGCCTATGAGCATGTCTCTGGGGATTGTCTTCATTACAGTAGTTGGGGTGAGAAGACCTGCCTACAGTGGGTAGCATCATTCCCTAAGTCTGGGACCTGAACAGTATGAGAATTGAGAAAGTGAGCTGAGCACTAAAAATACATGTACTCTTTCTCTCAGCACTTGAATGAGGATGTGATGCAATCAGCTCTTTTAAGTTCCTGCTGTAGCATCTTGACTGGCCTACTATGATGGACTGTAACCTGGAATCATGAGCTAAAAGAAACCCTTTCTCCCCCAAGTTGCTTTTTGTCAAGGTATTTTAATCACAGCAACACAAAGGAAACTACAACATTAATTGCATGTGTCACCCGTGTGTGTGTGTGTGTGTGTGTGTGTGTGTGTGTGTGTGTGTGTGTGTGTGTGTACATGTGCTGAGAGAACTTATGGGAAGTGGGAAGGTAGCTGTATAAGCAACTTTAGAGATTGACCATGACTAATGGCAGGGATGAGGCTGTGAGCCACACTGGTATGTGAAGGATAGAGAGAGGGAATTTAATAGCTATTTTTGTAAGAGACATGACTATGTTGGTAAGTATTTTATTAAGCAGAAAATCTGTAGAATATTAGACACAGAACAAGCCTCTGTAAAAGTAGAGCAAGGGTTATATGTGCACGCAGAAAGAACTCTGGGAAGATACACAAGAAGCTTATAACAACACTCTCTCTAAGAAGTGGGTCAAAGGGTTTACTGTATTTCTTCCCTGGGTTTTTTTCAACATAAGCATATGTTTTTTAAATAATGAAAACTATTAATTTGATGCCCTCAAGGGCATCTTGTAGACAACCAAAAGAATTGATCAAAGGTTTCTCTGTCTTTTAAAATTAATCTTCAATTTATTAAAGTTACAAATTTATTCAGACCTAAGTTCTTCAATAAGCTTTGAAATTCAGCTTACAAGTCTTATTATTTATTTATAAGTGTAGCAAATTTTAACAGTCACTTTTAAAGGGACCTTTGAGAAATGTCGCAGCTCATTTACAAATGTCCTTAATTTAATTGCGGTAAACACTATAAACTGCATTTGTACACACAATATTTTTGGATTACTTTTTAAATACTTTAATTTAAACCTCTTCAAGTATTTAAGTTACTGCTTTAAATATAATCTGTTGGACTTACAAATACTTACAAAAATCTTAAATTCTTTTTTAGGTTCCAATACTTAAGTGCAGTAAGGTTTTAATTTAAAATCTAGATGCCAAAGTCAATTTCTCAAGCACTTCACAGTAGAATGGAAAGGTTACCTTATAACTCAGAAGGGCCACATCTTCACAAATTGCAAGCATGTAAACATAGCTTCTTTCAGAGTGCTAGGAGGAAGATGAGATTCTTTTCACATTCTATGCTTAATTCTGAAAGATGATCATCCATGCCCCCACCACACCTCCCTTCTCCTGAGACATCCAATGGGCAGGACCTTATTCTGTGTGCTTTGTATCACACCTGCTACCTCTCCTAGGCACTTGTCTCTGCTTCTGAGCTTTCCTTGTCCTGTCTAAGCATGTAGTTATGACCTTCTGTGTTTTTAACTATCTGATGGGCATTATTCTTTCCTGTCTTATGTTTTTAATAGTTTCTACTCAACTTGAAGATGCCACATCGCCATTTTGTCTGTCATTCTTTATTCCAAGAAAGTTAAGAATGTTGACTTCCTGTCAAGAGGGGCTGTTTAAGGAGTGATGGACATTGGAGTCTTCATTTCTTAACCTCTTGTCATTTAACACACCCCAGAAAAATGTCTTTAACATTACTGATGACATTCATGTTATGGCATCAACCAGCCATTTTTGAGGCTATCAACCCCTCAGTAGCACTGGACTCATAACTCTATTTGGAATAATGAGCTCTCTTGCCTACAGTGCAATCACCCTTCTCTGTTTCCCATCCTTCCTTCCTGGCTATAGGATAAAAGTTTGTGTTGTCACCTCCCACATCCACAACTGAAAAGCTACCCCTTAAGGTGATGGCCCTGGAGGTGAGCCTTTGGGGAGTGATTAGATTGGAGTCTCATGAATGAGGTTATTGTCCCTCTAAATGATAGCTTGTACAGTTAGTTGTCTTGCCCTTTACACCATACGAGGACATATCCAGAAGTAATCACCAGTGGGCCAGAATACAGAGCAGGTACCAAATATGCTGGCACTTTGAACTTGACCTTCCAGCTTCTAGAACAGTGAGAAATAACTTTCTTTTACCAGTGACCAGTCTATAAAGTTTTAATAGCTTGTCCCTCGTGGATAGAGGTATCTTCTATACTTGAAAGGTTGGGTTTCTTCAGATCTTTCTCCTAGGTCTTGTATTCCACCCCCACCCCAACACTCTTGCTGGTAAGCTTACATGTTCTTTAAATTCAACCAACTATTTGAGGATACACCTATGCTTGAATTTCCACTCTTAAGCTCTGTACCTCGTAGTGTAGAGGTATTGGCCTTTCAATTGCAAGCAGGGACCTTGAATCTTGAGTGTGCTCTTTTCTATAACCTAGAATGTTCTCTTGAGCATCTCATACCTGGATGGCTAGCAAATTTTACTCTTCTTTTTTCCAGATCCTAGTTCAGAACACCTTTCTGCGCTCCTGGTATGATAAAATTTTAGAAGATCAACTTCATTGTTGAGTGTGTGTGTGTGTGTGTGTGTGTGTGTGTATAAAGTCTGTTTTCTTCAGTGAACTGTAATCCCCTTGAAGTTGGAGACCATGCATATCTTGCCTCTTCATCCTCTGCAGATGCCAGCAGTGCTGGGTCTATAGTAGGTGTTCAATAAATTAAATGGCATATGATAAGGAGGCTTGTGGAAGAAAGAGGGGAAGGAGGAGGGGAAGAGGAATGGCCAGGGGTGGTTTATAGCCTTAAATCAGAAGCTAGCTGTGTTTCAAATATTTCCCTGAGGAGTATGCAGAGTTATGTCTACATACTAATGAGAACTAATGGCTGTGCTGTTAGATATCTCCTGAGGGATTGTTGTGCCGAAAATGTTCATCCTTTCTCCCCCTCCCACAAGCATCCTGACAGACTTTAACACATGGGCTCAGACAATTCTGCTGGCTGCTTTGTTCTCCCTGCCTGGCACCTCCCAGGACTTGTGTCTCACATGGGCCACTCTGAAAGGCTGCAGAGCAGATTACAATGACAGAAGATGTGCACAGGCGCCAATGCCACACTGATTGTTGTAGAAACACTCAGATATGGAGCCCTGGGACGCGCCTGTACACATGTATCTACACACTCAGTTTAACACCAGTTAAATAGAAATGGATACCATTCACGGAGTGGGGACCTCCAGGAACACGACTAAGGTGGGACAGGCCTCTAAGTGGGATTTGTGCAGGATGTGAGAGTATATGAAGGGTCTACTGTCTTCCTCCGAGGCTAGGATTCCAGAGTACCCAGCTCCGTGGCTTCCTTACAACAGAGTTGGTACAGTTTTGCTTCATGTTGAGGTTATTTTGGATCTTTGACGTCATTCTTTATCCCTTTGCAGCTGCTATCCCAGATCATCTGACTGCATCGTGGATAAAGGTAAAGGGTTATTCGGCTTGCAGTTTTGAGGAGCTAGGAGCATGTGGCCACATCTGCTCCATTTCTGCTGAGAGCCTCTTGTTGAAAGGGATATGGGGAGCCTGGAGAGCCTGTGGGGAGAGCGCAAGGGCAGGGCCCAGTGCACTTGACAGGGCCAGCTCTTGGGGGAACAGCATGAATCCTCTCATGAGGGTGTTGATCCCATTACCTAATTAGATCTGAAAGGTCCCAACACCTCCCAACATTATTGCATCAGGCCTTTACTATAATATGGGTCAACAAACCATATTCAGACCATAGCAAGGTCTCATGGAACTCACATGCATCCCAGCAATGGCTTTTCCATTTCTGTTCAAAAAAAAAAAAAAAAAAAAAAAAAAAAAAAAAAAAAAAGACACATGCCCTAGGGTTTTGATGGGGATAGCACTGAATCTATAAATCACTTCATTACATTAGGTATCACCATATTAACAATGCACTTTTGTTTTCTTTCTTTGAGGCAGGGTATTGATGTGTAGCCCAGCTTGGCCTTGAGTTTCCAACCACCCCATGTTGTGGGTTTCTTGTCCACCAACGTTACTGTGTTGGAATCAGAGGCAGTATGGTTGTGCATAGGGGATCCCTACCCAAGTTTCCAGCCACTGCTTCCCCTTCCCCAACCATGAACTTGCTCATGGCGCAGGAGGTGCTAGGACCCATAGGAGGAGGAGAATGAACTGAATGGGGATCAGTAATGCATCCTTTGGGAGGTCATCACATACGCTGGCAGAACTTTTCAGTGCTTTGGCTTCTTTGAGTCTTTCCTTCCTTCCTTCCTTCCTTCCTTCCTTCCTTCCTTCCTTCCTTCCTCCCTCCCTCCCTCCCTCCCTCCCTCCCTCCCTCCCTCCCTCCCTTCCTTCCTTCCTTCCTTCCTTCCTTCCTTCCCTCTTTCCCTCCCTCCCTCCCTCCTTTCCTCCCCTCCCCTTCCCTTCCTCCCTTACTCCTTCCCTCCTTTCATCCTTCATTCTTTCTTCACCTTTATCCATTTTCCTTTTTGTTTTGCACCAAGGGTTAAATCCAGAGCCTTACAGCTGCTAGGCACATGCTATACCACTAAACCACAGCACAGTCCCTCCAACTGTCAGTGTTAGAGTATACATGCTGTATTTATGTCAAGATTTTTCATTAAAGGCTGGGGTTGTAGCTCATTAGTAGGATGCTTGTCTAGCATGCATGAAGCCCTGGGCTTCACAGGAAGCCCCAGTACATAGGAAAGGGCTACATAGTAAGTTGGAGGAAGCCTGGACTACACCAGACCCTGACTCAATAAAAAAGAAATCAAACAAACAAGCAAAAAGATTGATTCTTTTCATAAAGATTTTATTCTTTTCTTATTATTATATCCGAAATTACTTTACAATTTTATGTATTTTTACTTGCTACTGAAATATAGGAATGTAACTGATTTTATATTAAAAATAATTTTACTGCTTCTTTTCCAAGTTGAGTAGGTTTTGCTTCATTTTCCTGCCCGGTTGCCCTAGCTAGGGCTTCAAGGATAAGGCAAGTCTTGAGCATACAGCCTTTTGTTTTTTTGTGAGGAAACTCCCTTTATTTCTTGTTTGTTGAGATTGTTTGTTGTCATAAGGAGGGAACTTGAATTTGACCCATTCAGTGGTTTTTCTGTATCTACAGAAATGACAGTGTGGAAAGTTTTGTTGGTCTACCCCAAAACCCACTTAAATGGTTAACTGTTAAGCCAACTTTGCATTTTGGTATAAATCTCATTTTGTTATGATTACTATTGGACTCAATTTGGTAGTATTTTGTTGAGGATTTATTAGGTCCTAAATGTTCATAAGCAATACTGACTATAGTGGGATATTTGTGCGTGCGTGTGTGTGTGTGTGTGTGTGTGTGTGTGTGTGTGTGTCTTTGATAGTATGAGTTACTGACCTCCTAACAGCTGAGAAATACTATTTTTTTTCTGTTTTTAAGAAGGAATAAAGAAGGTCTGTGAAGAATGCATGCTAATTTCTTCTTAAATGGTTGTTAGAATTCTATAGTGAAGCCAGCTGTGCGTGAAGCTTTCCTTTGGGAGGGTTCGAGATTATTAATACTGTTAAGTGTCTATTTTGATTTTGCATTTCTCCATGAGTCCATTTTTAAGAATGCTTCTTTCTCATCTGCTGATTAATTCTTGTCACATGATGGGCGCCACACTCACGAAATCGGGTCCCTTTACTGGCTCTCGGCCTTTAGATTGTTCTTTTCTTGATCAGTTTAGACACAACAGGGAAAGTGCTGGATGTGTGCTTGAGAACAAGGCTCAGGCTTCCATTGTTGAGTGTATTATTCTACAGATCAGCATGCAGTCTAGATAGTTTTAGTGTTATCTAAATAACCTATTTTTCTTGCCTGTTGTTATGCCATTTCTTGGAAGTAGGGCACTAAGGTTTCAAAACATTACTGAGCTTTTCGTCTATCGCTTCAGTGTTCAGGGTTTGTTTTCTGTATTCTAGGAGTTGCATTATTAGAGGGTCATGTGCATTTGTAACGGCATAGCTTTCTGGCATTTCGACAGCTTTTCCCTTCTCTTTGGTGTGTGGGAGCAGTTTCATCCGATTGTCTAGTTTGTCAACACTAGTGTAGCCGTATGTGCTGTCACTGAAGTCTGTAGAGAGAAGAAAGGTAACGGAAATGTCAATGTAATATGAAGATTAGAGGATCTATAAAAATAACCAATTTCTAATGCTTCCTGGAAAGTATGTTGTAAGTTTCTAGGATTGTGTATCTTAAGGAGTTCTGAATCTATTGGCGCAGTCACCGTTATGAAATGCTTTGGCTTACTCTCCTTTATTCTTTTTCAAAGAAATCTACAGACAAGATTTCAGGACTTTTATCAGGAAAAGTATACTATCTTTCCCTAACAGCCATCAGGAAGTTTTCTAAACTTCTGACTTGAATCCTTAGTTCTTAGTTTATGTAAGGCAGCACCCAGAAAACAGTTCTAATATGTCCCAGTCTTCCCTGACTCATAGGTAAAGCTCTCTTATGAAATTCAGTAATATCCACTTGGATTGTGCTCAGGTTAGGGCACAGTCCTTGTTCTTTCCTTCCCCTGTCGATTGCCTTCAGAGATGACTCATCTCTGTGGTGTGGGTACAATGTGTACTTTCCAGAACTCACACTGGGCTTTAATGTCTCTTGTCAGGGAGAGGAACTTAATCAGACTGTGTATTTAGAGGTCTAACTTTTAGGAAGTGATGGAAATCAGACAAGGTCACGAAGCTGGGGACTCTGATTGAATCCTGGTGGTTACATAAGAGAGACTGGGGACATACGTGTGCTCTTTGTCTCACACTCTGTAACACTCGGAACTGCCTCAAGATTCTACTAACAGGAAAGCCATCCTCTGATGTAGGCCCTTGACCTTGGGCCAGAACTGTGACCCAAATAAGCTTCTTTGTAATTGGTCTGGGCTATCAAGTTATCAGCAGCAAAACCAGACTGATGAGCTCTGTGTAACTTGGAGAAGGCTCAACTCTATGTATAAAAAAGTAATTTTTCAGGGAGACGGGGAAGGGTATAAGGGATTTTTGGAGAGGAAACTTGGAAAGGGGTTAGCATTCAAAATGTAAATGAAGAAAACATCTAATAAAAAAAGAGAGAGAAAAAATTTTCTTCTTCCCATTTTCTCTGAGTTAATTCAATTCAGTTCCCTGAGTCCTGAGTAAAAAACAAACAAACACAAATCCTAAGTGTGGTGAGAAACATATGTTCTCCTCTTCTCAAACAAAACAAAACAAAAAACCGGGAGTTACTCTACTAAGAATAGAGATTGTGTCCCTAGAACTTGACTGGATTCAGGAGCCAGCCATCCTTCCTGTGCTACCATATTTGTTTTCATCATGTCCATCATATTTTCACCAGTTTCTCCCAGATCACCTTTCCAACTTCATGTTCGTTTTCCCTCTTAAAAGGAAAATCCACAAAAATCATGGATTCCGGTTTATATTGGCTAGCTACTACTGAGCGAGACAGGGTCTTACTAATATAACCCTGGCTGGCCTAGGATCCATTATGTAGACCAGGCTGGCAATGAACTCACACAGATCTTCTTGTTTCTACCTCCGAAGTACTGAGATTAAAGAGATGCACGGCTGCCATGCTGGGCTGAATCTAAGTCATTTCTCAGTTCCCGTGTGTCCAGAGGATAGATTTAGACATGCTTTCTTAGGTCTCAGGATCATTACCAAAGTACTAACTGGTCTACCTATATTTTATCTCATAGGCTTTATTTTGGGATAAGTTTACCTAGGTGTTGGTGGAACCCTGTGTCTGTACAACCAAAGGTGTCGTCTTCCTCTTCTTCCTCCTCCTCCTCCTCCTCCTCCTCTTCTTCTTCCTCTTCCTCTTCCTCTTCCTCTTCCTCTTCTTCTTCTTCTTCTTCTTCTTCTTCTTCTTCTTCTTCTTCTTCTTCTTCTTCTTCTTCTTCTTCTTCTTCCTCCTCCTCCTCCTCCTTCTCCTCCTTCTCCTCCTCCTCCTCCTCCTTCTTCTTCTTCCTCCTCCTCCTCCTTCTCCTCCTTCTCCTCCCCCTCCTTCTTCTCCTCCTCCTCCCCCTCCTTCTTCTCCTCCTCCTCCCCCCTCCTCCCCCTCCCCCCTCCTCCTCCCCCTCCCCCTCCTCCTCCTCCTCCTCCTCTTCCTCCTCTTCCTCCTCCTCCTCCTCCTCCTCCTCCTCCTCCTCCTCCTCCTCCTCCTCCTCCTCCTCCTCCTCCTTCTTCTTCTTCTTCTTCTTCTTCTTCTTCTTCTTCTTCTTCTTCTTCTTCTCCGAATGCTGTATGTTCATTGGAAGCCACAGTGAGTACCTGGCAGCTGGCCAGAGTCCCTGGCCATGGCCTTCTTCATCAGACTTGCATACTTTATCAAAGTCCATAGGGAGACTCTCAAGTATGCATCATCTAGCACAGGAGTCATGCAAAGTTAGCGCAATCATGGGAGTGACATGTTATCCCTTCACTCTGGTCTGTTGGTTAAAAACAAGTCACAGATCGAAGGGAGAGAGTATCTTATGGAGATGTGGATGTTGGATGTCAGAGGTCATGGGCAGCTAATCTGCAACCTGCTACGTGTTAGACTAGAATGGTCTAGATATCCCAAAGTTACCTTAATGTCTTTTACAAAGCAAACTGGACCCAGCAGACCTCTGGCACCATAGTGGTACCTGTTGGGTGGGAGAGATGGCTGTGAGCACCGTTGCTGGTCCATATTCACAGCTTCCTCTCAGAGTCTGGGCAGAGGACATAGCATAGTACTCAGAGGCAGACCTGTCACCTGTGTGCTGTGGAGGCTGCAGATAACTGTACACGGTTCTCTTTCACCTCTCTGCACTAGAAAACATGTAGAACGAAGTCACAAAGACCATTACATGGAAATAGAGGCCATTTTCCCTAATACAGTAACTTTGCTTTAAAGCTAAATTGAGAAACAAAGTGACTGCGTGATACCCTTTTAATGGTAGTGGAGTATAAATGTCTTTTGAAAGAACATGCTCTTTCAGAAAAGATCATTTCTAATGCTCTTTCAAATTATCAATTTGGAGGGGGAAGGAAATGTGATTAGAAGACGAAAATAACAAAGCATTTTCAGACCAGCAAAAACATCAACCGAGTGAATGTGTAATTTAAGCTGCCAAAGTGCTCACACATTTTTGATGCCAAATATACTTAATCAGTAATAATCCAGCCCCTCAAGAAGGCTCCTAATTTGTTTTATTGCCATTTTAGATCTGTCGCCTTTCATTTCCTAAAATATAATCAGGGTTCAGTGTCTCCATCTGTGAGCGACACTGTGATGAATTCTGGGTGGCAGCGATATGCCTTAATCACGCCATCTCCCCAATTGCCGCCTCATTTGAATTCACGGATTTCAGAAAATTCAATTATATTTACAATGTCATCAAGAAAGTAAGCATATAAATGACTGACAGTTCACTTACTCAGAGGTTGGGGGTGGAGGGCCAGGGAAGGGGTAAGAAGAAGTGGGAGAGGACATATTTGATCAAAAGTGTCATAATGAAGTCCTGATGGTCTGAGAAGCAAAGGGTATGAGCTTACAATTTTAGAGCCCAGTGCATCAGCTCAGCCTGTGCAGAGGATGTGACAGGAGCCATCACTGATCAGGCTTGGCCTAATGACCCTACCTGGAGCTGTCAGCAAATCTCAACTGTATCTGTGATGCCCTGGTCTTCAGTCCAGGAAGAAACTAATGATGGAAAGTCTTAATGCCACCTTTATCACCTTTGATTCCTATTGAGCGTCTGCTGCCACACATCAGGGACTTCTGGTGGCCGAGGAGAGGCCTTACCTTGACTTTAATCTTGTCAATAAAGATTCTCGGAGAGGAGAAAAATTTTATCTCTCTTCACAGCTAACATCTGTTGGCATCCTATCAGAATGAGTCGGCCCATTAGCCAACTGCTGTCAGAGAAGAACCAGTCACCACAGAGCTTCTGACCCATATTCAGACCCCAAATCTGTGCAGTTCTCAGCCCTGAGTGCCACCAACTAGGGGCCTCTGGATCTTTCCATGGGAAACTCAAGGAGAATGGTGACCACTGGCACCATAGTGGTACCTGTTGGATGGGAGAGATGGCTGTGAGCACCGTTGCTGGTCCATATTCACAGCTTCCTCTGAGTCTGGGCAGAGGACATAGCATTTGCTTTGTGTCCCCTTGAAAATAATGTGTGTCATCACCCACTAGAGCATCATCTTTTTTTTTTATTGCATCTTAGCGGATGTCCCTTTAGATAAAACATAGCCACAGACACTCAAGTCTGAAGAGCTGCCTTTGTCTATCGGGGCACCTATTGTGGACACAAACGGAAACACGCAGAGGCACAGGGGAGCCGTTTCCCCAGAAAGTGCTCACATTATCTTATTATGAACAAGAGGATTGGTTCAAGAAGCCTCTGTGGATACCAAAATCTGCAGCTGTTCACGTCTTTCATATAAATGTAATAGTACTTGCATGACTTCTGCAATCCTCCTTCATACATTGTCATCCCCATAAGGCTTTTAACAGCCAATACAGTGGAAATGGTCCCACAAATGGATTGTTACAATGTATTTTTTCAGGAAAAAAAATGACAAGAAAACGGTCAGTGTATATTTAGTGCAGACACATTTTTATTGATTTGGTATTGGTGTTGGTGTTAGTGTTGATGTTAGAGACAAAGTCTTACCATTTAGCTTTGCCTGAACTAGAACTCACTATGGAGGCCAGGATGGCCTTGAACTTGAAGAGAGCCCTTCCATGTAAGGTGTGTTCAACCACAGCCAGCCTTACTGACATTTTTTTTTTTATGTTTGGTTGATTGAATCTGTAAATATGAATTCTGTTAACATGGGTAGTGCACCTATATACAATATTACTTACTCCAGCCAGGTGTTTTCCTTCGGAAATATATTATCATCATCAGTGTTTAAAGATATTTTTAATAGAAATTCAGAGTTCCCAGACCCAAGCACTTGACAATTTTCATTAACTGAAGACCTCTAGGAACACACCTGTAATAGGAAAAAAGAAGTGTATTGGCCCGTTGTAGTAAGGGCCATGTGTATCATGGGAGTAGTGAAGTGACCCTGAAAGAAGTGTTAGGAAAGGCCAATTGTGCTGTGGTAGGTGATTAGGTGGAGGGTTTGAATGGATTCTTTAGGTGACAGGGGATGTCTAATAGCCATATATCTTCAGGAAGCTAGTGATTCTGCAGAAGTTCCTGAGGGTGAATGTGGCCACGGGAAGACATGTTGTAGTTAACTCATCACTCACACAGGGACGCTTTTGACCTTTAGTGCTCTGGGTTTAGCACATGCGCTTTGGATCATGCACATGTACTGCTTTCAAATGCGACTTTACAATGCTCTTGCTTTTCTCCTACTCCCTCACAGTCTTGTCCTTATCTAATGTTATATTTTGTGAAATCATTCATGTTCAACAAGAGAGCACAGTGCTCGGCTGTGGAGACCAGGCTGGCTCCTATCTATAAGGCCATGAGGCCTTCTCAATAATGGACATTTTCAAGGCTGTAGAACCATGTTCCTACCCATGTTATCAGTAATGAGTAAGCAGTAATGAGTTATGAGTAGTGAGTAATCGTCTCAAAATGGTTAAGCACCAGCTCTATGTCAAGTGCCTGGTGAGGAGACAATAGCGACAAGAGGATATCTCTGCAGCTCTACTGTCCCTTGACCTTCAAGGGAGACAACTATGTTCACTACAGTAGATGCTTAGAGCATCATGAAATGTTCTCAGCTACAATTGGATGTGTGACTCAGCATAGCCAGGGGAGCATTACCACAAGAGCTAGCCTCACACAGTCCAAGAAACAACTCAGAGTGGCTCAGGGGAAAGAAAGGGAACCACTCGTTGTAGAGAAAGCTGCAAGTGGTTTACTGGGAGCAGGAGGAGGTTGAGAGTAGAAAATGGGTGAGGGGTGGGGTGGAGAGAGGGCTCAGTGGTTAAGATCACCTACTATGGTATTTATTCCTCCATGTATGTGTGTGTGTGTGTGTGTTCACGTGCACATATGCATACTCTCAAACACAATCACACACAATCACAAGAAAGAAGGCGAGAAAGGCTTAGACCTGCAGAGGTCTCAGTCAACTCTTTGGAGGAGTCTTGACTGATTTTGGCCCGATAGGAAGTCATAGGAGTTCAAGAAAGGTTTGCAGCCAGGGAGAGTCATGGTCTATCTAGTGTGTCCTCATCAGTCGTGTGAAGATATGCTTATAGGGTGATTAAGAGAAAGGAAGGCTGACATTGGTAGCTTAACTGGATACATTTTGAACTGTGAACAGAGATCCCAAGACACCCAGCTGCTTCTAGTTCTGGGCTCTAGAGAACAAGGTGTATGGAAGAGAGCAGTCTCATCCAGAGCTCCTGGCACACTGCTGCTTCCAGCATTGGCGACTGCTCACATGGTACTTGACATGTGCCCAGCACTCAGCCTTTAGTGGATTATTACAATAGAATCAGCATAGTTTTGCTTCTAATTTACAGATACTGTAAAACTGTAGCACAAAGGGGTTGAACAGTTAACCATTGTGGGAGCTGGGGTTAGAACATGCTATCTTTCTCGGGGCATGCCTGAGATCCTTAGGTGCTCAGTTCTTCTCTAAATACTTTAATCTTTGTGGTTCATCCAGGTCTCAGATATGTGTAGTTGAAGGATGTACACAGCCCAGGCTGACAAAGGCAGGCACAAGTACTGGGCAGAAAGAGTAGTCAGGAAAGGACTGAAAGCATGGTGGCTTAGTTTGTTTTCTGCTGCACTCACAGAATACCTGAGTCTGGATAATTTATTTTTTAAAAAAAGCAAGCAAGAAAGCAAGCAAGCAAACAAAGACAGAAAAGAAACAAACAACAACAAAAACAAAAAAACAAAAACAAAACCAAAATCAAAACAGAATTCTTTGAATTCACGGTCCTGGGGACTAGGAAGTTCCAAATCAGGTGTCTGCAACTGATGAGGGCCACGTGCTACTTCAACTCCTGGTAGAAGACATGGAAGAGCAGATGAGTACATATGTACATAGAGGAGACTCAACTCATGTGTTGGGCAACTGGATCCAGTGAGAAAAGTCCTCATCTGACCCTGAGAGCTGCACACCATGATTCATAACCTAGCCCTGTGGCCCACCTCTCAACACTGCCGTGCTGGGGACTTGAACTTCCATGCATTGTTTGCTGGGAACAAACCACACTCAATCTGGGTCCAAAGTGCAGATTTTACAATGGATGTTTGTAGTTGTTATAAATGAATGATTTGGCCAACTAATCATCTCCCTTCTGAACAGACACCAATAGAAACACTATGGAGCCAAGCCAGAAAGAGGCTGGAGTCTCGCTTCTGTAGAAGCTTTCTGATGGAGTGCCATGACTGTCAACTCTTATGTCAGCAGTACAGGGAGAAGTTGCTGCCTTGACCTAAGCATGGACTTGTGCACAAGTGGGTGGGCAAGTGCCTTGCTAGGTCACTTAAATGTAACGGACTTCAGCATTTCCCTCTGTAGGATGGTTATTCCATAAAGTGTGTGTGTGTGTGTGTTTACAAGTGTTATTTATTTTCATTGTTATGTATATTGATGTTTTTCCTGAATGTGTGTCTATTTACCACACATATCCAGTGCCAGAGGGGGCCAGAAAAGGGCATTAGATCCTTAGGAACTGGAGTTACCGAAGGTTGTAGGCCACCATATGGGTGCTGGGAACCAAGCCCAGGTCTTCTACAAGAGCCACAATTGCTCTTAAACCCTGAGCCATCCCTCCAGTCACTGTTTTGTTTGTTTAAACCAGGACTCATAATGTAGCTGAGCTACTGAGCATGGACTTTTGATCCTCCTGCCTCCACTATTCAAATACATAATTATAGGCTGGTGACAACAAACTTGAGATCAAACATAGTACACTCTATCAACTAAATTGCATCCTGAGCCCTAGAAAGTCCATTTACAATTTCTGTTAAGGAGCATGATGGATAATGATGCTGGGTAAAGGACAGGTTGTACTAAAACCAGGCATATTAGAATAGCACTATGAATCCCTACATGGCTCAGCTTCACGTCCTTAACTGAGGGAGAGGAGTGGGAGCAGGGCTTGTGCTGGCTACTGAGAAGCTCACACACAACTATCTGTGCCTATTCACTTGAAGCTTTGCATCTTGCCTTCCCTCAAGAAACTATCAAAGAAATGGGTGTTGCTTTGGGAATTGTTCCCCATGGTGGTCTGTTCCACAGGCAACTCTTTCTATTAGAGAGTTGTCATGGCAACCTACACATTCAAGGGGCTTGCAGGTGGTTCAGTCTTATCCTGAGATGCAGCTGCTCCTTTCAGTGCTGGGGGTCTCCGTGACTTAGCAGTAATAGGGGAGAATCAGTGAAGTAAGATCTCCTTTCCGAAGGTCTAAAATGTGGGTTTAAGAAGATGTATGACCTGGAATTTGGGAGACACACAAAAGATGGAAATAAACTAGAAGTTAGCAAGATACCATGGGTTCTGGAACAAAGTAATTGTCCTGAGCACAGAAAAGTAAGACATTCTATTGTAATCAGGCATTAATAGTGGAGATTTCCTTAGAGATTGTTTTGTCCTGAAATAGTTCCACCCACCCACCCAACCATCCACATTCTCATCCCCACCCACCCATCTATCCATTCACTCATTAAAATGAATAGATAAGACATAACATAAATGTAGTTTCTGTCCTCAATTAGGTCATAGAATCCTGAGCCAAGTGTTACTGTGAAGGTCATATGAATTTGGGGTAGTCTGGGAGAATTTCTCAGTGGAAGAGGGGTCGAGTTTGATATTTGGATAGATAAGTAGATATTTCACAAGAAAAAAGGAAGGAAATGGTTGTTTCAGGTTGAATAAATGACAAGTTAAAAGTTTCAAAAGTGAGATGAATATATATAACTCCAAAGGGAAACCCAAGACCATCTGTCTCAGTCAGAGTCTTTGTTTTAAGCAACAAAGATAAATGCTGACTCGTCGAAGCAGAAAGGGGATTGATTAGGTAAGCTGACCCAGCTCACTGATCTCTCAGACACACTCTGATCAGCAAGCCTGTGAGCCTAATGCTGCAGAACTGGTCCTGTGAAGACACTCTACCAGTTGGCACCGTTTGTTGTGGCTGTATGGCCAACATTACTGAGGCTGATGCTAGATGTTGTTCCTGAGAAGGGCATGTGGGAAATCCTCTACTATCCTCTTCACAAATGCAGGCTCTGTGTGGCTTCTAAATCTCTTATCATAAGGACTGAACACACAAGTCTCTTTAAACTCTTTATCTGTCACATGGGGCTCCAGGGAATGTTGTATTTGTTTCCTTTGTGTCTTAGCTTCCATTTCAAACCATAGGGTGCAAGAGTTTGACCAACTGCCCTAGTTCGTTAATGTTCACTGTAGCTGCAAGGGAGGCTGACATGGAGATAATTTGACATGTCTAGCTTTATGGTGAGAATGGGCCCCACCTCATAAATCATGGTGGTAAAACACTAGAGAAACACAATCATGAAAGATCTTTCTACCCATGAATTAAGACATGGCAATTACTTTCAAAGATATTTTAAGCCTAACACAAGCCACAGTGTTAATTGAAAATGATATGAGACAGGGCAGGAAATGCAGGACTTCAGCAGCACAGAAAATAGACAAGGAATAGAATGAGAGTTAGGTTCATAGTTTATGATGTAGAAGGAGTTACACTATTACCTTGTGTGATTAATGCTAACTTTGACACCCCATTGTCTCCCTGAGGTAATATAACTACAGGAGGAGAATAGTCTCCTTTTGACAGGGATGTCCTCCAACAACCAAGTTCCCTCCATCCGCCATTAGTCTTGTGCTTCCAGGAACAATTTCTGTTTCATTTTAATGGCATGTCAGCTCCATATATACAGAGCTAAAATTTCACAATTAATTTCCCCAAAGTCCCTGACATCCCTTCTAATATATCAGGCTCTGGAGTAATATAATATAACACAACTGCTTAAATCCTGATAGATTTGGGGGTTTTCAATGATCTGCATCTAAGAGACTGCTGAGGGAACTGGAAGAGGAGAATGAATTTAACACCTCAATAGAATAAGAATAGGAATGGAAGCTTCACTTAAAGGGTGGATCATTTAGATTACAGTTTCTCTAAATCTCTTTTCCTAAGGACTGAATAAACTCTTTTTCTTTTACATGAGATTCCGGTGGATGTTGTATTTGTTTTTTCCCCAAGTTCCTTTTGCTTTATCTCAACTTATTTATGTAATTCTGCCCTTCTGCTTTGTTGATGTAAGTACAGGTTTTTGAGAAAGTTCACATTCCTCTAAAATTCCCTCAGCGTTGATGGTATGTTGAATCTCAGCTTTTGTAAGATTCCAGTGTCATTGTTCTCAGAAACCATGGTCATCATGGGAAAACTAGGGTGAAATAGGCCTGTAGATAGGATTAATGATGCAGACTAGTTGACTTTAACCTGAGGAGATCATTGTGGGTTATCCTGTGCCCTCACAAATACCCTTTATGCGTAGAAAGGCAAACAGAATTACTGACGCCCAGAGATTTTAAGATTCTATGTTGCTTTTGAAGGTGGAGGAAAGAGGCCATGAGCCACAGGTAACTCCTGCAAGCTGTAACAAGCAAATTAAGGTACAGTAAATTAAAGTTTGGTTATTCTTGTTTGGCAACTTATCAGGACTTAGAATCACTTAGGAGACATTCCATTGTAAGAGTTAACACCAGGGAGGTTTAACTGAAGAGGGAAGCCTTCTCTCAATGCAGTCATTATCATCACAGGGACTGAGGCTTGGAGCAAATAAAATGTGGAAAAGAGGAAGCCATCGAAGCACCAGCAGCCATTTCCTCCTCCTTTCTGACTAGGTGACAGGGTGACCAGCTGCTTCATACTTTTGACTTCACACCATCACGTTGCGCACTAAAACAAATCCTTCCTTAAGTGACCTTTTGTGAAGCATACCATCACAGCAATAATAAAACACTAATCAAGGAATAGCCTGTTACGGTAACTCAGGCCGTGTGGTCACAGGTCTTTGGGACTGTTTTGTGAAAGGACTATGGAGGAGTCTGGAGGAGCAGACTACAGAAACCCTAGACAACTATAAGCAAAGCTGAATGGACCACTCTTGTCGGAAACTGGAAGATCAGAATGCAAATGGAGGAGGCCGGGATCCTTCGGTTTCAGAGAGGAATAAGAACTCCATTCAAAACATGCACGTTACATCCTGCAACCAACAAAACTAAATACATCAGTAAATAAACAAATAAATAAATTCTAGCTACATTCTGCCTGGAAATTCTGCACTCTATCCTGAAAATCTGAATGAGGTATTGAACTAAGTTGTTTGGTGGAGGGAATTTCAGAACGTATGTTACTGCAGGCTGTAGCATGCTTAGTGTTTACTCCTGTTAATCCGAGCTATAGAGAAACAGAATAGGATATTCAGTTTGGGGAGAAAAAGTGAGTGAGGAATGTTTAGTTTTAGACCAGGCTGCTGTGAAGAATGAAGCTGTAACTGTTAAATGGATTAGCACCAGTAAACAGAAACCTCTCCTTCTCTATTGGAACAATAGGAAAGATGTCCTGAAGGCAAGAACCCATCCTGTAAATGCTCCAGCTGTGAAGATGCACATATTCCTCATCTAGGAATGTTACAGGATACGTACTGTGATTGTAAAGAGTCACCAGGGCAAGTATTTCCCCAGGTTCAATTGCCAAAGCAAACAGAGGACACTATAGCAATGGTAGAAATAGAGGCAGGCTATAGCTCAGGTTGGTAGCAGAACTTGGCAGCATCACCACATGGCTCTGCAGACATGCAGAATCCAAGGGTACGGGTCATAGAGGCTTCAAACAGGTTCTAGAAGGGCCAGCTTCTTTGCAATGAGGTCCAGAGAGGGCATTATATGGAGCTGTGAAGGTAAAGTTGGATTTGCCACGGCTACTCCAGGGTGCTGAAGACACCAGACTCATAGAGCATCTACTGACGAAAACTGCAGGCACTGAGAGAAACCAACCCAAGAGAGAAGCTATGGGTGCTACAGGCAGCAGAACTGGAAGGGTGCAGCTATCTAAGGCCTGTGGAACATAGCTGAGACCATCTGAAGACCCAGGGGCTGAACATAAAGAGTCTGCATTTGGTGTTTGCCTTGCTGGGTTTCAGTCTGGTTTTACTCAATAACCTCCATTTTTTTCCCTGTGGGAACGGGTTTGTTTACTCTCTGCCACTATACACTGGATGTATGCAGCTTGTGTTTTGATCCTATTGGGGTTCACAGTGAAGAATTTGCCTTGAGTCTCCAAAGATATCATGAATTTTTTTTTTTAGCAGTGTTAGAACTTTTTGGACTTTAAAACTCTTAGATAGGAATGAAATCCATTTTGTTCTTAGGAGATACTCATTAGCCATGGAGGACTATGCGTGGGAACGTCATGATTAAAGGTGATCTGTCTGGGGGTCAGATTGACAAATGGCGGGTTCACGGTGGTAAATCCTAATTCAGCTTAATGGCATTTAGAGTTACCTAGAAGATACACCTCTGGGTGTGTTTATGAAGACATTTTTCCCATAGTGGGTTGCTCCATCCATGGACTTATCCTAGAGTAAATTAGCAGCAAAATAAAAAGATCAGCTAGCACTCCTTTCATTCTGCTTCCAACTGACTGCGGTGGTGTGACCCATGTCTTACCCACTTCTGCTACTCATTCCTGTACTCTTGCACTGTAAACCAGAATAAACCCTCTTTTCTTAAGGTGCTGTTTGCCAGGCATTTTGCCACACAGAAAGAGAAGTAGCTTCGCTAGGGCCTTCTGAGGGAGTTCAGCCCCACTGAAACCTTGACTTTAATCCAGCAAGTTGCATTTCAGACTCCCGACCTCCAGACCACTGAGGTGATAAAGCTATGTTATTTTAAAGCCAGGAATTGGGCCATGGTTTGTGACAGTAACAGCAGGTAAACGTTATCTTCTGTACTGCCAAGGCCTTTCTACAAAACATGAAACCAAGAAAGGACAAGGACCAGGTCCCGTGAGAACACAAAGGGACACATTTTCTGAATGAAAAACAACACCACAGGGTGGATGTTCCTCCTGCTGCCTGATGCCAGGAGCTACCCATTGGGCACATTGCTATGGCGATAGGACAGAGTTGGTCAGATTGAAAGAAATGCAAAATCCTAAACACATGTTCCTTTGATTGGGTTCTGTGATGCTGTGTCGCCACATCATTGCAGACTCGAAGGTCCCCAGGATTGGGTTTCTGATTTCTGTTCTTCAAGGGTTGCATCTGCTGCTCCTGGTAACTGGTCTGATGGTCATGGAAACTAAGGGTATGAGAATTGAGAAGAATAACTTCTCTGTTTAGTAACTCAGGTTTTATCTGCAGTGTGTTGCCAGTGTTGTAGCTTCAGTTGTAGGGCTGCTCCAAGCTTGGTCTTGGAGGATGAGAACAGAAAAGACTGGAATTTGCAGATTAAAATAGATCCTAATTAAAAATGCAGAAAAAGTTGAAGTAAAGGATCTATTCTTTGGCATTCGATGAGAACTGGACTATGTTCAGTGCAGCTGTTTTTAGCCAAACCAATGAATAGGAACAGATTTACTTTTTGGGTATGTTTGCATTATTTTTTTCTTTTAGCTAAGAAATACTTCCCCAGCTCCCCTTTAAGAGACTGTCCCTCCATCTCTCTGTCCTCTGGGATAAGATGAAATTTAATGAATCTCCTCACTCTTGATATGGGGCATAACTTAGAACTGGCCAACCACAGCATTCTATTTTGGTCATAATGATTGGCTTGTGGTTGAGTACATGATTAGAGGGGGGGCCAGTAAAATGTCATTAGGATGGCAAAAAGCACTGAACCTAATCTGAGGGCTACTGGTGACATTGTTATCAGTCTTTAGGACAGCAAGGTCACTATATAGACAGCAGCAACAGAAAACAGATTTCCAAGCAGTCTTTAACATCCACTTGAAGCAATACCCAAGGCCCCATCTAGTCAGACATGTGGGGGCCATAAATGCCCCCCAATCCATTCTTCTCTGTTGTTCACTTTTGGGTGGGTTTATCTCTCTTGGCATTGGAGCCTACAGAGACATTCCACATATTTTGAAATCCTATTCTTTGAGGAGGTGTGATACCAGCCATGGTGAAATATTCAATAGAATTAGAAGATGGAGCATCAGTTTGGCAAGTATAAAAATAAGTCTAAATCAAACCACGGGCTAACACAAGAACTTTCATACTTTGGGTATGTAGACAAAGGAAGCTTATTTAATTCAAGACCTGAAGAGGTTCACATATATTTTGGCTTAGTTTTTGTTGTTTGTTTGTTTGTTTTTACAAGATCCCCAGAGAAGAACATGAGGGCTCAGTTGAATCACTTGGCAGAGTTCTGATAACAAATGGAGATTTGAACATGTGGCATGTCCCATCTCATTACTCAGACCCATGGATAAGATGAAAGTTAAAGAGATAACACTGGGGAGCAATGTCCTGAACTGCAGAGACTCCTCAACACAAGGATCAAAGGCTAGGATGCCAATAACATACAAAAAGGTTTGGGTTCAGGGAACACAGAAAGACATATGCCTAGTCTCCCACAGCTTGCATGGTCTTCTCCACCCAATGTTCCTCCCACCCCTCAACAGCATGAGTCTCAGAAATGGCTTATGTCAGTCAGAAGTTTCTAGCCCTCACCAAACAAAAGATACAGGGAGAAAATATCCAAGCTTTCCATCCCTGTGCATAAGTGAACAATGGCTATTCAACAATAATAAAGTGTGAGCATTTGTGCGAGTATGCATGTGTGTGTGTGTGTGTGTGTGTGTGTGTGCATGTGTGCTGCAGTATCATTAACTGTCAGTGTCTCTGCATCATTCTGCATGCTTATGCAGAACAGAAAGAACAGATGGATGGCTAGCAACATCTCTGGTCTTGGCATTACCTTCCAGGTGCTGGGTAAATCAAACACTTCTTTCCTTTTCTAGGGAAGGTGGGAGTGTGCAGCAAAGCATCAAGGTTGACCCAGGAAAGCCATCTTAGTTCCCGGATCCCGCTGAGACTAGTTTGCTCAGGTGAGAGTGTGGACTACAGAAGCTAACAGCTTCTGGGACAGGCCCCGTTTCGGGCCTTCATCTTCTGCCAGGAGGCAGGTCCGAATGCCAGATATCTGTGCACCTTCCCTGCAAGAGAAGAGCTTGCCTGCAGACAGTGCTCTAAGCACTGAAACTCAGGAGAGAGATATCTCCCAGGTCTGCTGATAGAAGCTAACAGAATCATGAGAGGAACAAGCTCTAGCCACAGACATCTATAACAACTAACTCCAGAGATTACCAGATAGCGAAAGGCAAACGTAAGAATCTTACTAACAGAAACCAAGACCACTCACCATCATCAGAACCCAGCACTCCCACCTCAGCCAGTCCTGGGCACCCCAACACACCCAAAAAGCTAGGCCCGGATTTAAAATGAGGACATCAAGAAGGACTTTAATAACTCACTTAGAGAAATACAGGAAAACACTGCTAAAGAGTTATGTCCTTAAAGAAAAACAGGAAAACACAACCAAACAGGTAGAAGTCCTTAAAGAAAAACAGGAAAACACATCCAAACAGGTGATGGAAATGAACGAAACCATACTAGACCTAAAAAGGGAAGTAGACACAATAAAGAAAACCCAAAGTGAGGCAACACTGGAGATAGAAACCCTAGGAAAGAAATCTGGAACCATAGATGCGAGCATCAGCAACAGAATACAAGAGATGGAAGAGAGAATCTCAGGTGCAGAAGATTCCATAGAGAACATTGGCACAACAATCAAAGAAAATGGAAAATGCAAAAAGATCCTAACTCAAAACATCCAGGAACTCCAGGACACAATAAGAAGACCAAAACTAAGGATAATAGGAGTAGATGAGAATGAAGATTTTTGACTTAAAGGGCCAGCAGATATCTTCAACAAAATTATAGAAGAAAACTTCCCAAACCTAAAGAAAGAGATGCCCATGAACATACAAGAAGTCTACAGAACTCCAAATAGACTGGACCAGAAAAGAAATTCCTCCCGACACATAATAATTAGAACAAAAAAATGCACTAAATAAAGACAATATTAAAAGCAGTAAGGGAAAAAGGTCAAGTAACATATAAAGGCAGGCCTATCAGAATTACACCAGATTTTTCACCAGAGACTATGAAAGACAGAAGATCCTTGACAGATGTTATACAGACACTAAGAGAACACAAATGCCAGCCCAGGCTACTATACCCAGCCAAACTTTCAATTACCATAGATGGAGAAACCAAAGTATTCCACGACAAAAACAAATTCACCCATTATCTTTCCACGAATCCAGCCCTTCAAAGGATAATAACAGGAAAAAAAATACAAGGATGGAAACCACGTCCTAGAAAAAGCAAGAAAGTAATCCTTCAACAAACCTAAAAGAAGACAGCCACAAGAACAGAATGCCAAATCTAACAACAAAAATAATAGGAAGCAACAATTACTTTTCCTTAATATCTCTTAATATCAATGGACTCAATTCCCCAATAAAAAGACATAGACTAACAGATTGGCTACACAAACAGGACCCAACATTCTGCTGCTTACAGGAAACCCATCTCAGGGAAAAAGACAGACACTACCTCAGAGTGAAAGGCTGGAAAACAATTTTCCAAGCAAATGGTCTGAAGAAACAAACTGGAGTAGCCATTCTAATATCTAATAAAACCAACTTCCAACCCAAAGTTATCATAAAAGACAAGGAGGGGCATTTCATACTCATCAAATGTAAAAATTTCCAAGAGGAATTCTCAATTCTGAATATCTATGCCCGAAATGCAAAGGCAGCCACATTCATTAAAGAAACTTTAGTAAAGCTCAAAGCACACATTGCACCTCACACAATAATAGTGGGAGACTTCAACACACCACTTTTATCAATGGACAGATCGTGGAAACAGAAACTAAACAGGGACACAGTGAAACTAATAGAAGTTATGAAACAAATGGATTCAACAGATATCTACAGAACATTTTATTCTAAAACAAAAGGATATACCTTCTTCTCAGCACCTCATGGTACCTTCTCCAAAATTGATCATTTAATTGGTCACAAAACAGGCCTCAACAGATACAAAAATATTGAAATTGTCCCATGCATCCTATCAGATCACCATGGACTAAGGCTGATCTTCAATAACAACATAAATAATAGAAAGCCAACATTCACGTGGAAACTGAACAACACTCTCCTCAACAAAACCTTGGTCAAGAAGGAGTAAAGAAAGAAATTAAAGACTTTTTAGAGTTTAATGAAAATGAAGCCACAACATACCCAAACTTATGGGGCACAATGAAAGCATTTCTAAGAGGAAAACTCATAGCTCTGAGTGCCTCCAAAAAGAAACTAGAGAGAGCACACTTTAGCAGCTTGACAACACACCTAAAAGCTCTAGAACAAAAGGAAGCAAATTCATCCAAGAGGAGTAGACGACAGGAAATAATCAAACTCAGTGGCGAAATCAACCAAATGGAAACAAGAAGACCTATTCAAAGAATCAACCAAATAAGGAGCTAGTTCTTTGAGAAATACAACAAGATAGATAAACCCTTAGCCAGACTCACTAAAGGGCACAGGGACAGCATCGTAATTAACAAAATCAGAAAGAGAAAAGGGAGACATAACAACAGATCCTGAAGAAATCTAAAATACCATCAGATCCTTCTACAAAAGGCTATACTCAACAAAACTGGAAAACCTGGATGAAATGGACAAATTTCTAGACAGATACCAGGTAACAAGGTTAAATCAGGATCAGGTTAATGATCCAAACAGTCCTATATCCCCTAAAGAAATAGAAGCAGTTATTAATAGTCTCCCAACCACAAAAAGTTCAGGACCAGATGGGTTCAGTGCAGAGTTCTATCAGACCTTCAAAGAAGATTTAATTCCAGTTTTTCACAAACTATTCCAAAAAATAGAAGCAGAAGGTACTCTACTGAATTCATTCTATGAAGCCACAATTACTCTGATACCTAAACCACAGAAAGACCAACCAAGATAGAAAACTTCAGACCAATTTCCTTTATGAATATCAATGCAAAAATCCTCAATAAAGTTCTCACTAACCGAATCCAAGAAGACATCAAAACAATCATCCATCCTGACCAAGTAGGTTTCATCCCAGGGATGCAGGGATGGTTCAATATATGTAAATCCATCAACGTAATCCAGTATATAAACAGACTCAAAAGACAAAAACCACATGATTATCTCGTTAGATGCGGAGAAAGCATTTGACAAAATCCAACACCCAATCATGATAAAAGTCTTGGAAAGATCAGGAATTCAAGGCCCATACCTAGACATGATAAAAGCAATCTACAGCAAACCAGTAGCCAACATCAAAGTAAATAGTGAGAAGCTGGAAGCAATCCCACTAAAATCAGGGACTAGACAAGGCTGTCCACTCTCGCCCTACCTATTCAACATTGTACTTGAAGTCCTAGCCAGAGCAATTAGACAACAAAAGGAGATCAAGGGGATACAAATTGGAAAGGAAGAAGTCAAAATGTCACTTTTTGCAGATGATATGATAGTATATATAAGTGACCCTAAAAATTCCACCAGAGAACTCCTAAGCCTGATAAACAGCTTCAATGAAGTAGCTGGATATAAAATTAACTCAAACAAGTCAATGACCTTTCTGTACACAAAGGATAAACAGGCTGAGAAAGAAATTAGGGAAACAACACCCTTCTCAATAGTCACAAATAATATAAAATACCTTGGCGTGACTCTAACTAAGGAAGTGAAAGATCTGTATGATAAGAACTTCAAGTCTCTAAAGAAAGAAATTAAAGAAGATCTCAGAAGATGGAAAGATCTCCCATGCTCATGGATTGGCAGGATCAATATAGTAAAAATGGCTATCTTGCCAAAATCAATCTACAGATTCAATGCAATCCCCATCAAAATTCCAACTCAATTCTTCAATGAATTGGAAAGAGCAATCTGCATATTCATCTGGAATAACAAAAAACCTAGGATAGGAAAAACTCTTCTCAAGGATAAAAGAACCTCTGGTGGAATCACCATGCCTGACCTAAAGCTGTACTACAGAGCAATTGTGATAAAAACTGCATGGTACTGGTATAGAGACAGACAAGTAGACCAATGGAATAGAATTGAAGACCCAGAAATGAACCCACACACCTATTGTCACTTGATCTTTGACAAGGAGGCTAAATCCATCCAGTGGAAAAAAGACAGCATTTTCAACAAATGGTGCTGGCAGAACTGGAGGTTATCATGTAGAAGCCTACAGAAGTAGTGTCAGGATGAAGGGAGCAGGGAAGATTTGGGTGGGCAATAAATGCCAGCACAGAGTTTACAAAGCAGTAACAACAGCAACAGCAGAGGCAATTCAGCCAGTAATCCTTGTCCTCTTGTGTCAGGTCTGAATACAACAAGCCTCCCTTAGAGTCTTGTTTCAAAGGTTTGGTCCTGGGCTGATGGTGCTATTATGAAGAAACTGCAGGAGACAGGTCCAATTGGAGGAAGCAGTTTAATGTGAACACCTCTGTTTCGTGTTGACCCCAAACCAGCTGTTCTCAACCTGTGGGTTGCAACCCCCTTGGGAGTTGCCTGTCAGACATCATACATAGCAGATATTCATATTAAAATTCATAACAACAGGAAAATTACAGTTACAAAGTATCAGTGAAGTGCTTTTGTGGTTGGAGGTCACCACAACATTAGGAACGATATTAAAGGGTCAGAGCATTAGGGAGATTGAGAGCCACTCCTTAGCCCCTTTCTCTCCCTCTCTGCTTCCTGGCTGGTACAAGGAATGGAACACTAAGAAACACAGGAGAAAACAGGCTCGACTAGTGCTTTATGCTTGTAATAGGGCTCTTTTCTCGCCATTGCTCTTGTGGTTATTAAGAAAATTAAACTGAAGGCTTAGAGGAAGAAAGGCCTCTATAGTCAGTGGCAGAGCTAACTATTAACGACAGTTGGTATACAGTAGTAATTCCAAACTGTATTTACAAGTTTCAATTACCACAGAGTCAACCAAGTTCGAAAACATAAGATGAAAAAGTCCAAAATAAGGAATCCTCGTGTTTCAAGGTACACATCATTTATGAGTGGCATAACGAAACTTCTCTCCGTTCCTTTTCACCCCGCCCAGAAACAAACCATCCTCTCGCTGAGCATGCAAGGCTCTGGATGTTCCTGCTGACCCGGATTTGTTATCACCTCTCGGCTATCAGTTTGGCCGTTGCTGTATCAGAGTGCTTGTCTTCAAGGAAGCTGGTGCTGTCAGTCTGCCAACATCATTCACCTCACCTCACCTCATTAGCAGGCATTGTATCACCTCACACCATCAGGAGAAGGATGACTGTCATACAATTAAATACGTTTAGACAAAGAAGGGACAACACATCTACAGAACTGTCTTATAGTAGATTGTTAGAATTGTTCGGTTTCATCATAGTGGTGGCTAATAATTCTTTGTTCATAAATTAAAACTTATTAACAGGTGTAGCTAGGGAAACCAGCATATTCTGGGTCAGTATACTACATTGCTTCAGGAATCCACTGGGGATCCTGGGACATGTTCCCACAGACAAACATGCCGTGTCTTGCTCACCAATTCTGTCTCCAACTGCAGGTCCTATCCCTGACACAAGATAGAGGCTTCACTAGTATTTGTTAAATGGAGGAGTAAGTGAATTAAAAATGCCCAGCAATGTATCATTCTAGCTATGGCCTTCAAGAGAACAATGGAGAAGAAAGAATCTGTAGGAGATGAGGTCTGTCTGTCTGTCCACTCTATGACCCCAATTCAATTCTCCCTCTGCGAAGGATGGGTTGAAGAAGCTGAAATGGCTGCATTTTTACCCCTGAAATATTACATGTGGAGCTGAAGCAAGAGAACGACGTCAGTCAGAAATGCAATGGCCTGTTCCCAGGCTTGCTGTCCTCTCACACAGAGAGCCCAAAGCATAAGGGGATCGGACTCTGAAGAGAAAGTTGCTGTTTTATTTCTTCTTAAGAAAAAGCAACTCTCAGACTCTAGCAATAGTCCTGAAAGAGTTTTGTTAATCAACCTTTTAAATTTTTCTCAATTAAAGGTTTATATGTGTGCTCTATGTACACACTTTTACAAATGTATAGATATGCATGTGCATGTGTGTATATATACATATACATACACATATAGATGTAAATACATGTGTGTGTATGTGTGTGTTGTGCACACGCATGTAGAAGCCAGAGGACGTCAGCCAGTACCATTCCTCCTCAGGCTCCACCCACTTTGGCTTTTGAGACAGGGCCTCTCACTGGTTTGGGTTTCACTTGATTAGAAGAGGCCAGCTAGCAGGAGAGCCTCGGGGATCCATCCGGCTCCGTTTCCCCAGAGCTGAGGTGATGTTTAGAGCCATGACCAGCTTCTTCATGTGGGTTCTGGAGGGCTCAGATTCAGGTTCTAAAGCTTGTGGCAAGCATTTTTGCCAACTGACTTATTTGCCTAGCCCCAAACTTTCGTTTGTTATGACAAAGTGGGTTTAACAAACAAGCCCCATGGGGGGCAAGCCCTCAGGGGGTAGCTGAGCCTTAGAAGGAACCTTTGGCCAGGCTGAGTGACTGCTTAAAGCTTCAGTGATCAGGGAGAGGTTGGGATAGGCCACAGGTCTGAAGCCTAATTACAATGATCTTGAGATAGCCTTAGTCATTTAAATAGCCATTCCCTGCCAACTTCGGTGTTTGACCTAATATCCTGTATCTAACAGGTCAAACCTTTTGGAATACATTAGCTTAACAAAACTCCAGGTTCCATCAACCCAAAGGCTAGACTGTCATCAGCTAGCATTGACTGAGATTCTGATCTTTGCTGTAACCCACTCACTTATGTCCCTCTAGTGTATTTGAAGAGTGCCTTGGTCTTATAAGTTCCTTTTTTCTGTTACCATAAAAACCTCTTCAAACTGCTTCCATGTTGAAGTATGAAATTTGGGATAACCTAATCCTATATCCTCAAGATATATGGTCACTCATATTTGCTTCAGAGCAAACTATCTTTTATCCCTTTTGAGGTGAGATCTGTGATTTGCTTTTGTTTGTTTGTTTTGTGGTTATTGCTGTTGGTGATGGTGATGGTGTGTGTGTGTGTTGATTTACTTTGTCTCATATTTTCAAAGACCTTTAGACTCACAGTTAGGAGATGCATTAGACAGGAACATGTGTCAGGGAGACTACACCTCAGGTCAACTGAGAAGCAGAGAGAAAAAGTAAAAGACATGTCCCAAATAACCTAACTTCCTCTTACCATGCCTCAGCTCCTAAAAGCTAAATTACTTCCCTGGTAGGGCTACTAGCTGGTCCCCAAACCTTTTAGCACATGAGTTTCTGAGGGACATTTAACATCTAAGTTCTAACATTTCCCTAGCTTCATCATTGCATTTTACAAGAATACATATGGAAGCCATGATAAGCACAATAGCCTTCCAAAGATGTCTGCATTCCAGTTCCCTGATCCTGTGAATGTGTCAGGTGGCATGGCAAAGGGTCTTGTGGGTGTAGAAGAAGCTAAGGCTGATAATTCTGAGTTTAGAATGACTGTTCAAAGTGCTGTGTCTGAGTCCCGTGTTAATTCAGGGGTCCTAAAATGTGGAAAAAGAAGACAGGAGAGAGAACTACGGAAAGGCAGTATGAAAAAGCTTTAGCCATGGAGATAGAGGGAGAAGGGACCAAGACCAAGGGTGTCCCCATCATGTTGGGTGGGTAGCCTCCCAAAGCAAAAAAAGCAGAGGACAGATTCTCCCCCAGAGCCTCCAGTAGGAAGGTTACCTGGGCAACCTCTGCCAAAGAGTAACTCTGTATTGTCAAAAGCCAATGTGTTTTTGATAAATTCTTCCAGCAGCAGAAAAGAATCCCAAGGCTCACTCCCTCTCCACGTGTCTAAATGGTTCAAGTTATAAATGGAGTCAATTATAATGCTCGTTAAACAGGACAAGTTATGCGTGTCTAAGTCAGACTTCTTGTCACTGTGACAAATATCTGACACAAACAACTTAAGGGAGGAAGGATTTATCTAGGAAGCCTGAGGTTCCCAAGATCCCAGTTCATCAGTGGGCAGGCCAGCTGGCATCATGGCAGCCAGGAAGTCTATTTAAGGAAAAACCTGAGTTGTTGAGTTTCCTCCTTCTTCCTCTTATTCCATCCAGATCCACAGTCTAGAGGATGATGATGTCAGCACTCAGGGTGGGTCTCCCTCTCCTCAGTTAATCCTCTACAAACTTCCTCATGGGCACAGCCAGAGATGTATCTGGCCAATCTGTTGGGCAAGCCATAACCCAGTGAAGTTGATAATAAAAATAAACCATTACACTACACTAACAAAAATTCAGGGTGTATGAATTTTCTTATTCCTGGGCATTTCTCAACTGGAACATCATGGTTGTACAGAGAGTGGTCTGGGGTGCGTGCTCTCCCTCTCCCTCCTCCCTATCTTCCTTCTCCCTCTCTCTGTTCTTCTCTTCCTCCATCTCTCTTAGCTAAATCCTGTCTCCTCTTTCCACTTTTCCTCATTCCCAGAGGCATCTTCTACATTTGGTTATGGCATTCCAGCTTGATGTCCACTCCTCTCTTGATCTCAAGTGAACAGATAATTCTCAGAAAGACAGACACAGACACATCCAGAAAACCAGCCCGTGTAGGTCCTGGTATCTTGGTGCCCAGAGTATGTTCAGTGGTTCTCAACCTGTGGGGCATAGCTCCTTCTTTGGGGGTTAAATAACTCATTCACAGGGTTGATCACCTAAGACTGCCAAGAAATACAAATAATTACATTAAAGTTTATAACAGTAGCAAAATTATAATTGTTAAGTAGCAATGAAGACAATTTTATTCCCTGGGGTGGGGGGGGCGGTGTTGCCACAACATGAGGAACTGTATTAAAGGGTCACAGCAATTGGAAGGTTGAGAGCCACTGTTCTAAATAGAAGGGGGATGTGGCTTCTATGTGGGCAAAAACACCCCTTAGTCCTTTTAACTGTTCCTCCTGTTCAAAGGGAGCTAGCAGATGGTCGATGTGGTAATAAGAAGGAGCAACTCTGTCCATCCTTACTAAGGGATGACATGATGACCACCCAGGGAATATTGAGGACCGAGAGTTTTATTGCTACATAAAAGTACCTGACTTTTCCAAACACCTCTCAATTAGTATTTCTTTTACCTTTAGGGAAAACCCCACTGAGCTTCAGCCTGCCTGTTATTTCACACCATGCAGACAGCCTTGTTCTGTGAGTCTCCACAAAGCCCTGTACTGACCTCTCTGCCCGAAGTGTGATGATGCTGAGAGATAGTGAGCCTGCTGGAAGTCATTAGTAGAAACCAGCACCTTTCTCTCAAGACTTGGTTAATTCTCATAGCAGCGAGCAAGCGTTCTTGCTTAGTCCTTGTCAGTCATTATACAGCAAGGCTGCCCCTCCTCTTCTGTCTCTTCTGCACATGTTCATCTGTTCTTCTGCTTGTAAAAGGCCACACTGGACTCCGAACAGATACAAGTCACTCTGGGCTGTCTTGGCATCCAGAAACACATGCCAAAATTAGCTTCCTTATAAGTTACCAAGCAACTGATATTCTGTTACAGCAACAAAAATTGAGCTGAAACAAGTCCATGGTTCAATCCAAGGCGAGGCAATGGAAACAAACGGATCGTAGGGTAAGTCATTGTCGAGGCCAAGTGCAGTGGAAGCTTCTGGTTTCCTTGGAGATGCAGATGCTTGAGAGAACATGTGATGTTTGGGTATAAGGATAACCCAACAGACGGTAGACCACACTGTGTGACATTGGTTTGCCTTGTACCTCTTGGCTGGTCTTCCTTGGGCTTTGCTGATTGCTGTTCTGCACTGATGATGCTGTGGCGTTGGTTCACCTTGCCTTTTCCCACTGATCATCATTTGCTGTGACTTCATAGAGAGAAATACACCATAAAACTTGTTGTGATATTCTGGTGGCTTCTTGCTACTTCCATTGGCTCGGGGTAATTGACAGAGCCTTGTGTTTTCTTTTGGATTGAAATGGCATTGCTGATTTGTGAATAGTGTTTGCAAATGTGTTGAGCTGCCCCTGCTGGTTTGTGTGAGTTGAACTGCTGATATCCTGATAATGAAGATTGGAATTGCCCCAAAGAACTATTTCTAAACAGGTCCACATCCCCCTCTGCCCTATTAACCTTTCCTTTCTACTACCTCTGGTGGGTAGTGGGCTAGAAGGGAGGTTAGAGCATTTCAAAACCCTTATTAAAGCAGGTTTTTAAAAAAATGTAAGCCTACAGTCAACGGACCAATGAAGAAAGTGGGATTGGCCTAGAGATTTTCACCATTAAACACATGACCATGCAAAGTTGAATCTCCTCTGGGAAGTATAATTCAAGCACAAGACAAGTGGCTGTTTCTCAGGGGGGTTTGAGAAAGGATTCCTGCACACAAAGCAGCCTGTGTTCCCTAGAGCATGACCACTTCAGAAAGCCTGCACTCACACACTAGCCACTGCCTACACTTCTCTGCTCTGAGTTCTTCTGATCCACGCTTGGTCTCAAGATCTTGCTTGAAATCTGCTCTTCTCTCTCCCCGCACAGAGACATCTACCCTAGAGATGATACTGAAGGCATCACAGGACTCAGTGAGTCACATCATCTCTAAATGACCTAGGCAGCTGCTGGGTACAGTAAGCAAGCATCCCAAGTGTCTACAACCCAGCGGCCTAGACGAGATGCTCCTTGGAAGCAGCCTTCTTGCACACGAGGAAGACCATTTATTAACTGAACATGCAGGCCTAGCTTTAGGCTGACACCTGGAAGGGCAGCCTCAGAATCCTTTAAAGGAGAGAGAACTACGGCTCAAAGTAAGACAGGGACCTGATTAATGTCATTGTTGCCAATGTTAGTGTATCCCTTCTAGCAGAAATAATGGTAGCCAGGCTCCTGGACCCTGGGGATATGGCCCTGATGACGTCTCCATCTTCCTTAAGGTTGACAGGGGAGGGCCTCTTTCCTAACCAGATGCTGCAGCTCCTTCCCTAAGGTCTTCTCATGCTGTTTGCTCTGCAAGACACTCCCAGAAACAGAGACGATTGCAGGAAGGATCATATAGCTTATAAGTAGCCAAACTTGGGTGGAGTTAGCCACCTTATTATAGCATACCCATTGGTGACAGTGCTCAATAAAGGTTTGGAGAAAGGACAGAAGCTCCTGAGGCAGCTGTGGCTCTGTGGCAGTGAGCCTTGCTGTAATACACAGTAACGCGCACTATCTTGTTCATCTGATGATCTCATTCTCTCTTGAAACAAGCCTGTGATCAGCTCCAAGCAGCCAACCCTTGGGGAGGTCCAGACAGGGCTCCAAAGGCTGCAGGTGCTTCCTGTCTCCTATCATTTTGGCTCTGCTACCTGAGTCCTTAGACTGGAAGAGAAAAATCACTGATAGCCTGCCACACAGAGGTACCAAAGTGAATTCAGATACAAATTCTGTGCCTGGTGGGTTCACCAGCCCTGAGGCTCAGAAGCAGCCTAGTGGCTCCCAGCAGGGGTGTGCACAGAGCTGTCTCTTCCCCTTCAGAGGTCCCCTTTGTTCTCTCTTCCCAGAGCCAGCCTGTTGTCTGAATTACAAAGCTTCCTGCAGAGGTGCCCTGTTCTCTCTGTCTCTTACAGATGCCACACAGGCACAGGGGAGCTGGGAGATCTGATGGCTTCATTGACAGTGTCCTCGGGCCACCACTGGCCTGGAATGACACCTGGAGGAACAGTTAGGGAAGCTAATGTTTAGGTGTGGGAAATAAAGAAGGTCACATTTCTTACACAATAGAGGCTGCAGTCTGAAATCCATGCCTTAGGCAGGTGCACCATCTCTGATGGGGAAGGAAGGCAGTGGGCAGGAAGGAGTCCTGGACAGGCTTGGGAAGGAGGGGTCCAGGCTGGGCACTGGCATCAGAGAAGATGCCCATAGCCTGCGTGGCAGGATGGAGCTTGAGACAGAGGAACCGAGTTCTATTTTAATATGAAATTCCCAGTGAACCTACTCATGAGGCCATCTTTACCATCCTGGATGGAGACTCATCCAAGGATGATACCTGTCACTTACCATCATCTTCAAGCTGGTTCCATTTGGTTCAGCCAACTCTCAAGGCGTCCGTGATTTCCCCAAATTAGAGAAGTAGGCAAGGTGAGGCCCAAGTTCTGCCACAAATCCAAGGTGCAGCAGTGGAATTTGAACACTAAACTCCTCTGCACTGTTTTCCATTGTCCATAGAAATAAACCCATTCCATGGTCACAGGCTCCTCTTGGTCATTTCCCACCCATGGACCGCCCCCCTACCTTGGCTGCAACCACCTCCTCGTCCATGCTGTGCTCAGGGTCTACTGTGGTTGTATCTGTAGCTGTCTCAGCTCTCCCTGCTTACATTGGCTACATTTCTATTGCAGTGATGAGTTGTCTTAGCATGAGTAAGACAACTTACAGAAGGAAACATTCGATTAGGGCTTATAGTTCCAGAGATTCAGGAGCCCAGCTCATTACGGAACACAGCAACAGGCAGACAGGCGAGGCGCTGGAACTGACAGCCAAAAACTTACATTTAGATCAACAAACAGGATACAGAGAGTGCAGTGGGCATGGCAGGGGGATTTTTGAAGCCTTGAAGCTAACCCCCGTGACACACCTCTTCCAACAAGACCACGCCTTCTAATCCTTTCCAAACAGTTCCATGGACTGAAGAGCATGTATTCAAGCCATGATCCTATGGAGGGCCCATTCTCATTCAAACTGACATGGCCCTTGAATGCAGTCATAGCTCTATCTGCACTTCTGCTTCTTGTGGTTACGCTTGTCCATGGCCTAGGGATATTAAATAGAAAGTTTCAGAAGTAAGGGACAAGTCTAGCACTTCATGATATCCTAAAAGGCACAGTGTGACATCCCTTGTTGCTTGCTCTGTGTCACTTGTCACGGTGTCCACCCAGTATGTGCTTCCTGCCTGTCGGTCACCTAGAAGCCTTCTTGGCTATCAGACTTTCTGGCATGGTATCACAGTACTTGTGTACTGCTCTGACTTAATCATAACCCAAAGAACAAGAGTGGCGATTCCTGCAGTCCAGATACGCAAGGCAAACCTGAAAGCTGTATGCTGGATAATAAGATGTTTTGAGAGAGACCATACTTATATGACTTATATATAGATAACATGATAAACATTATATAAATATTATAAAATAATAAACACTGGTATATTGTTATAATTGTTTTTCTTGCTAGTAGTTTGATAATCTCTTATAGTGCCTAGTGTATGAATGAAACTGTGTGATGTGTACATGAGTGTGTACAGGAAAAAACACAGCACACCTAGGATCCTGTACCCCCTGTAGTGTAGAAGTCCAGTGGGGTCTTGAAGCACACAGTCCTGTTACAGAGGCACTCTTTCTACCGTGTCCCAACAGTGCGGTGGGCAGGGAGCTGCTTTTTTTTTTAAAACAGTGAGTGGATAATTTTACTGTTGACACACACAACTGTCTTGTTTTACATCACACACACTCAGCTGCAGCTCTGTCATTCGAACAATACAGTCTCTCCACCAAGTCACGCTAACCTGTCTGCTCAGCATCCAGATGCCCATGGGACCCCCACGGGCCTCCTAGGAGATCGCCAGGCACTGATTTCACCTGAGAGCCAGTTTTCACTGGCTTCTCCTTTCCTCTAAGCAGCTCTGTGACTTTGGTGGGCCCTCAGCCCTCAGGCCAGGCCCCCAGTGCCCTAATCTGTGAAAACAGCTGAGCCCTGCAGGGGAGCGGCTCTCTTTGTTTTCTGTTATCGGAACCCTTGTAACAGGTTGTTCAGGCAGACACCACAGATACCATTGCAGGGTGGCTTAACAGCCAGGCATTGCCTGGAAGATCCGAGGTAGGAGGCGGCTTAGTGTGTGGGCAAGTCCTTTCCAAGGCCTTTGTCAGTGGCAGATGATGCTCTTCTTGAGTCTCAGGGCTTCGTAGCCTTCTAACCCGTTTGAGAATCACACCAGTACTGATCCCACCCTAAAGATGATGTTTTAACTTGACTACCGTGTGTGTGTGTGTGTGTGTGTGTGTGTGTGTACACGGGTATGTTCAGTTTGTAGGTGCACATGGGTACATGTGGAAGTCATAGATTCACCCAAGATACTCTTACTCAGGTACCATTCACTTTGAGACCGAGTCTCTCACTGACCCAGAACACTGTGAAGTAGGCTAGGTTGCCTGGCTAGTGAGGTTCAGCAATCCACTGGTCTTCACCTCCCTAAAGACTCTTAAGTGCATTTTACAACACCCAGCTTTTACTTCCATGGCTTCTGGGAATTTGGGTCTGAGCTATCAACTGAGCTATCTGCCCCATGCCTAACTATCTCTGTATCAACACTGTTTACATGGTAACATTCTGACCAGTCAGAACTGGGATTGTTGTAGGTGGTGATACATTGTGGCCTGTGACACTGTGATCGCCCTCTGTGAGTAGTCAGTTGGTCTTCTGTCCCTGTGAAGGGCCAGGCAGGTGCCCTTCCTTGATAGAACCAGGGATTGGAGCTGATAGCCTAAGAGGGAAGAGTGGCTGCAATCCCCCCAGGCCTGCCATTCCATTCCAGCTGTCCTAGCCCTGAAATACTCTGTGTGTGTGTGGGGGGGTGGGGGGGCAGGGTGTGTGCTTCCCCAGGCCCAGAATCCCTCTGAGCAGTATTCACTATTCCTATTGTAAGCTTAGCTTAGGCTGGTCCTTCAACACAGTCGAACCTGACTCCCTGCCTCTCACATCAGCAAGCAGCAAGCCTCTTACTGACCATCAGCCAGAAGTGACAGATGGACAAAAGCCAAGTCTTCCCTGCTCACCAGCCCCATATCACCCCAGGCTCCCTGACATGGTCTGGGTGTGAGCTGTAGTGCCAGGTGGCAAGGGGACCTTCCTTGAAGGCAGCACAAGGACTGGGCATATGGCCAAGGCTGCAGCCTCCCTCCCCTGCCCCTCACCTGCAACCAACCGCCTGCTTTCTTAGATTTACAGAGCTGCAGTTTACAAGATTAAAATTCCTTCCCACTTGCTTTGGCAGCTTGGGACCAGGGAGCAGAGGAAGGGGAGGGGGGTCCAGGGTTTCTGATTGGTTTACATTGGAGATGCTAAATCCTTCCTTCTCCATTCCCCTCGCCCTGGTAAGGACAGAAGCAGTGGAGGGAGAGCCACAGGAAGCAAAAGAGACAGGCAGTGATGGGTGGCAATGGGAGGCCCCTAGTGGTCCAGGAACCACTACAAGTGCCCAGGGCTACTTTAAAGCTGCTGCTCTCTGGTCTTCAGATCATGGGGTGTCACGGAGGGTAGAGACAAGCTATGAGTTTGTTCTCCACTGCTGATCGCACAGCACCACAGACTAAGTTACAAAGAGGCTCATTTCATCTCATGATGCAAGGCCAAAGGACCTTAGATAGTGGTGACCTTCTTGCTGATAGAGTCCTGTGGCCGAGAACCACATCTCGAGAAACAGAGAGTGACGGAACGAACTAGCCAGACTCACAGAAGCTCCATACAGTCCATCCATCACAAGGATGACTAGTCCACTCGTGAGCACTTTTCCTAATCACTCCTAATGGCCTCACCTGATCCTGCCTCTGGTTACGCTGTAATGGGGACTAGGTTTCATGTGCGTTGGGAGGAGACAAATTACACCCGAGTCCCAGTACAGACCCTGAGTCCAGACACTGGGCAGTGATCCATGGACTTAGCACTTCTAGCGGAAGGCACAGCGATGCAGACAGGGCATGAGCTGTGTGATGCTGGCCAGGCTGAGGCCCCAGGAGGCTCAATGGCACCCCAGGGTTTGGGCCACCTCAAGGCGAGGAATGCATGCTCTCCCACTCTTGTGTGGTGGCTGTGATCCTCAGGAGGACTGACCGTACTCTCCCAAGGCTCCAGGTGCCAAGCACTGGAAAGTCAGCTCCCTCTCCTGGGACAGGATTCCGGAGCGTGACACTGACAGTGGAAAGACACTGATTTGGCAGGAAGGTTATTTTAAGCTGAGAATACATAGCTACAGCAGCTGCAGGGTGAGCCTCTCTCCCTGAGATTCTTCTTTCTGCCCAGGGCAGCACCCTTGGAGCTCAGTTACTGCTGTTCTCTGGATATGGCTTTTCTCCACTGACTTCGTGTGGAGGCTTGGTCACCACGTGACCACGTGCGACCCAGCGAGACCTTTAAGGTGTGCTGGCTGGGTTATTCAGTGTGCTGCTCTTGAAAGGGATGGGACAGTCCTCACGGGACTCTGAGTTTATTACTTATGGTGGGTTGGTTTAAAGGGAACAAGACTAATCCCTGTTTTGTTGTCTGTTTTGTTGTATGATCTCTGTCTCTCTGTCTTTCTATTTCTCTGTGTCTGTCTATTTGTCTGTCTATATCTCTGTGTCTCTTTGTATGTCTGTCTGTGTCTCTGTCTGCCTCTCTCTCTCTTTCTCTCTCTCTCTCTCTCTCTCTCTCATGAGATGACATGAGAACCCGCCATGAGGACCCTCATCACAGCCAATGTCATACTGGACTGTATATTTCTAAAACTGCTAACTAGGTAAAAAAAATTTTCTTCATACAAGAGCCAGCAGTTTCAAGCATTTTGGTTTAGTAATGCCACAATCCCTCTTCCAGGGCATCTTCAATAAGAGAAGATTATTCTAAAGCCTTGATCTTCCAAGAAACTTGGGTCACCAAGCCGCAAACTATCCCACTGAAATCCCAACCCCACTTCTTTCCCAACTCATTGATATATAAGCTCCTATCCCAGTCCCTTAATCTCCGTAATGTCTGTGAACTAAACGAGTTCCCCTCGTGTTCATCTACGCACGGTCAATTAATTCACAGTGGCTCATCCCATCATTAGAACCTGGCTGGCAGAAAGTTTCCCTTCCCACAGAACGTTAGAAGCATGCAGGCGTCCAAGCGGCAGTGCTGGGTGTGGTGAAAGGGATCCAAGGAGTCAGCGCAGTGTGGACTGTGTCCCAAGTACACTGCAGACACACGGTGCCCCACAGTGTACCGCTCAGTGCAGGGAGCTGATGGGAGGAGGCAGCAGAGGTACCGATGGCAGTCCTGCAGTCGAGACATCAGAGAAGAAGCAAGTGGGAGTGGGGGAGCGCTGTGCAAAGACCTGGGGTGGGGAGGAGTGTGGGTGGCTTTGGGGTGTGATGAATTTCCTCACAAGGGAATGGATTGAGAGAGCTTGCTGAGGTCAGTGGCTTTGGAACATCGCATGTCACTACAGGGTGGAGGAGCGGCTGGGGCTCATATGGGAGTCAAGGCAGCCATGCTAAGGAACACTGAAAAGCTAGGGAAGTTTTCTCAGGGATCAAAGGAAGCAATAAGAGAGCTGGCAGAGCAGCAGAGGACTGGGGCGAGGGGGTGCCATAAAGTCCAACCTGACCAGTGTGCCCTGCCGCCTCACTGCACCTAGGCCTGTTCACACTGAGAAGAGACCAGGCGCAGGGGTGAGGGACTGACAAGAGTGAGCAAGGGCAGGGGTCCTGCCTTCCTGCCACAGACCCTGTCCAGAAGGCCACTTAGGGCTCATCCCAGAGCCAGTGCTGAAGGGGATGCTGTGGTCTTCCCAGCCTTCCCTCCTCTCTGTTTGCTGAGGTCTTTCAATGCTTTTCCAGCCAGCCTCTGGCTTCACTTCTGGGCTCTATTTCCCAGGATTAGTCTCTCTCTCTCTCTCTCTCTCTCTCTCTCTCTCTCTCTCTCTCTCTCTCTCTCTCTCTCCCCCTCTCTCCCTCCCTACCTCCCTCCCTCTCTCTCTCTCTCTCTCTCTCTCTCTCTCTCTCTCTCTCTCTCTCTCTCTCCTATCTCTGAGCTCCTGAACAGGGACCAACAGAGGCCTGTACATCTGTTTTGAGGACAGTCTTATTAAACACACATTTATGGCCGCGAAGGGCTGGCATGTGGGAAGCCCGTACATGGGACAGCATGGGTCAGCATGGGACAGCACGGGACAGCATGCAGGATGCTTCTGCATGCCTTGTTATCTGAGATAACTGCAGAAGCAAAGTCACCCTGCAGCCCTCTCCCTTCTCCTTTGAAGCCAGCCATAAAAGGATCCTTGGCCCTCACTGAGAGGTGAGTAGATATTGTCTCTGAAGAGTCGCCTCTTTATGCAACCTCCAGAAGAGGGTTGTTATCTCTGAAGATGCAGGGACACAGAAGTGCCAGGACAAACAGGCCTTGATGAGTCCCCTGTTTGTGATCACCAAATCACAGCCCCTTTGTTCAGTTACAAGTTCTCACATCATGATTGACATAAGGACACACCTGTTTCCCTGACGCGTTGGCTCTTCATTTCTGGAGGCTCTCGAAACATAATACCAAGAAACTGATTTTCTCCTCCCATGCTGATACCTCAGCTGTGAGCCTAACCAAGGTGAGGGGACATCTTTTCTTTCCTGCAGATGCATTTTTAAAGCAGTGTATGTGTGTGTGTGTGTGTGTGTGTGTGTGCATATATATGTATGTGTATATATGTGTGTGTATGTTTATGTGTGAGTATCTGTGCGCATATGGGTCTCTGGGTCTACACGTATCTATGTGTCTATAATGTGTGTACATGCATATATATGTGTATATGTGTGTATTTATTTGGTATGTGCATGTGTGTGCCTGGGTGTCTGTGTATAGGTGTGTATGTATGTGTCTGTGCTGTCTATGTGTATATATATATGCATATATGTGTATGCATGTTTGTGAGTGTGCATATGTGTGGTATATGTATGTTTGTGTATGTATGTGTGTGTGCTGTATATGTGTGTAGTATGTGTGGGTTCTAAGGAGCTAGCCAGGTGGCAATATTCTTTTTTTGGTCTAGTCTGACCGTCTAGGTAGAAGTGAGACCTGGAAGCAAGTTCCTGGTCTAGAACTCTTCCAGTATATATGTATGCTCACACACACAGGTGTGAACACACCTGTATGCTCACACTCGTGCATATTGCCATGGAGCTCTCTGCCTCCCCAGTAGATTTCCTGAATCAGTGCTGAGGTGCAATGCAGTCACCTGAGTTTCCAGAGCTTCCCAGTCCCATGAGGATTGAGAATCACTGAGTGGGAGGGGTGGACCCTACAGTTCTGGTCATAAGCCTAGTGTGTGCCCCTGTGACCCAGCAGGAGGCCTTCTAACCTTAGAAGATGAGGCCTCAGCCCAACATTGCAACATTCTTCACCTGCTTTTGATGTCACATCTTGTCAATAAGTCTTGAGTGGCCTGGCATGTGTGCATAACAGCTCTCTTCCCTTTCACTTGCATTAATGAACTGTCGTAGAATTCTGCTTCCCCTTCCTTCGCCTACAGCAGCCGCTCTATAACTTTACAGGGCCTCCATATCTGCCAGGGGAGAGCTGGGGGAAACGCAGCAATTCCCCCGCCCCTTTGCTTACTTCAGAGTTCTGCAGTGCAGCTGGAATCGAGAAAAAAACCAATCTCGCTTTCCACAAAGCAGGTTCACCCTAGGCTTCATCAGTGAGTGCCTGTGGGGGATGAGGGCCAGGGCAGGGGCGAGACTGAGCAGGAGGACAGCCCTAGCCCTAGTGTTTTAGAATGTGTGTGTGTGGATATGGGATGCAGTCCAGCTCAGGCAAGATGTCCATGGTCCTCGAAAGAACATGCATTGTTCCTGTGTTCTCTGTGTGATAACCTGAGATCTTAGTCCTCTGAGCCCTGGCCCTGCTCCTGCATAGAGTCCCTTGCTTAGGTCTCCTGGAGCTTCCCAGGCAGAACTGATGGAGAAAACATCTCATCTCTAAGTCTGCAGAGCGTAGGTAAGAGGCGTCGTCGCTGCTGCATGACTCGTTGGAGCCTGAGCCTTCTGCAACCCTCTTACCAGAGCCTTCTGCAAATCTCGTACTTCCTCCCGGGAGACAGTGTGGTGCACCAAGCTCAAATACTGACCTCCCAGACTTGCCAACGAGAACGGCTACCCCTTCCAGTCCACCCCACAGATGAGGGTTCAGGAACATGGGGGTGGGGGTTGTCCATTCTTTGAACAAGAATTCAAGGTTTCTCTCTGGTTTGAAGCAAAATTTTGAAGCAGGCTAAAAAATAACCTGAAAGATATCCACCTTTAGGGGATGAATATTATTTGGGGTCTAAGGAGCCTTGAGATCAATTAATGCTAGACTCTGTTAGCATTGCTCTGGGACAACACATTTGGATAGAAGAATGTCTATCTGTGATCAATCCGAGACTCTTCCCCTATAGGCCCAGCAAGGAGGCACACAAAGCAGGACTGTAGGCTTCAGTAAAATTTCACTGGGGGGAAAACAAAACAGAACAAAACAAACAAACAAAACCCTAGGCTGGAGTGTAGAAGTTGGCCAGCTCGCGGCCTGTGGCGCCCTCTGCTGGTCATCACTGGAACTGGCTGTTGCTGGCTCTTTATGACAGTGGTATAGTACCTAAGTTGCAGCAAGGTCAGCTTTCTAGGAGCTGGACACTCTCTTCCAGCCTGTTCTTGGAGGAGGTTTGCCATTTTACCCTTCCGGTCACCCATGTTTCTGTCTGACATTCTTTCTACCTGCAGGGGCTATCCATGACAGAGCGTTCTGCCTGTCGGTCAGTTCTTGCAGGAGCACACAGAATGCCTGAGCTTTCCTTCTTCAAATTTCCACCCCTGATTCCTGAGGAGAGACAAAATGTCCTCTGTGTGAGTTGTCACATAATTTGTGAGTTGATTTCAGACCCCAGAGGAACACGAATAGAGTCTAGCATTAACTAAACATTGATGGTACACTCATGTCACCTTTCAAAACTCACGTGTGTGCATGCACATGCGTGTGCATGTGAGTATGTGTTTGTGAGTAATATAATAACTTTGAATATTATTTGTGAGTCCCCCAAGTTCAGCACTTTGGCATGCTGAGCTGCAGAGAGAGGCTTGAAATTGAGGAAGGTCTCCTACCGTCTTCCCTCTCTTTGTTCTCTTTCTCTTGATAGACATGGGGATGGACTTTCTTGCGTGACTCATGTAACGCCCTAGAAAAGAGATGCAGTTATCCTAAACTCTCCCTAAGAATCTTATTGAACACAGGGAAGATTCCAGAGAACTAGAAGTTGTCCTCCACACCCTGAGAAGACATTCCATCTTTTCTTCAAGATGAACTGAGTGCAAACCTGAGAGACTCCATCTACACAAAAGGTCAACCTTTCCTTTATGTCACAGATTAGGGGGAGTCACGAGGCCCTAGCACTGTAGAGGAGATATTGGCAGTTAGTGGTTGGTGGGGAGGGAGGAGCCATTTTCTTCAGTTATGTAGCCACTGACAAACAGTGCATGATCCAGTAAATACCTCTTCCCCACCCCCACCACACATACACACACCCCATCCTGCAAGCAACCCTAATTAAAGTCAGTGGACCACACATACAGGGAGATAATAAAAGCAGGAGATGACGTCTTAGGAAGAAAAAGAGCTTCATTGGGAAAGGGATAAGAGGATTATGAGGGTATAAATTAACAAAATTCATTATATGAAGTTATGAAATTGTCAAAGAACAATGCACAATGACAGAGTCAATCTTAATTCATAGGACAGAACTACCTCCCGCCTCCCCTAGCTCATTCACAAACTAGTGTGTCTCAGCCTAATCATCCATGCACCACTGCCTGGTTCGTTAGCTGTGTGGTCCTCTGATGCTCTCATCCATACAGGTTGCTGTATATAAACACCTGCTGTGCTCTGACTCTGAAATGTTCCCCATCGGGTAGTGCTGGAGGCTCTGGAACCTTCACGAAGTTCCAGAGGGGCTGAGGTGGTAAAAGTGAATCACTGGGGACTATGCTGGCCCTGTTTCCTGTAGCATTCTCTGCTTCCTGGTCCACTGTGGTGTGAATAGCCTGTGCCAGGATCTCCTGCCACTGGGAACTTCCCTCTTTCATGTACCTTCTCCATTACTATGGACTGGAGTCCTCTGAAACCAGGAGAAAAGTAAACTTTTCTCTTTTCAGTTGTTTTAGTCCGTTGCTATGGTTATGGCAAAGCAAAGGTTAACTAGTGCACCCTCTGAGCCCTGTTGGGGCATTTGCTAATTGTTCTCCTGCTACACTATGAGGATTATATACATTTGCATGTGCTTTCCTTTCTTGAACCTATCTACTGTTAGCTCATTTCAGGAAGCCTTCAGAGGCTCTGCTGTTGTACTAATAATGTCTTCATGCTGTAGGAAAAAAAAATCCAAATACCACAAACAGTTTGAGATCACACAGCATACAAGTAGGTTTTCGATTCAGACAGTGTGTCTTCTTAGTCACTCCTCCACTCAACTACTCTGATAAAGAAGACAATTTACAGACCAACACCCCCAGCAATAGAAGCCACCAGCAATCACCCAGGCAGAGGACGAGGCATAAGGCCAGTAGGAGGCTTGTCTGGATGGAGGTGCACAGGTCTCAAGTGTGAACTCTGGAGTCAGATGGGAGTGAAAGGAGTCCTCCAGCTGTCTCCATGAGCCACTCGACCCCGAGAAAACTGGAACTTTGTCCAGAGCCTCAAATTCTTCATCTGTAAAGTATTAGAATCGCACCATTTTCTCTGAGTTCTCAAACATAAAATGGAACCTACCACAGTGTCTAGCGTAGTATGTGGCAGCAGGAAGCCTCACCAAAGGCCAGCTTCCTTCCTTCCTTTGAAGTTGGACCCAGGCAGCCATCTGCAGCAGAGACCGCAATAGCAACAGTGTTGCTTCGGGTCTTCACAGTAACTCTTAGTGGCTCAGTATTGTCAGAGAACCGATGAGCTTTGGACCTTCATGTCTCAGCCACATATCCATAAAGTGTCAAAAACACATTTTTTTGTGTGTGTGTGTGAATAAAGATGCTCTGGTGAAAATCTTCACTCTATATACCAGTCCAAACAGTTACTTCACAGACATGGATGCCCAGGTCCTACTCATTTAGCAGGACTGGAACAACCCAGGTCATGAATTCCCAGGAAGTTGATATCCTCCATCTAAGGTGGAGCCACTGAGAGTATTTCCCTCCACCAAGCCTTATTTGACACTTATCACTGAGATCTCAGATAAATTGTCACCTTTTAAACAGCCTCTCACTGTAACCAAAGCTGACCTTCACTTCAAAATCCTCCTGCCTCAGTCTCCTGAAGCCTGGGTTTACCACTTGGTTTTTTACAACACTGTATAGCCCCATCCTTCTTCTCCAGGGAGAATTTATCTCATAGTAGGATGAGAAGAGGATGTGGTTGTATCAACAATGTCTGTCTCCCTAATAAAATAGTTTTCCCTTCTGTAAAAGGGTGAGGTTGGTTCTAGCATCACAGGATTGAAATAATATCAACAACAACAACAACAGCAACAAAACACACATGAAGAGCCTGGCTCAGGGTCATGTCTTTGAAAATGACTCCCTACGTCTGGCCCTAGAAGGTTCTTAGGATAAACCAGCATACTTCTAGTTACCATCAAAATCAAATCGCTGCTTTAAACTTGTTCCCTCTGATTTGGGCTGGTTTTTACCAGACTCCCCCCCCCCCCCCCACACACACACACTAAATATAGACTCATAATATTCTCCGAAACCACAAATTCTCATGTCCTGCTAGATCTGCACTGAGTGTACCCTTGATTTTCTTTTTTGAATAAGCAGATGATACACCAAATACTTACTGAGAACAGCCGGAAGCCAGGCATCCTTCTGAATGCTTTGGGAGGGTCATCTCCACTGAGTGGTTTTGCTATAACTAGTCTGCATCTCAGTAAAACCTGACGTCAATATCTGCTGGGACAGATGGGACACACATGAGATCAGGGAGGACTACGTTTTGGAAGGGAAGGGAGGAACTGCTCAGCTGCTAGGACTTGGGTTCAGGAAAGATCCAGTTTTCCAGCTTCACTAAAGTTTCCACAGAATGGCCTGCCTGCCGTGTTCGTAAAGAGAAACCTGTATTTTCGGTAGACAGATCCTTGCCATTTGGAGTAGGTTTAAATCTTTTAAAGAAAAGAAAGCAGAATAGAGAAAAGCTGTACTGAAATATGTTCTCACAACGTGAGAGACAGGAGCTTCAGAAGAGAGTGGTCAGCTGTCCTCGGGGTGTGGGGTTGGTGCAACCTTCTGGAGACCCCGCTAGGGTTCTGATGGGACTGGAGTGTGTGTCTACCACCCCCCAGTGTATGGAGCACGGGGAGGAAGCAACCTGGGTGCTGAGACAGCCTCAGCGATGCCCCCTGGCTTGCACTGAGCGAGCGTGGAGGCATCACGCTTCACTTCCCAGCCCAACTGCCCATGAAGGGCGGCTGCCTTCCTCAAGTACAGTAACTGGAATCCGTTTCTCCGATTCGGTTCTGGCAGGGCCGGAAGTGGAAGGACGGGGTGGAGGAAAACCTGCCTGCTCAGGCAGGGTGAAAGAGGCAGAGCCTGAGTAAGTTCAGACCCTCTGGGACAGTGGACAGATTGTTAAAGATCCAACCGAGAACCTGTGAGACCATAACCCAGCCACATGCAGAAGATCGCCATGGTTGCTATTTCCAGGTCACCTCCTACCAATGAGACTTGCGCATTTTCTTACAAAACCCCTTTGGCCACTTTGTTTTTTGTTTCTTATTTGGTTGATTGGTTGGTTGGTTTTTTTTCCCCCAGCTCCCTGCTCCACTGGGGCCCATTCAGCCGGGATCCAGGCTTCCTAGGGCGAACCTTTGTTTCAGGATGTTGCAGGCCCTGGTTCTATCTATTGAAGCTTTGTCAGGGAACATTAAAAGAGACAACTGTTTGCTTTCCCCTTGGATTTACGAGGCTATGATGTCTACAGCTGACACAGCCAGCCAGTGACTGCTGATGTGACCATCGTCAGACCCACAGAGTCTTGAGGTGGTAAAACTGTTGCTAGGCTTGAAACAGGTAATGTGTGCCTCGATCCTGAACTCAGTCAGTTTAGCATATTGTTTTTATAAAGATGAAAATCAGAGTTGGGGATGTACGTCAGTGGTAGGCTGATCGCTTAGGATGTTTCGGGCCTATGGTTACATACTCAGGACTGAGGGTAAAAAAATTTGAAAGTTCCCAAAGGCCACATTATGTACTAGTCCAGTTCCACACATGCTGTGCTTTGAACCTGGAGTGGCCCCCACAGGGCCATGTGCAGGAGACCAGATGCCGTTGAGAGCCAGCAGAGCTTTTGAAGGACTTGGTCGTGGGAATGTGGGTCACTGGAGACATGCCTTTGACTTGAGCCCCTTCTCGTCTGCCTTCCTTGTTTCCTTTCACTCGCTCCACTGACCACAGGCCCCAAGGATGCTAAAAACCAGCTAATCATGGGCTCACAAAACCCTCAGAAACCGTGTCTACAAGTCAACCTTTCCTTTTTTCTGGGATACCTCAGGTAGTTTTGTCACAGTGGGGAGCCAGGCATGCAACAAGCGTTACTGAGTGGGGTGGACAGGCTCCATGAGGAAGGAGAAGCAGGGCGTCTATCACTCCCGATGTCTACATCTGGATCCACAGGCAGCAGGAATGAGAGCGACACCGGACCTGGCCTGAGCATCTGAAATCTCAAAACCTACACCCAGTGACACACTTCCTCCATCAAAGCCACGCCCACTCCAACAAGGCCACACCCCCAAACTGTGCCACTCCCCATGAGCCTATGGGGCTGTTTTCATTCAAACTGACAAAAGGAAAAATATTTGTAAGCCCTAATAATCTATCTTCTTTTTGCTGTGCCCTGAAAATGTCAATTCCAAATCAACCCATTGGCCTCATCTGGGAGGCTTCCGCAGCTCCAGGTTTAGAGATTAGATCCAGATGTGCAATGTCATGATCCAGATGTGCAATGTCATGGGAGGTCGCCTGGGTTTGCTTTGTGGTCATGAGAGAAGTGAGAGGTGGGGAATGATCTTCTGAGAGGGTGGAAGGGCTGTGGACACCATGGGAGTGGCCTCAGTGCCCAGCAGCGTAAGACAGGTGAAGCCCTGGCTCAGGGGTGGCTGCATGTCCCTGGGTGTCTCTACTGGGATCTGGCAGTCTTGGGTGTGAGCTCTGAGTTGAGAGCAGTTGACTCTCTTGCTGGCCCTATCGTCTGTATAAGCTGTATGTGGGAGTCCACTCTTACGCACTTCTCGTTTGCTTTCTACTGCCGTGATAAACATGACCAAAAGCAGCTTGGGGGGGGGGAAAGGAGTTATTTCATCTTAGAGTTTACAGTCCAGCATGGAGGGAAATCAGGACAGGAACTGAAACAGAGGCCATGAAAGAATGGTGCTTACTGTCTTGCTCTCCTTGGATTGCTCAGTCTGCTTTCTTACACAATTCAGGACCACCTGACTGAGGATGGCACCACCCGCAATGGATTGGGTCCTCTCACATCTATCATTAGAAAAGAAAATGTCCCCACAGACTTCCCCGCAGGCCATTGTGATGGATGCATTTACTCAGCTGAGGTCTTCTTCCTGGATGACTCTACCTTATGTTAAATTGACAAAAACTAACCAGCACACTTAACTATGTGGCCATCTCCTCCTTAGGAGAGCAGATAGTTAACTCCATAGGGCAGTCAAGGGGATTAAATGAAATAGCTGTAGCTAGAGATACAAGAAGAGGTTAACTACTCAAATACATATGGTGATTTTCTGTCCTGGTTCTCAGAGGCCACAGGAAGGGCTGGGGAGGCAGGAGTTCAGCCCAATCCTAGTGTGCCAGGCTCTGGAGCTTTTTCTCAGCACCTCCTTGAAGCCATGGCTACCAGAGGTGCGGCTGCTGCTGCAGCAGCCTTTTGTACCAGTTCACTGGAGCTATGGGGGTGTGCTTTCTGCATTGCCCACAGGGAGCATGGAGCCTGCTTTCTAGGGCACCCATTGGCCTGGGTTAGTGGGTGTCCTGACTCAGAGGAGGCCTTCTTCTCTTCCTTCTTCTCTTCTCCTTCTCCTTCTCCTTCTCCTCCTCCTCCTCCTCCTCCTCCTCCTCCTCCTCCTCCTCCTCCTCCTCCTCCTCCTCCTCCTCTTCCTCCTCTTCCTCCTCGTCTTAGGGCTGCAAAAGCTTCAGGAGATTTTATTACACTTTGGATCCCTACTCCCCAAGGCCAAAAGAACATTACTTTAAGCAAGCTGAGACAGAGGGATGGCTTTTAGTTTCAGCTTCCTTGGAGACAGGGTAAGCATGTGCCTTGCAGGAGTGCTCCCTGCTGCTGCACTAGACATCCGGGTAGAGAAACTTTTCCTTCCAGGAAGTCAGACACCAACAACAGACATCGGCACCGGCAAGCCAGGCCCCCAAGTGTACTAAAGACTGAGGTCTTATGCACCCAGACCCCTGAGTGCTAGATGCTGGCAATCGTTCCATTTCACAGACTGATACTACTGAGTCTCTGGTCCCTGACTTGCTCAAGTCAAGCATGCAGTGACTTTTAGATCTTGGATTATGCATGTGACTTTGTGACTCAGTTGGTGTCCTTTATTTTGTCCTGATACTGACTCCTGTAGAGGCAAAGCAAGAGAAGGAGAAGGTCACACTTCCAAATTGAGCTAGAAAATGACACAGAGGACAGTGTTATTAAGGGTAGGAAAAGGGAAGCTGTTTAACTGGGCTGATGGGACTGATGCTATTAAAACTCTGTCTGTCTCTCTGTTTCTGTCTGTCTGCCCCCTTGTGTGTGTATGTATGTATGTTTCTGTCCAGCTGTGTGTCTGTCTCCCCATCCCCATGTCTGTCTGTCTGTCTGACTGCCTCCATTCATGTGTGTGTGTATTTGTACACAAGTAACTCCTTTTCAGTTCCAAAGTCCTAACAATAACAGCACTGACAGCTTCAGGCACACTGGGCTTTGAAGGCAGAGACCCCCCCAAAGTGACCTGCCCAGGCGAAGCTCTGTATCAGGGTCCCACATAACATAGAGGTACCACTATACCTTTAAGAAACAAGGGACTCACTGTGGCCTAGGAAGCAGCAGCTTAAAACTCCCAGAGCTACAGCAGTGGCCCCAGGCCCTTGGGCATGTTTCTACTGTGTTCATGCTGGGTGCTGCCTTTTGTTCAGAGTGGTGAGAAGCCACTAGAGGCTGAGTGTTCTGTGAAAAGGGAGAGAGGCAGACCCAGGACTAGGGCCCAGCTCACTAACAACCCTCCTTGCCTGGGAAGAAGGACTTGCCTACCCTCTGGCTCTTGTCCTGCTTTGGTCCTAACATTGCCAGCAGGTAGGAGATGTATACACACTTTGTTCTCAGGGACAGATACACACATGGGGGCTTCTGGTAGGTTTACTTCATTTCCAAAATTGGCCTCAGTCTCTACATCTGTAAAATTGGAATGATAACATCTCTCTCTCTCTCCTGATGGTGAGATGGGGTGCAGCAACCAGTCCAGCAGGACACTTGTAAAGGGGCTGCTGATAAAACAGGCTTTCTGCCTGTCTTCTTTCCCGCCCCTCACTTCTATGCCAGCCACCCAGCATGCCAGCACAGTAGGGACCCAAGCAGCAAGTCTGAGAAGTTACAAAGTCACTCAAAATCGCTGCCATGCCGGGGAAGGCGTGGTGTGCTGTCCGGGTAATAGTTACATAAGCAGCTGTTACAGTTGATGGCATCATGCAAACAATATGAAACATTTATTCAAGTGGCCCCACACTCCTGGGAATTTGATTTAATCAGCTTGCACTTCTGCACTCATTAGAATGAAGCCTGACAGCTCTGGTCCATAGCCCTACCTCCGCTCAGCAGCTCACAGCTACTGAAAGCAAATATTTTTACTGTGCCACAATTAAACATTTATAGAGCACCCGGCTCCCCATCTGGCTTGCGGATGAGAGGGGAGATGCCGTGAACTCGTGTTAGAGAAGGCTCCTGAAGAAGAAAGCCAGTGCCTACCTGGATGAGCACACCACCTGAGGGCGTGCCAGAGAAGGGAGCGGTCCACTGGAACCGATGCTTCTCTGATGCTGGAGCGGGAGGCAGCCAAGAGATGCTGCTCTTCCCTGCTCTTCATTTCCCCTATTCTGCACCAAGTGGGATTTTATGATTTCAATTAGAATTCTACTCTGTCACAACTTAGAACCCATTGGCAATGCTCGGAGGAGCCTCCAAAGATGTGTGACTTAAACGTACTGAGTAGAGAAGTAATGCAGCCAAAATTTCATCTTTACCCTGCCGTGGGTTTTGCAGACTTCCAACACATCTCTGGTCCTTTCTGAGCCTCAGTCTCTCTAACTAGAAGAAGCTAGGGACACAGAATAGTTCTTAAAATGTCCTCCCTGTAACTAGTCACAAATGAGATCTCCTCAAAGGAAAGGGCTAGGGAGGTGGCTGAGCAGGTCATGTGACTGATGAACGAGTGTGAGGACCTGAGTTAGATCGCCAGCCCCCAAGTGCAAACACAGGTGATGCAATCTGTAGCTCCCTTGCAGGGGAGGTAGAGAAGGGTGGATCTTCCAGGCTTGGCAGACAGCCAAATGAGGCCAAAGTCTCCAGGTTCAGAAAGAAACCTTGCCTCAAAAGACAAGTTGGAGAGGTGGGGAGATGGCTTGCTGCATAGGCCTGACAACCTGAGCTCAGTCCCTGGGGCCCACATACAGCAGAAGGATGGAATGGAATGGACGAAACAAGGTGTCCTCTGACCTCCACACGTGCCAAGGCACAAGTGCCTCCCCCATCATCACACATGCGAGCTCAACTTTAATAGATAAAATGGAAAAAAATCAGGGCAAAGAGATAGATGAAGACACCATGCCAAGCTCTGGCCTCTTCATGGTACACATGGGTGAACATACATGGGCAAACTACACAGAGATACATACAAACACATACATGGAAAGAAGGAAGGAAGGAAGGAAGGAAGGAAGGAAGGAAGAGAGGGACAGAGAGAGAGAGAGAGAGAGAGAGAGAGAGAGAGAGAGAGAGAGAAAGAGAGAGAGAGAGTCCTATGGTTAAGAACGTTTGGGAAATGCTGTTTATTCTCTCATCTGGGAAAGAAATAGAGTATTAAAGAGGTTGAGAAATCTGTAGCCCAGAAGCCTGTTTTGTTAAATATCATCAGTATCCCAAGTTTCTACCAATACTGATTCAGAGAACTGCCAGGCTGGATTATCTCCAAGGTCCCTTTGCTTTTCAATCCTTTCAGTCAGCTTAGGCCAGCTCCCGCCCCTGAACAGGAGGCTCACTATCTTTGGAGTCAAGCCCAGATGCACACGTCCCTCCGTCCCTCCAGCTGAGTAGCTCAGTGGGCCCCCTTCCCATTGCCTGTCTCCCTTCTCCTGTGCCTGGGCTCATCCTCTTGACCTCGCGGATGGAACGCCCAGACACTCAACTTTCCCTTTCTCCTTGGCTTCCCCACCAAGTCATAGAAACTGCAGACTATTCATTGCTCTTCTTGAAATGCGAAAACTAAGGATCAGAGAAGGTGTGTGACTAAGACACAATCACCCAGCCATGTGGATTTGAGGATTGCAACGCTGTCCTTTGTATAAGCCTGGTTTACAGTCTACCCTGTGCTCCAGTCTAACCCCAGGTTCTCATATACTATTCTGAAGCTCCTTTCTTACCACGTATGATTTCCATCACTCCCGGAAAGATGATAGTCTCCTTAAAGACTATCTGTTTGCCTGAACAAGTCCCAGCTCTGACAGAGGACAGCATGGTGCTGAAAACACTCTCTCTGCCAGGCCAGCGAGGGCCCAGCTGCTTCCTGCTCCCTCTGCCAGCTCTCAATGCCAATCACCAAGCTCTCTAGAGTGGTTCACTCAGTCACCCTGTTGAAAACCATGTTTAAACGCCCCTCAGTGTGGGGTGAGTCAGAGGTCTAGAATCAAGCCATCTCTAGCAAGGGTTCTCTGCCAATTAATCATCTACCTGGGAAAAGGGCCTTGGTGAACTGAACCCTTGAGTGACTGGCTTATCCTCCCATAAGTGACAGTGCCGTAAGATGGCAGGTGTGATGGTCTGGGAGCTGTGGTCTCCTTTGTCATCTGAGGAGGTGGTTAACACCTTAGAATAGAGCCCCAGGCACACCTGCACCAGGCCAGGGTGCAGCAAGATGGCCCTATCCATGACAGAGCAAGCCCTGGCTAGACACCAGATTCCAGCTTCTAGAATTGTAAGACGCAAAGCTGCACCATCCACAAGTCCCCCCAGATTAGGATGCCCATGGCAGCTGCCAAATGGGCTCAAACCGAATGGAGATAACTTTCACCAAAATGAAGAGGTTCTGTCATTTCTGGGGACAAGGCTTCCTACAACCGAGCAGTCAAGAAGAGGTCAGGGTACAGGACATTAAAAATGCTTCATCTTTACGACGAAACAAGACACCTCTGGAAACACCGTTTTCTATCAGATCCTCTGTGAGCAGCAAAGAACAGCCCCTGGCCATGTTTACTAGCAGAGGCAGAGCCGTGAGTTGCCCTGGCTGTGTGCCTGCCCCAGGGACCCCTTCAGAACCAGCGCTCCCCATCCCATGGTCTCTTTTCTAGGGCCGGAGTTTCTAGGCTGTTTCCAGGTGAGGAACATCTGTCCACCAGATGGCAGTGTGCCTATGACATCATACACAATATCATTTTGCTCCGCTAATGCAGTGGCTCTCACCCTTTCTACTGCTGACCCTTTCATACAGTTCTTCATGTTGTGGTGACCTCGAGTCATAAAATTAGTTTCATTGCCACTTTGTAACTGTAATTGTGCTACTTGCTGTTACGAATCCTAATATAAATATTTGTGTTATTGTTGGTCTTAAGCGACCCATGCGAAAGGGTCATTTAACCCCCAAAGGGATCACAACCTACGGGTTGAGAACCACAGTGCTACAGGCTACAATAACCTTTTACAAGTGGTAAATTGTGTTGCAACAGGCCAGTAGGGTCTGAAAATGTGCTACACTGAATTGAGAAGCCCTGTAGGGATAAACACCAGCAGGATTTGAAGAGGAGGTGAAGGGAGGTGGCCGGGGCAGCAAAACAGCTCATGGATAATCCTTCTGTGTGGATTACAGATTAGGTGATAATATTTTGAATATACTGGGTTAGATAACTGGTTTTAGAAGAAGGACTTATTTGTCTTCCCCTCTATAACACACTACTAGAAAGTCTACTCCGCTGAATGCGGCCTCACACATCTCTGTTGGTTTGAGAGGAGACACTGCAGGTAGGAGGGCCGTGTCAGAGGCAAAGCTGCTGGATCCAGTGACCCCAGTCCCGTGGGACATGGAAAACGAAGCCTTGCAAATCTGCCTGGCTCGAGTTGTGGTGGCTTAGCTGATTTTGCAGTTGTGACTCAACTGTGTAAAGTGCCAGCATCCCCAGGCGTCCCCATCTGTCACTGAACATAAACATGCACGGTGCGCTCCATGCAGATGCTGTGAGGGGAGGCAAGCCCAAACCCCGTGTGCTTGCACCTCCGTCCCAATGTGACTGAACAGCACCCCTTTGCAGAGAATTCTCCAGGGAGAGCTGTAAATTATGTGGTTCCCCCCCCCCCCCCGAGTTAAATGATCTCTCACACACTAAGACCTGCCAACAGCAAGCACACAGCCACGGGAAAGATTGCACGACTCCACGAGGAAGACATTACAGACTTGCTTTATTCCCAGTGACATCTAACTTCAGTCCCATTTCACACCAAGCAGAAAATTCAGCCTGGTCACTTTCGGTCTTAACCGAAGCTTCTGTATGGGAGACTGCAGAGTTTGTGTTTGGTAATTGTTTTTGTTTTTGTTTTCAAATAGAAAAAGAGCTGGGATCAGAATTGGCTTTTAAAGACTCTAACTCAGTGGTTCTCAGTCTTCCTAATGCTGCAACTCTCTAATACAGCTTCTTATGCTGTGGTGAACCCGCACCCCCCCACACACACATAAAATTATTTCATTGATGCTTTATGTCTGTAATTCTATTGCTTTTATAAATTACAATGTAAATATCTGATATGCATGATATCTTATATAGTATACCAGAGTGGGGTCACGACCCACAGGTTGAGAACCACCCCAGCAGAAGTCCCTCTCTCTCTCCCCCACCTCTCTCTCTCTCCCTCTTTCTCTCTCTCTCTCTCTCTCTCTCTCTCTCTCTCTCACACATACACACACACACAGAGAGAGAGAGAGAGAGAGAGAGAGAGAGAGGGAGGGAGAGGGAGAGAGAGAGAGAGCGAGCCAGCTGAGTGTTCTCCATGTTAAATGTGGAGGGCTGGCTCTTCCTAAAGGGTTTCCACAGCATCTGGGATAAAACAGAGAAGATGAAAAGCTGCTTTGACAGGGACAGCATCTGTCCCTAGGCTCCCAGGATTCTTAGCCGGGAAGGACAAGTCTCCTCCAGGATCTTTCTAAGTAGGGATTGGAGGAGGATGCAGCTAATTTAGGCCTCTTGCCTGGTCCTGGCCTTATGGTGTCTCATGTAGTTGACTATGGCCCAGCCTGCTCAAGTTAGAAAGGCAGCCCTATTACTGAGATCCTAGCTCACGGGGGTAGAGGGCACGTCATCAGGGAGAGGCCGATAGCAAACATCGAAGCCAGACACAAGCTGGTGCACCATAGAGAAATGACACTGGGGACCTGGACAGAGGGCCTCAAGTTCATACCAAGTGGTAGGAGGGCCCTTTACAGAGACAACTTAAGCTTGGAATCACCAAACAGAAAGATACAGCTTTGCCTCCAGGGAGACCATAGCAGGGTTATACTCTGGGTAGTTTGGGGATGTTGTCAGCCGTGGCAACAGGACGTAGTAGGTAAGTAAGCGGAGCTACTTTAGCATCTCTGAGGATCACTGCTAAATGTCGCCATCGATACGTTAGTCTCCATGACTAGCAAATATCCTCAGTCAGTGACTTTGTGTCTGAGAATCAATGATGGACATTAGTTAAGAAAATACAGTAAATACAAAAATAGGCACACGTTAGTGAGAGCGCCTCCTTCCCAGATTTCCTGAAGCTGCTCATTTGGCAGGCAGAAGGACAACAGAAAGCACACATGGCTTGCCCACTACCACCAGTATCTGCTCAGGAAGAAAGGGCAAAGATGATATCAGGTGAAAGACCACATCACGTTTTGGTAAAGAAAGAATATTTACACGCCGCAACCATAGGCAGAGATGCAGTGTGTCATTCAAAAGTATTTTCTGAGCACCTGCTAGGTAGCCAGAAGCCCTAATCAGAGATTCACCTCATTTCTACTCCCTACCTGTCAACCACACACACACAAGTCAGAGCCACAGTGAGTTCTATTTCAAGGACGCACACCACACTCTCAGTTCAAGGGTTCAAGTACACTGTGATAGGAAATTATAAATAATGATCTCTCTCTGTCTCTATCTGTTGGTCTGTCTGTCTTTCTCTTTCTCTCTCCCTGCTTCTCCCTTCGTCTACCATCCCTCTTCTCTCTCTTAAACACACACACACACATGCGTGTTCATACATCACATATGCACACATTCTAGTCCTCTGTCTCTCTCTCTCTCTCTTTAACAGGTTTTCCTCTTCTAGGAAAGTCCAAAAAAGTTTAAAATCTGTTTGGACTTCAATCCTGCAGGCATAGAAACGGAAGTCAAAGCAACAGCAGCACTTTGGTAATTCTGAATGGGGGGCAGGACTGAGATGGGGTGGAGAGATCACAGAGCTGGGGGCGGGGCTGAGATGGGGTGGTGAGATCACAGAGCTGGGGGCGGGGCTGAGATGGGGTGGAGAAAACACAGAGCTGGGGGCGGGGCTGAGATGGGGTGGTGAGATCACAGAGCTGGGGGGCGGGGCTGAGATGGGGTAGTGAGATCACAGAGCTGGGGGCGGGGCTGAGATGGGGTAGTGAGATCACAGAGCTGGGGGCGGGGCTGAGATGGGGTGGAGAGATCACAGAGCTGCCCTCCACCCCTGCTCTGTTTCTTTGCCAGCATCACCCTTGATTTACCGGTGTCTTCGCCTATGTGATTACAGCAGGACTAACTGAGCAATGTTTTCTGGCTTTTCAACAGCTCTTAGGTTAACTTGCATCTTCCACGAGATCTGGCAACATTGCCAGAGTCATTATTAACCCCATCTTACAAATATTCTGAAGCTCAGATAAGCCAAGGGTCACATGCCGGGAGACAGAGACATGGACAAGCAGTCGGGAGTTGAAGCCACCTCGTCTGCCTGACTTTAGGATCCTGTCTATAATGGCACAGCTGCATCGTAAGCGCTGTGACATTTTAATTGCACATAGCTATGTTTAGAAAGGTTTCATAATGAGAGGAAATGACCCCATTGAGAGACAAGGCAAGGCATGATCAGGCTGAAGTGGCCGTTGCAGCCCTGCCTTCTGTTCCCATCCAGTCCAGGCAGGTGCAGGTCTGCAGGAGAGTAGGGAGCCATGGTCTTCGCTAAGCAATCTGGGAGTCTAGGAACATTAGCATTAAACCATGCCGTATTCTGAGGAACGGGAAGAGGGTTTTGTGCTTTTCTACTCCGAGATGAGTCATTTCTTTGTCGAGTGTATCCACACGGTATGCTGCCAAATGTTATATTGAGGTTTCTATTGCTGTAATAAAACACCACAGCTGAAAGAAACTTGGTGAGGACAGAATGTGTCCCCTCATAGCCCATCCCTGAGAGACGCCAAGGCAGAGAGACTCAAGCCAGGCAGGAACCTGGAGTCAGGAGTCAACTCACAGGCCACGGAAGAGTGCTGCTTCCTGGCTCACTTTCTACGGTTTGCTCGGTTTGAGTTCTTATATAACCCAGAACCATCTGCCCAAGGTGGCCCCACCCTCGGTGGGACGGGCTTTCCCCACCTCCATCTTTAGTCATGAAAATGCCCCCACAGACTTGCCAAGATGGTCAGAGCTTGTGTCAAGTTGATCCAAACTAATTAACACACTGACCTACTAGTTATCTGTTTGATTCAAACTAATCAGCACACTGACCTACTAGTTATCTGTTTGATCCGAATTAATCAGCACACTGGCCTACTAGTTAGCTGTCTTCATCTTGCTTTCAGATATCTTGTTCTGGTATGGCTTGTTAAGTAACCCTTACTCAACTAATGAATGGCCTCAGAGAAGCAACACTAGTAATTCAGACACGGTGTTTATCATCTTCTCTTTATGTGCAGAGGTGAAAATCTTTTTATTTTCTTTTATTTTTTTATGGTTTTCCAAGAAAGGGTTTCTCTGTGTAGCCTTAGCTGTCCTGGAACTCACTCTGTAGACCAGGCTGGCCTCCAGCTCAGAAATCCACCTGCCTCTGCCTCCCAAGTGCTGGGATTAAAGGCATGCGCCATCACTGCCCGGCGAAAATTCTTAATAAAAAAGGAAAAAAAATAACAATGGGTTTGCTGAGGTCTCCTATGTTATGTCATTTTTGGTAATCTCTCATTTAAGTTGAACAGTGTCACAGGCATGCGTATACAGGACCCTGCGAAGGTCTGTATTCTGTATGCTTCCTGGCAGCATCTCTTGGGAATCATTTGATGCATCCCTCAAGAACAAGGGAACGTTACTGTCAGAAAATGTCGACTGTGTTTAATGCTGCTCAGAAGAGGAAGGTAAACCTGGGTGGGCATTTGGGGCTGTGGCGTGTGTATGGGGGACAGTGTGGGGTGTTAGGACTGGAGGTGTAAAGTGTGCAAGGGTTATGGTGGTGTGGAGATCTGCACGGGTGCTGTGTAGGGTTCGTGGGTGTGGGGGGTCCATGTGTGTGGTTGTGTGGGTGCTGTGTGGACTGTGGGAACTGTGGGGTGCTGTGTGAAATGTGTGGAGCATGCAAGCATTATGGCGGTGTGGAGGGCTGTGTGGGTACTAAATGGCAGTGTGGGGTGCAGAATGAGGTGTGTGAAGGTGCTGTGTGAAGTGCATGGAATGTACAGGGGTCATAAAGGGGTAGAGGGCTGTGTGGGTGCTTGCTATGTACAGAGCTAAGGGATGTGTGGGGGTGCGACGTAAATCGGGGTGAAGGAATGTTTACCTAGGGTGATCGGGACATCTCACCAGGAAGGGGAGAGTTGGGAAGCACTAAGCCATGTTCCTGTGAGTGGATGAGCAGAAAGCATTAGAGAGGAAACAGCTCTGTAGTTCCTAAGAGAGCCAAGGGAGAAAGGATGCGGGCAGGCTGGGGCAGGCTGGGGCAGGCTAGCCCATCAGCGCTGTGCCACTAGAGGGCGCTGCGCTCTGGTTCTCCCGATTCTAGAAAGCAGCCTTGGTGCTGGGAAGTATTTCCATTTGTCTGTTCTTTCTTTTCTCACGCTAGATCTGTCATCTACTCGAAACAATAGTTCAGAAATCAAATTTCTAAATCAAAGTGTTTGAACACTTGAGCAGTAGGCTCCCACCCCAGCGCTGGCCTTCGCTCCCTAGATGCTCACTAGATCAATCTTTCCCCAACCTGCCCTCCACAAACTGACTTGGCACTCTAGGGCGCCTTTATTTTCCCTAAAGCTGTCTCCCATCCTTTTTCTTCTGCTGCCCCCCTGGACAGAGTCTACTTGCTTAGCCAACTCATGTGTAACCCCAGAAAGCTAACAACGGAAAGACGAATCTGGCTGGCAGGGCTGGGTCTAGTAAACTGCACGCGGTGGTTGGTTAGAGGCTAGCCATTCCTAGGCCCGTTTCCCCTGTCATAACTCACCTCAGCCATTTGTCCTTTCCTGTACATCTTGCCCAAGTTCATCCAATAAGCATAACCCAGTGTCTCCCATGGACCAACTCTCAACTAAGGACAAGGCCCCCCAGGGGGGAGAGATGGGTTCTGACACTCAGACACTACTATTCTCCCTAAGACCCACCTGCCATGGAGCTTATCCTGGCTATTCAGAGCGCCTGTAAGCTCCTCTGATACCTGGCGTTTGATACTTGGTATTTGTTAACTGACACTGCCATCAGATATTATTTATTTATTTTTAATAATCCATATTTCTTCTGTCTCCCTTGGCTGAAGTTGGGAGAAACCAGGGATTGATTACATGTTAGGTCAGTTTTTAAAGCTCTCCGTGCTCTAGAAGTCATCTGGAACACAGTAATTGCTTATTGGGTAGTCCTGAGTGTTGGCTTCTTAAGAACCTGATTGTCACCTCAGCTTATAAAAGATTGATGGAGTCTGAATTCCTTAACCCATACGTGGGGGCTTTCCTTTAGGCCTCCTCTAGAACACCTCCTTCTGGAAGCCTTCCAGGAGTGCTGATCTTAAGCTGAGGCAGAGTCACCACCCTGCACAGACACAAAGATACACCCACAAAGGGGGGGGGGGTGAAGGGGGGAGGAGAGGGGGAGGGAAAGAAAACATACACTGACTCCTCCTAGGCTATCTGCCCTGTGACTGAGAACCTGGTCTCTGAAGTCCCAAAGCCTGGGCTTGAATAGAGGCTGTATGGCTGTTTCCCTTCCCCCTTGCACCTCGCTTTCCTACCATGTGAAATGGGCTTCATAGTTTAGCCCCAGGGAGGAGGTAAGAAGTGTAGGGAAACAGCAGGCCTGTGGGGAGCAGAAAGAGCTCACTGCCACCTTCTTCTTGGCCATTTGTCACATCTTGGTGCTTCCCCAGGGCTCTGGAGTTGCCCTTGCTTCTCACAGACGCAATAGGCTCCTCCATTATCTGTGACCAAAGGCATGAGTCTCTTTGGAGGGCCGTGACCATCACATTGGCTCTGAGGGAAAACCTGGCAGACCCAGATGTGGTTCCTGATGGCAACAGTGCGGTGGATAACACACTTGCCAAGCAAGCAAGGGAACCAAAGCTTGATCCCTAGCACCCTCATAAAACTCGGCAAACATGGTTTGCCAATGATGGCAGCACTTGAGAAGTTACAGAGAGTCCTACAGCTGAGTTGGTGGGCTCAGGGTTCAGCTAGAGACCCTGCTTCAGCAAATAAGGTGGCGAGTGACTAAGGAAGACTCCCCTCAAAGCCAACTTACAGCCTCTATACCCGTGTATATAAGAACACACAGGAACAACACACATACACACTCAGTGGAAAAAGGCATAACTGGGAAGTGACATCTGCCCACAGTGGGTCCTGTATCACTTGTGTGCTGGGCAACACTTAGCCAACCCCAAACCCACTGGCACATGCCCCGGGCACCATTAGCCTCTCCCTGCTCATCGTGGTCTGGATATGCCGTAGCTTCCCATTATAATTGAATTTCCCTTCCTCCCAAACCAGAGCACTTTGCCCATGAGATGTGGGACACTGTTGGCATTTATAGCAGCCTTATTAATCCAGCCCTGACCCTTGAGCTTCAAGCTCAGCCTGGGGAAACGGCTGCAGTGTCTCTCCACTGGGCCTATTAAAATGCTGGGTTTTTAATTGGCCCAGAGAGATGAGCTAAAAAAGAAAGAAAGAAAAAAAATAGCCAGCTTTCCCATCACTTTTCAGGGTGTAAGTATGACATACAAGTACCCCTGTGTGGTGCCCATAGTCACCTTGAGAAGGACCCTGGTCACCATACACTGAGCCGGTTGGCAAAGCAGGGACACTGGTGGGAGCTTGTGGACCTCTCATGTATTTGAACTCTCTGTGGCTACTCTGGAACATAGGACAAATTCTTTAAAACCAGCAGATAGTTAAATACAGATATTGGCAAAACTGGCTTTTAAAACTTGATGCACAAGGCCCTGGTCTCCATCCCCAGCACACGTACACAGAAGAGGTAGGGGGAGAGGAGAAGAGGAGAGAAGAAGAAAGGGCTCAAATGGAGGAAGGAAAGAAAGAAGTTGGACATACAGGGCTAGCAAAGCTTTGTCTCTGTCCCCCTTGCACTGGAGTGAGTCTGATGCCCCAGTTACTACTCAAAGTGCTTTCTGAATATGCCCTGAAGCCTCCTCAGTCCAGAGGAGGATATATTATTTTTTCCACTTTCAGGTGGAATTATTAAGGCACAATAAAAGGGCATTTTAATCCGTCACCATTCCCTCAGCTCCGCGACTAACACTCTTTTTAAAGACCCCAAAGGGCAAAGTGAAAGGATCCTAGCAGGGATGCCAGCCCCTCCCCTGTATGCCCATCACATAGAGCCTGGCAGGCTGGTCAGTAGCACAGTGAGGAGGGAACATGGGTTGGTCCTGTCACCTGAGCTCATGCCTGGAACTTGTCCCCTGCCAGCTTGCTCCTAGGTTCTTTCCCCTGAGTGATGGGGGCTGAGCAGCCCAAGGCCTGGGATGAGCATTGCGAGGTCTCAAGGCCCCAGACAGCAGGGCCTAGGGAGTGAGTCTCCACCTGAATCTGAGTGTACCTACAACCAAGCCCTGGCTAACCAAGGTGTGAGTGCTGGTGCATCCAAGTGTGATACTGCCAGTCTAGGAGATGCAGTGGTGGCCAGGGTGGCTCAGGTTACAACGCAGATCCTCCTCTTACTGCCCATGCGACCTTGACTGCCTCAGTAACCAGGTTGAGATGGAACGGGTGAAGATTGCTGGGTGCCTCAAACAGTGTCTTCTGCCATGTTCCTCTTGTTTCCGCAGCTTGGAAGGTCCACCCACTCCAGTAATCTCTCTTTCCACCCACAGGGCCTGCAGCCTGTGACCAGAGGAGATGCCGTAGGCCCCTGAGTGAAAACACTCCTAACTGCAAATGCTCAAGGCGCATGTGTTGCTGGTGGCCTCCGGAGCTTAGGTGTTCCAGTAATGAGCCATTACAGGGCATGTAGACTGCTGCCCGTCTGGACTGTACCTCGCCTTCTTTTTATCACCCACACAGAGACCCAGAACCCACAGAATCTTTCCACTTCTTTTATCTTGCCCTTTTTCTTCGATTTTCAGTGGAGACCCTTTGACAAGGGTTGCAGGGACAGGAAGGCATTGTGCAAAACCAGAAGGCATTTAAAATATTTTTTGTTTCCAAAAAAGCCAACCAAATAGAATGAAACAAAACTATCTGCAATGCCGGGCAGTGGTGGCTAACGCCTTTCATCCCAACATTCGGGAGGCAGAGGCAGGTGGATTTCTGAGTTTGAGGCCAGCCTGGTCTACAAAGTGAGTTCCAGGACAGCCAGGGCTACACAGAGAAACCCTGTCTTGAAAACCAAAAACAAAACAAAACAAAACAAAAACAAAAAACAAAAAACAAAACAACTATCTGAAAAATTTTCCCTATAATGCTCTCTGCAGGCCGAGAGGGAAAGAAGGCCTTCACTGGGTGGGCAACCACTTGCTTTTTGTCTGGCTGCTATGAAGGGTGTATGTGTGTGTTGGGGGGTGGGGGGGAGAGAGTGACTTCAGAACATTAATGTGGTTCTGACAGGTGTTTTCTACCTGTTCTGTGTGGGTTGCTGAATAAGTCTGTTTATACTCTCAAAAATCCAGGCTACTTGACTCCTGGGGAATTATTTGACAAAGAGCATATACTCAGTAGGTGTTTGGAGGGGGAAGGGGGAGGGAAGCAGATTACAGGCTAAATTGTAGAGATTCCCTAAGGGTTAATAAACAGCTCCTACACCACACAGCCCTGCTCTAAGCCAGGCCTCAGGGGTAGGGAACTTCCATAAGCCACTCACAGCCCTTTCTCCAGCCTTCCTTCATAAGCTCTGCCCTTCCCCCTCTCCACTCTTCCTCTGGTTGATGGCCTCTGCTGGGATTTCAAGTTGACTTCATTTAACCAGGTAACATCAGCAGCTGCTGGTGCCCTTTTGTTCTTTAGAGTATCTGCTCTGTCCGTAGTCGGTCCCTGGGTTTATGTGCAGTCAGAAGCGCTTTCTCTTCCTGTACCACGGAGGAGGATAAGATCTGTGGCGCAGCAGCTCAGCAAATGAGGCAGCTTGCCTGAAGCCACACAGCTGAGCTGCTTTGTGAGTCAAGCATACGCTTGCTGGGAGGGCCAGCTCCTTAACTAGACATCACTGTGAAGAAAGTCACTGTCACCTCCCTGCTGAAGATGACGCTGGGTTTTGAGCAACAGTGTAATCTTCACCCTTAAGTCTGCAGTGGCATGGCAGGAGCCTCTCTGCAGCAGCAGGATGCAGGTAGAGTGACTCTGTGAGCTTCGCTCTGCCCTCAGGAAGCGTTGTGGTCTAGGTGGAGATGTGAGGTATAGGCCATTGTAAATTCAGGGATGCCCAGGTGGATTCTGATTCATGTTCTGTAAGTTACCAATAGTATCAGGCAGAGCTTTTTAAAATGGATTTCAAAGAAGCCCGCCTCCCTAGGGTGTTGACTTCTTTGTTAAAAATTCATTGGTCACATCCTGGAGTAACCCTCAGCTAAGTGGTCAGTTTTGCTTCCTTACTACACCATTTGCCAGGGTCTTGAGTCCTCTCCTTGAAAATCTCCAGGCTACCTTTCCTTAGTCATGAGAAGCCATTGATTATGAGATAAGCCATGTATCTACTGACGACTTCCCCAGGAAATACACATGTCAGACTTGGTATGTAGTCATGCTCGCTCACACGAGGTTATTTGATGAGCTGATAGATCACACCATCTACTGGCCAATAGCTACTGTAGCTTGGTACATGCCATGTGTTAAGTGAGGAAGAAACTGACCAGGCAAGACAGTGCAGAGGTTCCTCCATCTTGTGTTCTTGCTGAGGCCATTCCCAGTTTAACTAAAATCTGACTTCCTTGATGAAGAATCCCATAGAAAATTACCCAACTCTGTTCTAGGAACTGAGTTCCTAGCCAGCTTATCTTAACTTTTGTTAAAAAACTGCCTGTTTGTGCAGAACCTCCTCCAGCTAACCACTTATCTTAGCATCTGCTAACACTGCTTGCTTTGAACTTCTTCCTCTGTGAAGTCCCCACTCCACCCCACCCCACCCCACCCCACCCCACTCCCGCTTCTATCCTCCCTCTGCAGCTGCTGAACAAGATGCCAGAATGAGGGTTTTGCCTTAAAAAACCCCTTGGTTTGGATGCTCTCAGACCATACCTCAGCCCCTGAACACGTGGGCGTGGTCCCAGTCTTCTGGAATAAAGGCTTAATTGGCTACACATTGTGTCTGAGTGGTCATCTCTAGTGAGCTTCCTGTAACAGTTTAGAAGTCCCACTGGGATCCCAGACTGAATCCAGACATGTAGAGGCCTCTTGACCCCCACGAGTTGGGAAAAGTGCACAGGCAATGAGGACTCTTAGAGGACACCCATCCTGAGACTTTCTAGGGCCCCATGAAAATCCTTTCTGACAAAAGGCTGCCGAATGTTCCAGTGGCACCTGGATGCAGCCTCTCACAAGAGCAAATTGGATGTCATTTGTTCTGAACACCTCCAGAGGTAAGTTTGGTCTGCAGAACTTGCCTGATCAGCCTGTGTGTCCAGGCTCTGTGTGGTTTGTTGAATGAATGAATGTTTGGTGACCACCTGTGATTTGTCTGTTTGCTGTTGACTGGATCTGCATGGTCTTTGTCTCTTTAAGTCAGTCTGTCACTTGCTCTTGTGATGGGAGGGAAAGCAAGTTCAGGTGTGTGCGGACATGTTCAGAAGGGCTCCGGAATGGGGTGACTCTGGTATTTGTTTCTTCCTAGGAAAACTCTGCAGTCTGTAAATGTGAGTGGGTCCTTTCTAAGCTAAGGTGGCTATCTTAAGGATCTTTGGATCTCCAGGCAATCAGGGCAGTCTGGAACATTATGACAGGCTTTCCTGGCCATCCTGATCAGTTCCCTCATGCGGATCACTGGCTTACCCTTGTTCTCAGTCTATCTTCATGGTTGAAAACCTGTTCTCTTTCTTTAGGAGTCAGGGTGTTCTTGGTCTGGCCAGAACACTCAGAAAGGGACTACAGATTCTCCTTACTCTACTTGAAGAGATGGGTGTTCCTCTCCTTATGTTCTGACTGGACCAATGGAAAATGCTAACGGGGTCAGAAGAAATGGTTCTCTCCAGAGTGGAGGCCAAGAGGCCAACACTACTCCCTGGTGCCTTCTTTCACCTATTCATACAGAGTGGCTTTGCCTATAGGGAGGCCAGACAGATTTTGTCTGAGCTTATGAGACCATTTTCTGTTCTTCCTTTAGAGAAAGCATGGGGGCCCTGTTACAGACAAGGGGAAGGGGAGGAGGGAGGAGCTCCCCACCCCCATTCATGTTTTGTGTTTCCTTCACTACCAGTGATTTATATAACTGGAAAACTGCAAACCCTCATTTTTCAGAGAAGCCTCTGGCTCTTATCAGCCTGTTGGAAACTGTTTTTTATATACACCAGCTGACTTGGAATGATTGCCATCCTTGGACACCCTGTTTACAGCCAAGGTGTGAGACCCAATCCAGTGGGAAAGTAGGAAGTTGGCTCTGGGGCCAGGCAGTAGGACACTGCCTGACACAAAGCCCTGGGTAGAGCAAACCTTCCTATCTACCCAACCTAATTGGGTTAACAGAAGAAGTTAAGAAGTCATTGAGCACTTTTAACAAGCATTGTTGGGAGGACTCAGCCAGAATAACTCGACTCAGACAAAGCACCTATCAACATTCTGAATATCTGTCCACTATTCAAGGTCTGCCTCTTACACTAAGACCAAGCCACCAGGAAGGAAGAGCTAACCTCAAGCTACCTGCAAGAACTCAAAGCATTCTGCTCCAATATGTAGATGACTGTCTCATACCTTTGACCACTAAGGAGGAAGGTAGATGGGCAACTGGAGGCCTTTAAAATTCCCCCTAAGCCTCTCAGTACAGAGTACCAGAAAACCTACCAGATTGTCCAAGGTTAGCCAGTCAGTTGAGAGGCCTGATGGGGCTCTGTGAGGCACATCAGGTATTTACTCCCATAGATTCAGATGCCCCCCTCCCCAACCAGTGAGCCATTAATATTGCCTTTGTCAGCAGTCAGCCCCAAACATAAGGAGAAAGTTCTGGAAATTAGGGGGATTTGAAGGTATGAACAGGCCTCAACTTTTAGAAATTGCTCAGAAAGTTTATAATAACCCGGATTCAGCCCAAGACAGACAGACAGAAACTCTCCCATGTAGTAATTGGAAATGGACAAGAAAGAAAATAGGAGAAAGGAAAAGAAAACATCCAGAAAAGGACTAATGTGCCTATTGTAAGCAGAAGGGGCACCAGAAAGATAAATGTCCAAGCAGAAAAGAAAAAGAGGAAAGCCATCCAGTTCTCCAGCTACCAGCACATTGATAGGGCCCAGGCTCCCTGTGGCTCTGTCCCTGGGAGCCTACGATGATAACAAGAGTAGGGGACAAACCCATTAATTTTCTAATAGACTAGAGCTGCCCTCTTTGTCTTGATAGAACCCCTTGGATCTCTCACCTCCAGGAAGACAGTAGCAGTTAAAGGAGCAACTGGCCAAGCTACCTACTTTACATGGACAACCTCCCTGTGGTGGTTTGAGTAGGTTCAGCCCCCATTGACTCATGTGTTTGAGTGCTTGGCTCATAAGGAGCAATGCTATTAGGAGATGTGGCCTTATTGGAGGAAGATAGTCACTGTGGAGGTGAGGATTTGAGGTCTTAAATGTTCAAGCTATGTCCAGTGTGAAATCTAGTTTCTTCCTGGTTGCCTTCAATCAAGATGCAGCACTTTTGGCTCCTTCTCCAGCTCTAGGTCTGCCTGCAGGATGTCATGTTTCCCACCATGATTACACCTCTTAAAGTGTGAACCAGCCCCAATTAAATGTTTTCCTTTATAAGAGTTGTCTTGGCTATGGTATTTCTTCATAGCAATAAAACCCTACCTAAGACACTCCTACGCCATAGATACAAGGAACAGTTACTCGTTTTTTCTGGTTATGCTGGGCTGCTCATACACATTGATTGGAAGAGACTTATTACAAAAGTTCAGAGCCACCATTTCTTTTTGGAGGAACTTGGCCAGTATACCTCTGACTTATGGGAGAATATTGTTACTGAAGCAGACACGTGGGAGGATGTTTTGGTAAGAACCGACATGTGGCGTTTTCCTGAAGCAGCCTGAAGAAAGGACTTGTGATGTTTAGCTAGGGCAGAAGCTTGAGAGACTGTGTTTGGATGTTTGGAAAGGCTATAAAGATCACCCAACAGACAGTGGACAATGTTGTGTGGTATTAGTACACCTTGCCACTCTGCTGGCCATCTTGGGCTTTGCTGATGCTGGCCTTGTATTCTTGCTGAGGCCACTCCAGTTTTAACTACTATCTCATCTCCTTATTGGAGAATCCCATGGAAAACTACCCAACTCTATTGTAGGAAACAAAGGTCAACTAACTTACCAACTTTTGTTAAAACTGCCTGTTTGTATAGACCCTACCCGGTTAACCTCTTATTGCAACATCTATTACCACTGCTTGCTTTGAAGTGCTTACTCTGTGGAGCACTGCTCCCTACCCCCACAGCTTCCAAGTGAGATGGCAGGACAAGCTTTTTTTTTTTCCTTAAAAGACTCCTGTGTTCTAAATAGTTCTGTGTAGTCCCAGCCTGCTGTAATAAAGACTTTCAACTGGCTGTAAACTGTCTAAGTGGTCATCTCTGGAGAGCTCACCACAATGAAACTAACAAGTTCCTCAGAGCCTTTCTTATCACAAAGCAATCATGGTTCTAGAGAACTGAAATGTATTGCCATGTGCTGATTCCCAAATCATCAACATGCAGAAGCAAACTAATTTGTTACTAGGCACTATCTTCCTGGGACTGTGGCCAGAGCACCTTCTATTTCAGGGCTAGGGGACTCAGGACAGTCTTTGGAAATCACGGACTGGAGGAGCTGGCTCCCTCAGAGACAGAGTGGGACCCTGAACTGGGTCTTCAAACAGGGCAGGAAAAGCTGAAGGGGGTGAGAGGAGATGGGGAGCAGGAAGCGAGCCACTGAAGCCTGGTGCAAAGCAGCAGGTAAGTGAAGGAGAGACTCAAGACCTACTCTCTTAATGCCTTCTGGCCAGAGATGCCATTTCTACAAAAATGGATCATCTGTTATGTAGCAGGCACTGTGAAAGGCTTGAAGACAACAGAAAACAAGCAGCCTGGCCACTCCAGGCCACTGTATCCTGTCATTCATTGAGACAAAGCAAAAGGGAATGTCAGCCTTGGGTCAGAAGATACTACAAAAGCCCACAAGAGGGCGCCCCACCAGGTTGGCTTCTCAGAAGAAGCTGCCTTTAAGTGAAAGTCTGAATAGCAGGGAGAGAGAGAGGGAAAGGGAGAAGGGGAAGGGGGGAGGGGGGGAGGGGGAGGGGGAGGAAGAGGGAGAGAGAGAGAATGAAGTCACCTTGATATCATACAGAGAATGGGATGCTGGAAGAAAGGGTAGAAGTTTAGTTTAGAGAGAGCATAGGGGCCTGCTGAAAAGTTGAGATAATTGAGGGAAAGGGCCATCAAGACTAGAAGACCATGAGGACCCTTGGAGACATGCAGACTAATGGAGATTAAGACCACGTGCTCTGCAGCCAGACCAGCTGGTATCCCATTTCCTGCCTTCCTATTGCAAGACCCTGGATAAGTTACTTTCCAGAATGGGCCTTGTCCTGTATATGCAAAATGCCTGCCCCATAGCTAAGGGTCATTACTGAAGGCGCTGGTCTTAAAGTCATGCAACTTGGCTCTGTTACACGTCAGCTGAGACATCCCTCAAGAGCTCATCTGGCCTCCATTTGCCAGATGGTCAAAGAAGATGGCACCTGTGCCGTCTTTCAATCAAGAAAACCAAAAAGGATCATTGAAAACAACAGAAACGCAAAAGAAGGGGCGTGACTAGAGCTCCAACTACACAGGGGCGGGGCTAGAGGAGAGCTCCAAACACGCAGGGGCGGGGCTAGAGGAGAGCTCCAACTACAGATGCAGTCCTATGTCTAAGGAATAGGTTTCTTTGTCTCTTAACCTTTCTGTAGTATTTTAAAAAATGATGACAGTTTTATATTTCCCAACAGAAGGAAAGTAAAGATATCAGCCAATGTGGATTCTGTCCTTCCTCTTTATAAGTCCCTTGTGAAGTCAGTGAACGTTCCTATCACCTGTACCGCAGATGTTGTCTGTCCCTGGCCGGTATAGGGGTTTCATCTGGACCCTGGCCTGGCACTTTTTACCACAGTGTCTTTGAATTCCTCCCCTAACTGTTTGCTGCCCACTTGACAGCCCTTGGTCCCCAGGGTGTTTCTTTTGCCTCCCCTTAGAGCTGAGCTGCCCTGAGGATTTCCTCACTAGATTTTGTCGTGGTTGAGTTCACCACGAGGTAGGAAACAACACAGGTTGTTCAGTCTACAGGGCCAAGTGAGGGATGCTTTAAGACGGTGTCAGGCTCAGGCTCACTAAACTAAACTGGTCCCCTGCTCACTGGGCTTTGCATCTGGGGTCTCCAGCCCCAGAAACCTCTGCAGCCAGTTCCTAAAGAGAATCACGACACAGACTATGCATGTAGTCATGTTCCTTTCTATCCTTGGATTTCATTGATGTGGAGGGCCCGGGCTTTGCCACACAAAGATGGCAGCAGCATCCACTTTGGCCAGGATCCTCCTGGTAAGGCATGGCCTTTGGAATGAGGAAGGAGACCCATACAAGATAGAAGGCACCCTCTGCAGCCAACTGAAAGGACCTGGGAAGGGGTGGCTATAGTTTCTCTAGACACCAGGCTGGGCGACTGGCACTGGCCCTTGCTGTACACTTTCCAGCCATTCCATCTTGGAGAGGATGTTTGATCTTTGTGCCCAAGTCACTTTTTAAAAATTTAATACTGCCATTGTTGCTGTCTGTAGTATGTTGCCAAAGCCCTCACAAGAGCCCACTGTGGCTACAATGACTAATTTAGAGATGAGAAAAGTGAGACAGAGAGGCTAAGCTGCTCAGCATCAGTGACAAGTGGTGACATAGGTGTCCTGGACCCGAAGTAGAGGATCCTTCAACATGGAGACTTTGAACCAGTGATTTCTAAAGCATGCTCAAACCTATTTCCTACTGTCTTATGGCTTTTGGTAGCCCAACCTGACTGTCTTCTAGCCAACATCCAAAAAGCTTGAAACTCGCTGAGAGGAAGTGTATTGGCTAGTTGTGTGTCAACTTGACACAGCTGGAGTTATCACAGAGAAAGGAGCTTCAGTTGAGGAAATGCCTCCATGAGATACAACTGTCAGGCATTTTCTCAATTAGTGATCAAGGGGGGAAGGCCCCTTGTGGGTGGGACCATCTCTGGGCTGGTAGTCTTGGTTCTATAAGAGAGCAGGCTGAGCAAGCCAGGGGAGGCAAGCTAGTAAGGAACATTCCTCCATGGCCTCTGCATCAGCTCCTGCTTCCTGACCTGCTTGAGTTCCAGTCCTGCATCCTTTGGTGATGAACAGCAGTATGGAAATGTAAGCTGAATAAACCCTTTCCTCCCCAACTTGCTTCTTGGTCATGATGTTTGTGCAGGAATAGAAACCCTGACTAAGACAGGAAGACATAATAATCATGGAAGCAACTGGGAATCTTCCAGTGAGTTAGCTGGTGTTTTAAACACAGAAACAGAGGAAGTACGAGACAGATATCTTTTGAGGAAGCGTCTCTGGCTGTTAGGTAGTTGATACTGTAGCTCATGAGGAGAAAGCTGTGTTTCCAATCCAAGTAAACATCTGGAGTTGGGCTCCACCTCCCTGTTGTCAGTTGTGTGGGTTTCCATGAGCTCGCTTGGGATCAGGATTGGGTAGGAGCTCAATGTACAGCCGGGAGGAGTGCTGAAGGTAGCCTGAGATAGCCCCTCTTTGTAGTATTCCCTGCTTCCCAGCTCAGGGTGCAGCAGACACAACTCTGAACTTCAGAGAGCAGCAAGACAGATGCTTTTTGACCAAGGAAGGACCCACCAGTCTGCTTCATTCTGGCTCCCTGGCTTCATCCATTCCTTCCACAAAGACAGCAGGAAGAAGCAGAAAAATCCCAGAAACCCTGCAGTGGTGATTGAACCCATGACAAAGTGTCCAGCACAGTTCGCCAATAATGCATGGAGAATACGAAAACCATTTGATCACACAGATCTATTCTTTATGCATCAGGCATAAATAAATTTCAATAAACAAACAGCAGCAACAATAATACCATTTTCCCTTTCTCTATATGTTTAGGGCTGGTTCTAAGGGAGCAATCAAAACTACAGAAATAACGATGTCAAGATGTTCTTTGCCATCCTATTCATGTGTGGAAGATTGGAGGGTAATTTTTCCTTTTCTCTTAAAGAATAAGGAGACGTTTACATGAACAGTAGTCTTCTTGCTTTCCAATTATTATGTAAATATTTAAAAAAATAATGACGCCAAGGCTTTGCATTGATAAGGAAGAACAATCCTAAAAACAGACACCGGAAGTGTTAAAATGGTTGTTGGTTGTATTGTGAATGTTTCACCAGCAGGTGATCTTCCCTTCTGCAGGAGACCTGGCTTGGCTCTGTGATCTTGAGCCAAGAGACTGCAGTGTAAGTGACATAACCAAGTTCTAAACTTGGCCTCAAGGGGACGTCTAGTGTCTCTTTTGACTGCTTCTTGATCCTATCAACAAGAAAACAGGCTTGTCTAGTCCAACATGAAGCCCATGGCATAGCCCAGCTGACAGCCCAGCTGAAAGCAGCCAACTCATAGTCCTAGAGGAGGCTGGTCCAACTGAGATGACTGTAGGCATTTGAGGAAGCCCACTGGGACCTGACTAGCCCAGATGAGCTGCTCTACCATGCCATCCATGACTCTACCTATTATTCTCAAGAAATATTTACCCTTTGTGAGGATCAGGGGAGAAAGACCTTCAAGGAAAGGCAGATAACACAACACTGGTGTTATGAGCAGGAAAAGGAGAATAGTGGGTAGGGTGGAGGATAGATAGCATACATGGCTGGTAGTAGTTCACCTCACCCTCATTGATCTCAGTGGATTGATGAGCCATTGTTACTGCTGAGTTTTGGGGGTACTCTGTCATGCAGCCATAGACGACAGATATATTCTGCAATGGTAACCATTTAGACCAAGGCCATTATAAGTGGAAGGACTCCAGAAGGAAAGCTCCGAAAATGCACACAAGTACACTTACTAAATGGTGGCATTATAGATGGTTTTTAATTTGTGTCAAAGTTTAAGACTACACTTAACTATTTATAATGAAAAATAAATGCAGGTTCCCAAAAGTGCTGAGCTTTCTTCTCAGGAGAGCTTTAACTCAAACCACTCTGGCATGTTTGTGTTCAGTCTTAGGATCTCATCGTCAATTCCTGGCTACAGCAGACACTCTGCAGAGGGAATGGAGCCATGCCTTCTGCTCAGGGTAGGACCACAGGCTCAGGGCTGTTTCTATAGTCCCTTTGCCTCCTCCCTCCATCCTATGTCACTTACAGCCTGAGCCTTGGAGGAAACTCACTCCTGGTGGCTTCTTCTTGTTTGCTCCCTGTGTTTGAGGGCTCCAAAACAGAGCCAATGAAGTAGCATGTGCCTGGCATTTAGAGCGTGAAGGCTACACCCAGCCGACTTCTTGGTCCTTCCTGCCCCTAGACATTTGGAGAAGAGCTAGCTTCTCTCTCATTCCTCCTGGCCTCATGTGTATGAGATACACAATGAAACAGAGTCCCCCAAAGTTAGAGTAATTGTATATCTTTATGTGTATATCTATATGTATACAGTGTAGAACGAGCAGTTCAGGGTGACAGGTACCTCTGTGAGTGTGTATGTGTGTGTGAGTGTGTATATGTGTAAGTGTGTGAATGTTCCATGTGTAAGTGGGTGTGTATGTGAATGTGTGTGAGTGTGTATATATGAGTGTGTGTGCATGTGTGAGTGTGTATGTGTGAGCATGTATGTATGCATGTATGTGAGTGTATGTGTGTGTATGTGTGTGGGAATGTTTATGTGTGAGTGTGTATATGTGCGTGAGTACATGTGAGTGCATGTATGTGTATATATGCATGTGTATGAGTGTGTATATGTATATGAGTGCATGTAAGTGTATGTGAGTATACTGTGTGTATGTGTATATGTGAGTGTATGAGTGTGTATATGTGTGTGAGTGCATGTGAGTGCATTGTGTGTATTGTTTATATGTGTGTGAGTGTGTATGTGTGTGTCTATGAGTGTGTCTATGTGTGTGAGTGCATGTGAGGTGTGTATATGTGTGTGTGTATATTTGTATCAATATGCATGCATGCACATGCACATGTGTGTGTGTGTGTGTGTGTGTGTGTGTGTGTGTGTTGGGAGGCATCAGACTCCTACTGCTAGTTTTTCATGAAATATAAAACATCCTATTAAAACCACAATTCTGCCTGCTGTACTGCAAAGCACTAGAATATATTCCTTGTATATCATTTGCTTTTGATTTAAAATTAGACAGTTTTAAAGGTGAAAGCTTGCTAAGCTGAGCCCAGCCTGAAGATCTACACACACACACAAAAATCACGAACCATTTTTATTGCTAAGTTTTGGCATTCATTGTCATGTGGCTATGGGATGACTGATATAGTACTCTAAGAAGACACGGCTAGACTCAGAAGGGACGATGGGAATCCATGGTCACTCTACCCACAGCCCAGTTTATCTGTTTGGATTCTCGGCCAAGAAGCACGGTTCAGTCTGCCAGAGGAATTTAAACAAAGGAGAGATAAAGGGCCTGTTTTGCACAGACACACAAAAGGAAGATGGCATCATAACTCACTATTATGCACCTCATACTTCTCCTCTGCTAGCTTTTTCCTATTGGAAACTGCTCCAAACCCTTCACGTGTCAACACTAAGAAAGTTTTCTAGGACATCAGGCCCGGGTGGATTTCCTGTTCTCCTTTCTCTGCCCTGTCTTCGATCCGTATTACCTTTCTGCCTCCTACTTCTTCAACTCCTTCCCAGAGGGACCGCGGATAGCACGGAGGAGAGACTGGAGTCAGAGACCAATCAGTATTTTTGGAACGGGAAGGAGCAGCACGGTCCATGTCAACACAATTCTTTCTTTTTTAGATTTATTTTATTTTTAAATTATATATGTGTGTACAAGCGCCTATGTATGGGTGTACGGTTGTGTGTGTCGTGTCTGTACAGCCCCGAATAGAGCATCAAACCTTCTGGAGCTGTAGTCAGGGTGGTCGTGTCTCACTGGAAGTGTGTGCTGAGAATGGTGGGACTGAGCTTAGTTCCTGTGTGAGCCGGGTCTGTTCTCTTGTGGGGCTGAGCAATTTCCCTAGCCCCTCAAGTCAATCATTGTATTGATTGTATTTGTGACTGTATTAGTTATCTTTCTATTTACCATTGGTGGGGAGCAGGGGAGAGAGACCTTCAAGGAAGCGAGGATAATACAATGCATCTGAAAGTATACAGGCAACACAAAGTAGATTTAATGGGTTATTTAAAAAAAACAAAAACAAAAAAACAACATGAAGATGGGGAAAGGGGAAGGATAGCATGGACCTGAGAGGAGTTAGGGAGCAGAGGAAAAATATCATAATTGTATGAAGTTCTCAAAGGTTAATAAAATATTAAAATATTTATTTTATTTTTATATGTGTGTATGCTTGCATGTTTGTGTGTGTGTACACCCATGAGAGTGTGGATGCCCTCAGAGTCTGAGCCAGATATCCTGCCTGGCATTTCAGGCTGTGTGAGCCACCTCATGTGGGTGTGGGGACAGAAGCTGGGTCCTCTGTAAGAACAGTAAACCTACTTTACAGTGCAGCTAACTCTCCAGTCCCTACTCACTCTTGCTGTTGCTAAGGCCAGATAACTGACAAAGACAACTTAAGGGAAAAAATGATTATTTTAGCTCACAGTTCAAAGGGAGACAGTCTATGTCCATCAAAATAGCAGCAACCACGTTGTCCTTGGTGCTGACCAGGATGTGCACACACAATAAGAGCACACAGCTGGCTTCTCTTTTTCTCTTTTTGTTCAGTCTGGGATTATAGCCCATGAGTTAAGCTCTGTGGCCTTAATCAAATCATTTAACTTTTGTGGGCCTACATCTCCTCTTCTAAAAGAAAAGAAACACCAGAATGAATTATAGGCATAAGGAAGAAATGGATGAATACAGCTGAGGCAGATGTGGCTGGCCAGCCAACAAAAGCTGACACTTTTTTCTTGAAAAACTTACAAGTGCCGTTCAAGCTGAGAAGCAACTGTCAGATCAGGGCCCACATTTCCAGATTTCCCTTGCATCTGGATGGGATCAGGTGACCATTGCCTGGCAACGGTAGACAAAGAGAAGCTTTGTATACTACTCGCAGGCCAATGTGCATGCCAATCTTTTAATCACCACTTTCTTTCTCAAACTCTCGACTCTAATCAACTGCTAGATAGCTCCAGAGTTGACCTCAGGGCCACAGCATGCAGGAGCTACAAGATGGAAGGAGTTTAGTGTTCCTCTGGAGAGAAGTTCCTTAGGCAGGACTCTATCCCGAACTTTGCAAGAGTGAGATATTCAGGGACACTGGGCAAAGCCATGAAATTAGACAGTGGTGGCAGAGGTTCCTTGATCTTAATAAATCACCTCTAGCCTGGCCTTGGTACCCAGATTAAATAAGGTGAGTATAATGACTTGAATGGTGGCCTCCAAAAGCATGTCACGCCCAAAGCCATGAGACTATTAGATAGCATCTCATCGATGTAATTAGGGATGTTGAGTGTTCTTTTTTTCTGTGATGAGGATTGAACGCAGGCCTTTGTATGGCTAGGCAAGCACTGTGCACTCGAGCCACACCCTTAGTCCTTTGAGATCATTGGGTTACTGAGGTGAGTGCTCAGTCTGATGCTAAGTGTCTCTGTAAGAGACCAACGAGCAGGTGATCCTGACTACTGCTAGACAGCTCCAGAGTGACCTCATGGCCACACCAGGCAGGAGCTACAAGAGTGTCTGAGAAGAGAGCTGTGAGAGGATGGAGGTGCAGGTTGAGGCGATGCAGATGCAAGCAACAGAGACAAAGGATCCCCCAGAAGCTGGGTGAGGCAGGGGAGACCCTAGCGCCTTCTGAGGAACTCAGAACTGCTCAGTTCTTGATTTCATCTTTCCTGCCTGTTTCTCAGACTCTTGAGAAGACCCGAGGAGAGTCTCTTCTGTGGTTTAAGCCTCTTGGTGTGTGGTCTGTGTGGTCACATGTTCCAGTGCTTCAGTGAAGAGCTTGCTGGGCCTGGCTCAGCACCTGGCATTAGGAAAACACTCAGGAATTGGCACATTTTAGGAATCTGTTTCCAACACCTGTCCACTGGCCTCCTTAGAGACAGGGTCCCAGAGGGAAGGCAGGACTAAAGTCTCCTGTATGAACTCCCAGGGAAGCTTCTAGCAAATCAAATAGTATTTACAATGAGTGGAAGAGGGCAAAGGCTGGTGCTTGCTGAGTGATTTTTTTATGATTTATAGATCACAGACAGAAGTTTTCATTAATGTGTAACAAAAGAGATTAAAAAGTCTCTCCCTGGAGTGTCTCTTTTGATCATCCTGAGCAAGCAGGTCAGCACCACTCACCCTGAAGATGGCCCTAGGGCACAGAACCTGGTTCAAAGCATCGTGAGAAGACTCAGGCCAGCTGAATTCTCCCCGAGACAGAGGTCCAGAGGGACACCAGGACTTGCTTGCTTCACCAGAGTCTGTTTCCTAGGTCACTAGCCACATGTGGCTGTTTCCATTAAGATGAATTAAAATTGAATGCATTTCAAGGCTTAGTAGAGTCCTGTGACTACTGTGTTGGAAATCTCCTGTCCACAGTGAAGTCCCACAGTCAAAGAATGTTCTTCAGGAGTTCTCAGACAGCAAGGGCTAGAAGTTCTACATATCACCAGCCGTTGTAGCCTCAGACAATGTTTTGGCTCTGACTCAATATCCCCATCTCTAAAAGGAGGATCATCAAAGAACTGACCTTATGGGGTCGAATTGAGGGCTGTGTCTCAGCCCAGGTGTTTGGAGCAGTGCCTAACACACATGTAAATGCTGAGAGACAGAGTTCTCTGATGGAAAAATCTACAGTGGAGGAGAGGTGAGAATGCAGCCTAGGAGTAAGGAGGCCAGAAGTCCTGGCTGGATTCTGATACTCCAGAAGGCTGCAGAGTCAGGCTTGAGTTCCAACCCATGCTTCAAAGCTCTGTGGCTCTGAGCCAACCCATCCTCTTTGGGCTGTTGGTTCACTGGTAGAGCAGAGTGTGTGCTGTGTTGAATCCCATATTTACAGCAAAAAGACAAGTGGCAGAACTATTTTAGAAACTAATATTCTTTGACCCTGATTCCTGGTGTTAGGGATGTATTAGAGAGAAATGATAAAAATGATTGCTGGACAACTAAAGATTGTTACTGAAGAATAGTTTACAACAGTCAAACTCTAATAATAGTCATACTTTCTCATCAGAGGAAAATAACAATATTGTAGGCACTCCCAGAAGATGGACTTTCCCAGAAGCACGCAATGCTCTTTGGTAAGATACTATTGCATGAATGGGAACATGTCTCTATTGAAACCAAGACCACAATGTATAATTATGCAGTCTATTTTATACAATATCCTAAATTTGTTTCTAGAAAGAAATTTGTATCTTTAGAGCATAGCCCACTGATGGTGACAATGGTTTCCTTGATTGGACCTTGATTTATATTTATATTCTTCTTTTTGTTTTGTCTTTACCAAATTCCTTGAAACATGCATGTGTTACCTTTGAATGCAAACACTGCCCATAGAGAAAGCTGTGAGCCCCAGTACTCCTGAAGGACCCACCCAAGGCTGGCATTCCACGAGTTGATAATGAATAACTATAGAATGGTCTGCTGTGTGTCAGGGGATGAGGAGACTGTCTTCAGTGTTTTCTTGCTTTGACACTTAAGAAAGGAAATCTGGGGACAAATGAAACATTTCTCTACTGATATGCAGATGAAGTATGAGTGCTTGTTGTTTAAAGAAAGCAAGTTAAACCTGGCATGAAATAGTTGCCATTTTTCTAAACTCAAAAGTGTCAAGTAAAACCATCCTTCAGGTCTATGGGGGATTAGCCCCAGGATCCCACTGATGGCCCATTCTGCAGATGCTCACGGTCCTCTTATGCAATAGCCTTCCCTCCTGCCTTCATGAACTGTACACTACACACTGTTATGTTGACATTGTGTGGCATTGGTCTATCTCACATCCATACTGTGAGGGCATACATGGGCATAAATATATTGAAAAGGGAATGTGATGTATGCCATAATCTAAATATGATAAGAACACTTGGCCCTAGAATCTTGGCTTTGCCAGCCTGGTATTTATTAAAGAGAAATAACCTGGAATGTTTCAACCTATTCTGCAGGTATCAGTGAAACCCTGGCTATGTAATCTATGTTTCTTCAGCTCTTACCTGCAGGGGCTACAAAGGAACAACTTGAATATTGATATGCAAGCTCACAGAGCTTTGAGCCCTTACTCCTGTCTCTGAGGGGTGCAGATTCTCCATGGGCTCAGACTCTTTGATCCACCCTTGCTTGTAGGTGTTCATGTTGCAGAGGCTCACAGGGGAGTCTGGCTGTTAGATGTATGTGCCCTACAGACCTCTCCATACCCCTGCAGTATCTCAGCCCTGCAAGCTGATCACAGCGGCCATAGGAGTAGCTGCTACCCATCTACCAGTTACATCCAGCTAGGATCCACCTAGGATTGAGTGACTGACTGAGAGAGAAGACCCAGGATCAGGTGAGACAGAGAAGGGTCCCAGGAGTGTGAGGTGCCCTGCTGAGGAAGAACCCTTGCTGATTCCGGGCTTAGCTCCCGTTCATTCCCTCATCCTCTACCCCAGTCTGACTAGCACCTAGGTTGTTCTATTAGCCTCTGTGTTCCCCTACATATCAGACTCAGTGTTGCCCATAGTCGGTATGAATTCACAGTATTTATCAAGAGCAAGCATATCTTATGAAGTGGAGTGATGATGAACCAGTTCTCCAAAGACAGGAAAAGGAAAAAGAAATGGTGTCGCTTTGCTCTGCTATTTTTACTGTAAAGGTGTAAATTCTCCCTAGACTGACGGCCTGTAACATTGTCTTACAAAGGCTCTCAGGGCATCCTTAAGACTCAGCTGCAGAGTCTATGGCCCTGACAGATGTGGGAGTCTCCTGCCCCGTCAATGGCAGGTACTGCCTTGAGGCTACAGGTAGGCAGAAGTGGAGAAATCCACTTTGTTGTCTCAACTTCAAAGTGGCATCCCTTGTATTTTGAGCCCCACAAGCCATCGTTAGAGATGAATTCCCTCAGCTTCCAGCAATGTTCATGCCAGGCCCCTCTGGCCCACATCAGGCTGGGACAGTGCTAGGAAGGTTTCCTTAGGTCTCAAACCCAGGGCAAAAGACTAACTGAGGTGCCTATTAACATGCCAAAGTGGACTCTGGACTCTAGTTTCTTTGGCCTCCGGACAAGAGGAAGCAGGACCATCAAGGATCATTCTCTGTCTGTCTGTCTGTCTGCCTGCCTGCCTGCCTGCCTGCCTGCCTGTCTGTCTCTCTCTCTCTCTGTCTCTCTCTCTCCCTCTCGCTCTTTCTCACTCTCCCCCTCTCTCTGTATCCGTCTCTCTCTCTGTAGTTGCTGCCATAATTCTACCCACCGTGTTATAAGGCAGACAAGGAGGACCTCCACCAGAGATTGATGGATGGAGCCACCCAGTCTTAGACATCTAGCTTTCAAAACTGTAAACTAGATATATGTTTCTCTGTATAAGTTCCCACCCTCAGGTGCTTTGTTAGAACATCGAAAACTGGACTATTGGAATTTTACACCTCTATGTCATTCTCATTTCTACCCCTGAGTACCTCTGAAATCTAACCTTATAAATATATTGTACCTTGTACCAGTCAGTTCATGAGAAATAACATGTATATGCACATATGAACTGGGTATATATGGCGAAAAAGACCTACTGAATTCCACTAGACACTAATATTGTTCTAAGGATGATTAATCTTCATGGTTAAATTTGGCTGCATTTAGAATCACCTTAGCAACATAACTTTACACCAAGGAGGGTGTTTTGAGACACTGGACAAGGAAGGACCACCCATACTGTATATAGCTGTGTCTGTGGCCTAGGGGCTCAGAATGAATAAAACAGAGAAGCTGGCTGCACACCAACGTTCATCTCTCTCCCATTCCTGCCTAAGGACACTACATGGCCAGCTGCCTGGTGCTCCTGATGCCTCCCCTTCCCCTTTAACAGACTACAATCACGCAGACTGTGAGTCAAAGCAAACCTTACGTTGCTGCTGCCAATTCCTACAGTCCTTACACATCCACCGGCATAGCTTGAATGATGTCTATCCCGAACTAGTCACATAATGGAAACTGTGCAACCTCCTTAGGAAGATGTTTTGGGCACACACACAAAAATGATGATAATATTCTGTGACACGAAACAAAAAGATTTTCTCCAACCAAGTGACCACCACATCAAAGGACCAGGGATCTTGGTGTATTTCTCTTGGAGCTCAAAATTGTGATGCAGAATACGAACAGTGACAGTCCCTGGTCTTAGTGGGTTTGCATTCTGATGGAGACAGGCTGATAGAGAATGTATACTGGTCAATGTGACATTGCCCAGAGAAAGAAGCTGGGCAAAGCGTGTGCCAAGGGAGGCTAGGGCACTTGAGTCCTTCATATGACTATGGGTACACATGTGCCGCCTAGGGCTTGGCAACATATCTGGTCTTCTTCCTGCACTCTTCCTTATCTAGCTTTCCCACAAAGACAGGAGATGCTGCAACAAGGAACGGACATTGACGCACAGTCAGCCTACTGTGCTTCAGCTGTGCTCTGCCTCTCCCAAAGAGGGGCCCTGGGCTGTTAAAGAACACTGTGTTAATACCATCAGGTTAAAATGCCTGGTTATGAAGGAAGAAAAGTCGGGCTGAGGGGTGTGTGGTTAAACAAGGCAGAGAGAGAGAGAGAGAGAGAGAGAGAGAGAGAGAGAGAGAGAGAGAGAGAGAGAGAGAGAGATCATACTAGGGAGTTACCACACAGGGCTGCTTTCTGTGTCTTTTCATGATGTTTAATTCTCCTGCTGACGTTTAATTTTGCTGCACCTCACAGTGCTACAAGCATTCTCCCATAGCTTTTCCCCTCTACATTTGTTTTTGCAGTAGTTGCACTTGTCTGTGGATCAGGAATTGCAAGACCCCTGTGGATGTCTGCCACTGCAAATTCTATACATACTGTAATGTTTCTGATATACACACATCTATGATAAAGTTTAATTTGCAAATTACGTATGGGAAAAATTAGCCATAACTAACAGTAAAGTAGAACAATGATGATGACGTAAGGTAATGAAAGTAATTTTCAAACCTATGAATTATTTATCTCTGGAATTTTCCATTTTCAGACTGCTGCTCTGTTGACCATGGGGAAGGGAAGCCGCCAATACCCAAACCATGGCTCAGGGAGAACACTATGCTCTCGTAAATACATCATTCTCTTTTTTCTTTTGTAGTTTTAGCAGTCTGACCTCCTACAGAGGATAAGGCTGATGGTATTTGCCTCAGCAGGGTGATGTACCCAGAGCCTAGGTTCAATGGGCACTGCGATGTCTGTCCTGGGGCCACCAGCTCAACCTCCCTGCCACACACTGACACACACAGGGCAGAGGCTCCAGACATGGCTGATTTATGGGACTTATTCACCGAGTGTTGGTGGAGACTAGCTGCTGACTCAAAGGGACTTACATAAGTAAGCAGTTGCCAAATCAGAAAGGGGGTCTGGGGGAATGAGAGGGGCGGTAAACCAGCTGCGCATGTGCACTGATGCTCCCGGCAATTGTTCCAATGGGAGTCCTAAGTGACAGAAGGTCTGTGGAGTCAGTGGGCACAGATTCAGATCTGAGATCCATTTCGTCCCATTCTGGGCATGGTTCTGGGAAAATCACTTGGCTTTCTGTGCTGACAGAAAACACAGGCCTTTGTGGGGTTTGTTGGTAGGAATGAATGTGTGTGCACTTTATGAGACTTTCCTTGGATAACTAAAATCACAGAGATCACCAAACCCCAAGTAGAATCAGTTTCTCTGTACATGCACACCTATGATAAAATTAAATTTATAATTTAGACCCAGTAAAGATAATTACTAGTAATTAAAACAATATGCCATAATAATTTTTTTAAACTTATGAATTATTTATTTCTGGAATATTCTACTAATATTTTATGACCATGGTTAAACAAGGTATGGTGGTTTGAATAAACACGACCCCCCACAGACCCATAGGGAGTGGCACTATTTGGAGATGTGGCCTTGTTGGAGGAAGTATGTTACTGTAGAGGTGAGTTTTGAGTCTCCTATGTTCAAGCTATGCCCAGTGTGACTCAGTCACTTCTACTGCCTGTGGATCAAGACATAGGACTCTCCATTCCTACTCCAGCACCATTCTGCCTACACCCCACCATGACGATAACGGACTAAACCTCTGAAACTGTAAGCCAGTCAAGTAAACATTTTCCTTTGTAAGGGGTAAATCGGTCATGGTGTGCCTTCACAGCAATAGAAATGGCATCTAAACCACGTGGGTAACTAAAGCAGCAGAAAGCAGATCCTTGAATAAAGGGGGTCGGTGATTCCTAACGATTTGTGTTCCGCCCGGCGTGGTGCACGCCTTTAATCCCAGCACTCGGGAGGCAGAGGCAGGCGGATTTCTGAGTTCGAGGCTAGCCTGGTCTACAAAGTGAGTTCCAGGTCAGCCAGCGCTACACAGAGAAACCCTGTCTCGAAAAACAAAAAACAAACAAACAAACAAAAAGATTTGTGTTCCGATTCAGATCTTGAGTGTCTCCCATGTTTAGAAAGATTGGCTACCAGCAGGTGGCGCTACTGGAAGGTTGTAGAATTGTTAGGAAGCAAGACCTCCTGGGAGAAAGTGGATCACCAGGGGTGTGATTTTGAAGGGTGTATAGTCTATGTGTTCCTGGACCCTTTCTCTGTTTGTATCCTGTTCCTCACGAAGCAAGCAGAGCCCTCTAACACAGGCTCCTGTCTGTAGAGCCTCTGAACACACAGCCATGAAAAGCTGACTAGCCCGCCACCTGGCACAATGAAATTGCTCAGTAAATATAAATACTGTTCTGTTCTAACTGTGTAGCAGTGTGAGTCGATGGGAGGGAAGCTCTCATGTTTCTAAGCTCCAGATTGCTTCCCGACAATCATCTCAAGGTTTTGATTCCTCCCACCAGCAGCAACAGGGACCACCCCATTTAAAATCACTTGCCGCACTCTTGCTCCAGTTACAATAGCTGTTCAGGAAATCACGCTGTGGTGGTTTGAATATGCTTGGCCCAGGGAGTGGTACTATTAGGAGGCATGGCCTTGTTGGAGTAGGTGTGGCCTTGTTGGAATGTGGGCAATGGGCTATGTGCAGACAGCCTGGTTTCCAGTCGAGGCTAGATCCCCAGGACCCAGTAATGATAATTCACTTACTTGGGACAGAAGGAGTTCTCTCATGTCTCCTGGACCCTGGCTCCTGTTGGAGTTACTGCCCCCACAACCTCCACAGGAGAGGAGTGGCTAATCAGCCATTTAGGAACAGCACCAAACCCTCCCACATGCAAATAAGGTTTTCCCCAAACTCTCAGTCCAAGCCAATGAGAGGTGCCTGCTGTCAAACCCTGAATCACCCCAGAACTGTATATCAGCCATGCAGGGAATTAAAGGTACATGAGAACTATTCCTTTGTCTGAGCCTTTTGTTCCCAGAGCTGTATGTAACACTTGGGAAGAGATCTTCTCTCCCAAAGAGCCACCCAGTGTCCCACCGCACTCCTCATTGGATTGTCGGCTTTTCCCAGGCCCAGCCTGACCCGACTCAGTTGAACTCAGAGAGTCTTGGAGCAACCTGGAAGGCATGGCAGAGACTTCATCTCCCTGCCTGCACTCACTTCCCTTCTCTGGAGCCTTCCCACCCGGCCTGGACAGAGATCTCCGTGGAAAACCTCTGGTACCCAGGCCCACATTGGAGGAAGTGTGTCACTATGGGTTTTGGTTTTGTGGCCCTCCTCGCCACATGGAAGCCAGTCTTCTCCTAAAGAGTGGCCTTCAGATAAAGATGTAGAACTCTAAGCTATTCCTGCACCATGCCTGCCCAGATGCTGCCATGTTCTTGCCTTGATGGTAATGAACTGAACCTGTCAGCCAGCTCCAGTTAAGTGTTGTACTTTATACAAGTTGTTGTGGTCATGGTTTCTCTTCATAGTGATGGAAACCCTAACTAAGACACACCCCAAAGCATGCCCTGAGACAAAACACTCATTTACTCTGCTCTTAGATTTGTGGATTTGGATTTCAGTGAGCCTAAGGTGACCCTCTGCACTGTGCTCCAAGGCCTCAGCTAGGAAACTTGAATCCTGCCCAGGTCAGGATCGGACCACTCTCTGGGTGTGGTCATTCCCATATATGGAAAGAGATGCTCACTTCTTACAACCTGCATTCAGCTTCCTGCAGACTGGTGGCTGGTTCCCGGGGAATGTCACAAGAGAAAGTGCCCAGTGGATGCTGTAGCCCTAGCAGAACTTAGCTGTGGCAAGCAGTGTCCTGCCCACCAGGAAATTCTGTTTTCTGGGTGGGCAGTGACAGTTCCACCCAGGCTAAAAGAGAGTATCGTTCTGTAGGATGGTATGAGGGATTGCTGTCTCCGTCCAAAAAGTACAGTTTTAACATTATGTGCCAGTTTCTCAGATGAGCTCCCATTCCTTAAAAGTTACAGGGGGCAGTTGGTGTGGTTATCTCTCTCCTGGGTGCTCAGAGCACCACTGTACTGCTACAGAGGTGGTCAGAAGGCTGAAGTTGGAGATGTTTCCTGATTTCTCACATCCCAAGATCCATCAGCATTTCCAGGCATGGCACCATTGTCTCCTTCCCCTGTGGCCATCATTACTCATACTAACCCCAACCCTCCCGTACTCAGCCATGATCCAAGATTTTCACTAGCTTACCCTAGAGGCAGAGCGAAGCTTGCCCTTGTTGTTTGGTTGTGGCTCAGTAGGGTGCACCAGGTGCCTTCCCTGCTTCATCCCCATCTTCCAAAGGAAAGAATCATTGGGAACCTCACTGGTGTTTATAAAATCTGATTGTGTAACCTTCCCAGCCCGTCGAGAGGATTATGAATGGCCCTCTGCTCACACTTGTGAGGAACCATCTAGTGCCCATGTCTCTCCCAAGGCAGGAGTTTCTAAGTAATTTTGTAGGTGCCACGAGAAAGCTGCTGGTCCTTGAAGGAACCATGGTCCATCACTGGAAAATCCTTCTCCTGAAGAACTGGTCTCAGATCCATATTCCCCCTTCCTTGTCAGTGGTCCTGACCCCTATGCTTTAAGACGTCCTTGTCTGTGGGGCTGGTGGGCAAGAATCAGTGTTGCACCTACAGAGGACTAAGTTCAAATCTCCAGTACCTGTGTAATAAACTGTTCATAGTTAGGTGCCCCAGCACTCAGCTCCAGGCTCAGTGAAAGAACCCTTCCCCCGTTTTTTTCATGACAAGGTTCCTCTGTAGCCCTGGCTGTTCTGGAACTCTCTATAAGGGGCAGCCTCGATCTCACTGAGATCCACCTGCCTCTGCTTCCTGAGTGCTGGGATTAAAGGCGGGTCCCACTGCTGCTCAGCCGAAAGGTCCTTCCTGAGGTGGGCCAGATGGAGAAAAACACCCAATGTCTCCCTTTGGTTTCCATGAATGCATGCATGTGTGAAAATATCAAGTACACACACATATACACAATATCATACACACATAATACACACACCATACCTATCCAAACACACACATATCACACACACATGCACAAATCATTTAAGCACCACACACACATGCAGGCACATGCACACTAATAAATCTCCAGTTGCTATGAGGCAACTAAACAGGTAGTTGTCTCTCTAGTTAGAGTCAGTGACTAAAGGGGGATGGGGTGCTGTTCACCCCCCAGAGTGTCAAGGAGCCTTGAGTGACAACTTTCTTTCTGGGCCTTAGAGGGCCCTGATTATCAGGTGTTAGGCTTAGGTGAGAGGTGCTAACACCTAGTGATCAGGAATATCTAAGATGCACCCACTGCCCTGGGCCTGGGGACACCAGAGGCTACTTCTAGAACTTTAGGTGGCTGGAGACATAACAGAGGTATGGTTTGAGGTGTTAGAACAGTCCCTTGGTGGCAGAGATGGCTGGGATTTGACACTGGGAGGGGCCAACTTCCAATCTGTCTCTGTTCATCAAGTAGAGAAACTCTGGACCAGGCATCAAGTTCTGTGCAGATGACTAGCAGGGCACCAAGGTGTAAGGAGGGCGGGGCGGGGGCGGGGCCGGGGTTGGGGCAGGGGTGGGGCGGGGCTTGTTCTTGCTTTCCCAACTCTTACAGTGCTCTCTTTATCCACAAGGACCCGGAGTGCAAAAGCAGGTTTGCCCCCCACCCCTACCTCCAGTACCAATGTTCAGTTGTCGTATTGGCTGCAATAACTTTCTGCCTATGAAGCAGAGTCAGTCTGTGGGAGGTCCCCAGCATGGCACTGTCCCTGGACCTGGACGGCTGGCCGGAAGCAGCTGTGGGACCCACCGCTACCAGCCTCAGCCCCAGTGGTCTTTAAAAGGCGGAATTTCCTCCTTTCTCTGAACTCCATCTCTAACTTAACAATCCAGAATAAAGTTAAGTTTTCAAAATGCTATTAATTATAGAAGGGAGAAGACAGAGGTCCAGAGAGGTTCAGTGACTTGTTCAGAGTCACACAGGAAGTCAGGGACAAAGGTGGGAGGCTTTGGCTGCACTGGTGTGGATATAACATGGGCTAGTGACAAGCCCAACCCCTCTACCTCCCTCCCCTGCACTACACAAGGAAGATCATTTCCTATTCCTGGCTTCTCTGCCAGCCTGAAAGACGGAGTGTAGAAGAAACATTTTTGTACATATATCAGGATGGCCTTGTGGGGTGGGTAATGGCTTTTGCTGTTTGACATCTGTTTCCCAGGAGACTCTGGGAAATGCAGGGGCAGAGTCCCCAACAGCAGCTGAGGGCTGTGAGGCTAGGTACCTGCTTGTGGAGTTTTTATCCCGGGGCAAGCTGTGTGCTCAGACTTGACCATGTTTGGGCATGGAGGCTCGACCCAGATGGGACTGAGACTGCTTCCCTGGAGACCAGCTGGGAGACCAAACTTCCTGCTAGAGCTCCCAGGCCTGACTTGGGGTGGGGGTGGGGGTGGGGCGAGTGGAGAGAAACCATCTGCCAGCCAGCGGAGACCCAGAGAACTGTGAGTGCTACATCCCAGAGAGCTTGGGAAGGGCTTCTAGGAAGCCGGGGCTGAGGGGAGATGGTGGGAGACAGCAGCCTGTGATGGCATGGATAGGGTGGTGAAAATCCCTACCTCTCCTGATGCCCATCAGAGTTCTGGCACCGGAGGGCCTGCCTGGCCTGTTGACCCTGGTCTGGGCGTCTCTTTTGTGGCCAGCCAGTCAGGACCAGTGTTGTCACTTGTCATCAGGATAGGGATCGACAAACAGGCCTGGCAGAGTGCACCAAGCTCCTTCAATTCCTCAGTTAATGATGGCGCCTGTTTATGGAGGGCATCACTTATTTATGAGGTGACGCTCAGCAGTGTTGGTGGGTCTACATCAGGACCCTGAGGAGGGCACTATTGTTCTTGTTTTAACAGTCATATGGTTGCTAAGTAGAAAAGCCAGGACTCGGTCTTATATCTGATGGCCTCTCTTCTCTAAACTCCCCCAAAACCCTTACATACTCTATCCCCAGTCCTTCTAAGGAAGAGATCAACAACCCAACAGTTATGCCACATAGGACTCTTCTTTAACCCTTTCCAACTTTCCTAGATCAAGCCCAGACCTCAGGTGACTTTTCTACAGAATTCCATCCAAGGAGTCCTGAGATACTTAATGTTTCACATCCGGCATAGTCTCCCTGAAATCTCTTCTGTTATCATGGAAACCCATTTCTTCCTGTCTCAGGCCACAGTGCATATCAGAGCTTCATATCCTTCTTGCTGGAGGTTCTCATTAGGCCCATCCCAGATTCCCACCTAAGCTTTACATTTAAACTGAACTCACTTCATGTAGCTGGTGAGCCATCGGGACATTACAGGCACAACCAGTCACAGGAGCGAGACCTCTCAGGAACAGGTGACATCCTTCCTTCCTTTCCCTTCTGAGCTTCCATGCTGTAGCCTTGAGCAGACTCCTGCTGTCATTTATCTTGGGAATGCTCAGGAGTCTAGGAGGGCTCACTGGAAAAAGCCAGCACCACAAGGAAATCCCCTCAAGTGTACTGGGCTTCTCCTGGAGATAATTGGTGATAATGGATCCTGAGTATTTAAAAGCTAACTGTAGGCTGTTACCAGAGGCCAGAGCAGACCTCTGTAAGAAAGCTCCATGTAAGTTGCAAAGCTCCACGTATTATCATACTTAAATAAGAGCAATGTTGTTATTTGGTTGCATCCCCTCATGCCTGCCTGCCTTCCTTCCTTCCTTCCTTCCTTCCTTCCTTCCTTCCTTCCTTCCTTCCTTCCTTCCTTCCTTCCTTCCTTCCTTCCTTCTTATGAACCTATCACTTGGGCTAATCTCACTTCTCTTTGCCTTCTTGGTGCTAGAAATGACTGTTGCCTCCAGTGGCCATGGGGAAGAAGCTGGTGATGGCCCAGAAGCGCGGAGAGACACGAGCCCTCTGCCTGGGAGTGGCAATGGTAGTGTGTGCTGCCATCACCTACTACGTCCTGGGTACAACTGTGCTGCCCCTCTACCAGAAAAGGTATGGATGTCTCCACTTCCTGGATTGACCTACCCTACCCTTGACCCGTCACGGTAGTCAGGACAGACGAGGCATTCGTCATCTTCAGGCTCAGGGGTTCCAGTTCTGGGGGAGCAGAGGAGTGAGAGACTCCCCAGTTGGGACTGGTGATGACAGGTGCAGGATTCCTTGGGGGTGGGGGTGGAGCTCACAATGGCAGACTCTGGCTGCAGTCTGCACAAATGCCTCTGAGATGGGAGATTCCTCTTTGATGAGCATGCCTTTCCTTACCTGGGTTTTCCCAATAAGCAGAGAGTCTTTGCACTGTGACATCTGTTCCCACGAAGTTTATGGAGGAATCTCAGAGAGTGCAGTGTACCCTCGTGCCTCACACTCTGTGACATGTCATCCCTCCAGCCTTTAAAGAAGAGCTGTGGAATTCCTGATGGCTCTTGTCTTTGGAACAGGCACACAGTGCTCTCTCAGCTCACCCTTAGCTGAGTCTCACGCCCTCCCTCTGTGCATAGTCTGGCTCCTGACCATCCTCTCTTGTCTGACAGTGGGTCTCCCACAGGATACAGGGAGCTGAGTCACGATCCATTTGCTTAAGAGTTGATGAGCCTCTTGGGCTCTCCTGGGCCTGGTCTGCATCCTTGCTTTATAATGCTGCAGTTGTGCCAGGCCAGAGTCTCACCCACGTGGGGCACTGCTGAGCAACTGTGTGCCTCCCCAGCTCTCTCCTGCCACCCTCCAACTCTGATCAGATCAGACCCCTCATGTACTTCCTCTTTTTTAGGGGAAATAGCTGAGACTCTGAAGCTACTCAGCCCTTGCCTCAGGTGCTGTGTCCCAGCCCCACTCCCCAAATCACCTATCCCCTGTGAGGTTTCCATTTCTACCTGTGACTTGGAGATAATATGGTTAAGAAGGCCTCAGACTTGGCTGCTCATCACAATCTTATGAAGAGCATTTAAAACACCACTAGTGCCTGGGCCCAAGCACCTGAGAAATTCTGCCTCACTTTCTGTAGAGTGGGACTCAGTAAGCTATAGGGATCTTAAAAAAAAAAAAAAAAAGTCAGGTGCGGGGTGGCTAGCAAGGTCAGAGAACCATTATGTAGAAAATGTCCAAGAGCCAACCAGTCTGAAATTATTGTGATTTATCCCAGAGTCCAGGACTCTAGGGCCATGGATTCAGTTAATATAACATGTTTGTGGCAAAATGAAGGTCCCATCCATGGATCTCTCAAAAGCCTCTCAGGGTGTCAGGGATTCAAAGTGGGTATGTGTCATCCTTGTCTCTAAGGGATGTTTGTGTGTGTGTGTGTGTGTGTGTGTGTGTGTGTGTGTGTGTGTGTGTGTGTGTTGTCTCCCCAGTGTGTGGACCCAGGAATCCATATGTCACTTGATTGAAACTAATATCAAGGACCAGGAAGAGCTGGAGGGCAAGAAGGTGCCCCAGTACCCATGCCTTTGGGTCAATGTATCAGCTGTGGGCAGATGGGCCATGCTGTATCACACGGAAGACACTCGGGATCAAAACCAACAGGTAACAAATGGGGGCTGGGTATATTAGCCTGATAGGTCTGTGAGCTTGTCCCCAGCTGCCCATGTCTCTAAAGCCAAGATATAGTAATCCACCTGAATGGAATCTTATGGCTAGCTTGAGGTGGAGTCAGCCTTGGATCTTCCATGTTTGAACTGACCTGGACAGACCTGGGTGGTTTGAATTGCCCCTATTGGCTGTGCGGTGGGTGCTGAGGTCCTGTGAGTCTCTGTTTCCATCCTTGTAAATGGATGCTAATGCCATACCTGAAATTGCTACAGTAACGTTCAGTGCTATAACTAAGCTTAACACTGGTTTTGTTAAGCTTAGATGGTTCTCATACATAGCCAGAATTGGGATGCCCCAGTTTATAGGCTAAGCTGGCAAATGGTGGGTGCTCAGAGCAGAGAAACAGTTGTTACTGTTAATTCTTCTGTCAACAAAGCTGGGTGAATCCATGGGCCACCTGGGAGTCAGGGCTATAGCAACCTCCATAACAAGCATTTAAGAGATTTCCCCTCATCTGCACCTCCCTTCCTGTCAATTAGCCCTCCCTATTGCACAGACAGGTTGGTTCCCTTCCCTCCTTTCCATTTCTTTACTTCCCTCATTTATCTAACAACCAGAGTCTTCCCAGGCCTGGCCCATGGGTCTTAAGAGGAGAGAACTTATATAGGCGTACTAACATTAGGGAGGGTGGGCTGGTGCCTCAGACAACCGACAGGAGATGGATGGGCTCAAGGGAATTGCCAATGTGGCCCAGAGCAAAGAAGTGTTAGGCTGGGCTTTTCAAAATAGGCAATCCTGTAGCCACAGAAACAAGAGGTGAGGGATACAGAGTATCCCAGTGTGTGGTGGGACCTAGTATAGGCATGGAGAAAAGGCTAGACAAAGGCAGTGGCTAGAAGCATAGGCATGGGAGAAGGCTAGATTTCAGAAATGCCATCTGATGGAGTGGCCAGAAGAGACTAAAGGTTTACGGTCTGTTGCCCGAGGACCTCTTCTGCATAACTATGGAATTAATAATAGGATATAAATTGGGGCGTCGCAACTCTAGCTATATATGAGAGTCATCTAGACTTAACAAAACCAGAATTCTACACTAACCAACGGAGGCAGAATAGATCAGTAGGTGGAGCCCCTTCGATAAATCTAAGGTCAGATGCTATTGTTAGGAGCCACTGGAGGCCCAGAGTGACCATTCAAACAATGCTGGGAAGACAGAGCCAGCAGCCACGTAGTGTCATTTACCTGATGGAAACCAGGCCACAGCAGTTCCCAGTATGGGTGTGGACCTGTCACAAGGATAATGTAACAGTCAGAATTGAGGCTGATGGGATAGAAAGGGCAAGGTGCCTTGTGTGTATGTTTGGGGCTGGGCTCTGTAGGCTCCCTGATGCTGGGGACATGGAAGGAAAGGGTGGGAGTATGTAGAATTCAGATATGTGGTCATCGTCAGTATGACTCTGTGTGGGAGAAGAACCTCAAGAACCACAAAGATTAGCTCCTACCAGAGGTTTCTGCTTCCTCTTGGGCACCCAGCAACCATAATGTATTCCAGGAGTGAGAAAAACCTCTTGAAAGATGACGTGCCACGGTATAGTGCTCTACTCCAGGCACACTGGGTTAGGGCTGCTTCCTCATTCTGAAGAGCTAGAGGTAGTCAGAACCCTGTGTGAGTTGTGAGCAGCGTGCATTCTTTCTTCTCTAGTAAGGGGGCTGTTAAACTACACACCCACAGACCACAAACAGAGAGTTAAGAGCAGCCAACCGTGCTGGGACAGTCAAACCCATTTCATTCTCTGGCCCAGCATCAGGGTGTATGGCTGGCTGATGCTCTGGCTTGGTAGCCTGCCTTCTGGACATGCTAGGCTCTTATTCCTCCTCCATGGCCTGCTCTTTTCTCCTTCCATCAGCTTCAGTCTAGGGAAGGGGTTCTAAGTCCCTCTTTGCAGCGTATGCTAACACAAGTGAAGCCTCAGACTAGAGACAGGGTCTTTATCATTCCAGCCCATGCAAATAACTCAGGGCTGGTTGTATCAGGCCAGGCAGAGACGGGTGAAATAGCCCAGTCCTTGGCTTGACCCTAGAGAGTGAACTCAGGGCTAGGATTTTGACCAACAGATCAAGAATGCAGAATCTAGAGGAACCTCAAGCACACAAAAGACACAGCAGTGCCCTGGGATGGGTGCAAATCCCCACATCAGAGCTCATGCTTTAAATGGGAAAGCAGCAGTTATTCCAGCTTCGTAGATAAGACAGCATTATATTATTTTTGTTGTTGTTGTTATTATTTTTTTCTTCCATTTTGAACTTATAAGATCTGGGCTCTTGCTAAATGCTTTATATAAGTTTCCTACTTTAGTCCCCAGGGCAGGTCTAGGTAGGCTCCACCACAAATGACTTCACAAGATTTAGGAGTGTGTGCTAGTTGCCAAGGTCACACAACTTGGAAGCTGTGGTTGAACCTGGGCCTACCTGGCTGACAAAGAAATCTGTGCACAGCGGTCAAGGTTACCTAGTGACAATGCTGCTACTAAACAGCCTGCAATGCTCAACACCTCTGAAGGCCAGATTCCCTAGGACTCTTCCTGGCTCGCTGGGGACTTGATCAGCCTGCAGCTCCCTTAGTTCCCAGATATTAGCACCACAGTGAAGCTTTTCCATGCTGCTGGGTTGGGAAGCTTAGGCGGTAACTGAGTCCCAGGGGAGACACTAACTCAACGCTTGCGCACTGGCATCAGGTTTACACATTTGACCCTGGACATGACTTCACTAGAACATGGTCCTTGAACATCTCCACTTCCCCTCAGTCCAAACCCCACAGGGCAGGAGCCTGTGCTGATGGGGACCCCTCTGGTGTTCCACTGCAGGTCTACAGAGAGGTCCACCCTTGAGGTTCACAGGCGGCACCCAGACCTGGTAGAGAAAGATAAAACGCAGGTCTCCACTCTGGGATGTCTTTCCAGAGCTTTGCAGCTGGGTCTCATCATCTCCGCAGGCCAGAAGGTTCCTAATAGCAACTACCAGTGCCAGAGTTTAAATGTGTGCTGGGCTCTGCCTGCCTGGAGCTCTTTACTGCACTTTCTCTCTTTCTTTTGGATTCTGTCACAGAGCTGCATGCCAACATATTTTCTTTGGTTCACACAGGATTAGACTTCAAAGAGTCTTCTATTTGAATTTTAGCCAGGATTTTGAAATTATGAGAGTTTGTATTAAAATCAGGTTTTCTGGCTTCTCTGGATGTATTGCTGCATGGTGTGGTATCTCTTCTCCAGAGGGAGTCACGGTGACAATTCTGACACCAAGGCACATGCCAGGTGGTCCCTGTCACCCCCCATGTCTAGCTTCACTTCTCAGTGTTACCTGTATGAGCTTGCATATAGAACCCCACCTTGTGCCTGGACTTGTATTACTCAGGATTTTCTCTAGCTCATCACCGTGACATCACTAAACCATCTCAGTAATGAAACCATGAAGGCTCAGAGAGGGTGAGCAATCTGCCTAAGATTTCACAGCAAATAAAAACAGATGCAGGTCTCCAACCGAGCCCTGCATCCAGGTGTGCAGCATCATGTGAGTGATACCAAGGCCACCATCCATACGCGGATGCCAACCATGCTCGCCAGTGGCTGACTCCTGAGCCCAAATCTTTTTCTCATACCCCAAAGCCTCACCCCAGGCCTCTTCGAAGTGTGTATTTACAAGCCTAAGCACTCCTGCTTCTCCCCCACAGTGCTCCTATATCCCCAGGAACCTGGACAACTACCAGACAGCCTTGGCAGATGTGAAGAAGGTCAGAGCCAATTTCTATAAGCACCATGAATTCTATTGCCTTTCTGCACCTCAAGTCAACGAGACCAGCGTCGTGTACCAGCGCCTCTACGGGCCCCAAGTCCTCCTCTTCTCCTTCTTCTGGCCCACCTTCCTGCTGACCGGGGGTCTTATTCTTATTGCCATGGTGAAGCTCAACAGGTCCCTATCCATCTTGGCGGCTCAGAAGTAGGCCAGTCCCCTCTGCACCACAGCAGAGACTCACCAAGGAACTGCAGAGTCCCTAGCAGGCTACCCATCACTCTCTTCCTTTGTCTCCTATTTCATTTGTTCAACATCTTTGGAAAGCTGTTTCTTGCTCAAGAATGCGTATCCGATTCCCAGTGACTTTGGAGGACCAAGAAGCTCCCAGTTACAGCTTCCCATCCCTGACTTCAGTTGGTTCATATCTGTTACCTGCAATGACGCTGTCTGCTACCAGGATGATGAATATTGTCACCTCTATCCCTACGTGCTCTCTCTTAGCTCCCCAAATACCCACCCATCACATTCAGGATGTTGTCCTTGGCCAAATTCAGCTTCTTTGAATTGTCATAAAAACAATAATTCCCATTGACAGGGCAACTGAATGTACTGCTTTTTGTTAAGGACATTAAGTCTCTCTCTCTCTCTCTCTCTCTCTCTCTCTCTCTCTGTGTGTGTGTGTGTGTGTGTCTGTCTCTCTCTCTCTGTCTCTCTCTCTGTCTCTCACACACACACACCTCTAAAATTTAAAAATACTGCTATCCTTCAGTATCCACAGGGACCAGTTCTGCGACTTGCTCAGATGTCACAAATCCCTTCTATAAAGTGATGCAGTCTCGGTTGCGGAAGCTCTGTCCACCTTTCTCCATGCTGCAGTGTCTCCAGATGACTAGTAAACACCCACTACAGCGTCAGTGCTGAAAATGATTTCATTCTAGGGACCAATGATGGGGAAGGGTCCGTCCATGCTCACAGCAGATGCAATTATTACCCAAATACTTTCAATCTGCCCTTGATTGAATCCAATGGGGCAGAACCTGCCGATACAGATCCAAGCATATACATACACACAGGAAAAAAAAGTCTACGAGGAAATAAATACAAATGCCTCAAAATATTAACCATGGCATGGTGGTTAATTTTAATTTTCTTCCTTAACCCCGCTCCATTTTCTTTTGTTATTTTCATTCTTCAATAATAGGAAGATCATACAGTGTTTTGTTTTGTTTTAATCAGAAAAGTAATACATAGCTGTTATTTTGGAAAATATTGAAAGGGACAGCCTTTAGGGAGATGAGGATGGGCTTCGAGAGGCTGTTTCTCCCATCAGAGACAAGCTGGGAAGACACAGTTGTTAGGCCCCCTGGATGGAAGGAAGGCGCTTACTTAGTTGAGCATTTGTAGCTTCCTGTTGCTGATGCTTTCACCATGTCCCCTATAAACACAGGTGTTGGGCATTTGACACAGTTAATGTTCACAGCATTCAGATGCAATCGGGGTTAGAATGATGCCCCTAAGATGGCACCGTTGGCTTTACAGGCACAGTAAGAGAGAAAGAGGCAAGACCTGAGGTAACAGGTTGTGCTGCCGTGCCTTTTGGTGTTCTCTCCACATGCAGATGATGTCACCACACTGGATTTGACACTTCTCTCCAGGCAGCCCTGATGTCGCCTGTGGCCCTCCAGTTTCTTATCCGTGGCCCCTCCTCTCAAGGAAAAATAGCTCATCATTCCCCAAGGCATCTCCCTCCAAGGTCAGGAAAGCCATATTCTGACATTATGGTAGAGTTTGCAAGATGCTACCACCGGGGAGATTCACATGTGGCTAGCAGGGCTCTTTCTTACAACTACCATATAAATCTATAATTATCTCCCAAATTTGAATTCAACTTAAAAAGAGAAACCAAAGGTTCCAAAAGGGAGTCTGGCTTTAAGGGGTTGCTTTATGAAGGTTTCCAGGTCCCTGCGTTTGGGGCTGAAAGACAGAAAAACTCAGAATATCCAAACAGCAGGAGAAAAGGACACACCCTTCTAGAAGAATCAGTGTGCAGGGATGCCCAGCTCCCTTGCCCCATGCATTAGTCATGACGACCTTCGTTTCCTTTGGGAAAATTTTTGCCGTCCTGTCAACAAGGACTGGCCTACTTCCATCAAAAGCCACACCCATCCGTGGTCACAGAACTGCATGGGCAGCGTGAGTGTGAAACTGTGGGCATTTGAGCGTGATGGACTTAGAGGTGGGAGAAAGATGATCTTGGCAGCAATGGCTGCCTGGGAACAGAGAGGCCTCCCCTGTCCTGAATAGGTCACTGCTAATGAGTGTCAGGTGCTTTCTGTATTCTTGCATTGATTCTTATAGGCCATGACTCATGTCTGCAAAGGAGTACCCGGTCCATTTCTCAGGTGTCCTTTTTTCCTAAATCGGCCTCCACATGGGGATCAGAGTCATCAGGACCCCTGGGCTTCTGATCTAATGTAGAAAGGATCCCTGTGAGATGCTCTAATAATGCCAGGCCTCACACAGCTCCAGCTCTTCAGCCAAGGCTGTGACTCAATTCATGACTTGAAGAAAGCCGGCCTCTTCCATGTGTGAATGTTACAAGGGAAAAGCTTGTTCTGTGCTCTCTAATGGCTGAAGCCTGGAAGGGCCAGGGATATGAGTCAGGTGTATGGATGCCTTCAAGGAGCTGTCTATTTTCCTGCTCTGCCCCCAACCCCATCACCGTCACTGTGGTCGCTTCTTCGTGGTAAAGAACCAGATTGCATTTAAAATCATGTAATATAAAAATCTTAATTTTTGTGATTCACCAAAATGATTCCAAGTTCCTCATTAAAACAGTAATTCTCAATCTGTAGGTTGCGACCCCTCCAGGTATTGAATAACCCTTTTCACAGGAGTCACCTAAGACTATTGGAAAGCACAGATATTTACATTACAATTCATAACAGTAGCCCTTGGGTAAGGATACTGAGATGGAAATCTCATCTTTTCTTAACTGTTCTCGTAAAAATATGTTGTCAGACATTCCAGATCAAGGCAGCATGATATACATATCATAGCTGATCAAATATGGAACACTGATTGGAGTCCAGCTGCTTGGTTAACTAGACATTAAATATATTTTCAAAAATTATACAACAGAGGCAGGAGAGATGCCTCAGTGGCTAAGGGTGTGTGTGTGGCTCTTGCAGATGACCTGGGTCTGATTCTCAGCGCCTACATCAGGTAGCTCACAGCTGTCTGTAACTCCAGCTGCAGGGAGGTTGATACCTCTCGGTTCCATGGGCACCTGCACTCAAGTGCACACACATGTGTACACACACACACACACACACACACACACACACACTTAAAAATAAAAATAAATCTTTTAAAATGCAAAACGATAAGCTTTCTCTTGGTTGGAAGGTAAAATTATTTTTCATAAAATATTTTTGTAACATGTGATAGGTTTATTACTTTGAAATAAAGCAAGTGAAATGAAACGTTTTCAAGTTCCTAGTTTTAATTTGTAAAATGGCAATGCTTGGCTCCTCAGTATTTTTAAGAAGTAGAATAGGTCCTGAGCCTAGATAGCTTTAGAAGGTTGGGTTAGTGCATCTGAGATAAGGATCGGTCTCTCCCTATCGTGGCCACAGAAATCTAAAGCTCTCCTCTATAGCAGCAGTTCTCACCCTGAGGTTTGCAACCCCTCTGGAGGTGGGGGGGGGGACGTCAAATGACCCTTTCACAGAGGTTACCAAAGATCATCAGAAAACACTGATACTTACATTATGATTCACAAAATAGCAAAATTACAATTGTGAAGCAGCAATGCAAATAGTTTTATGGTTGGGGGTCATCACAACATGAGGAACTGTACTAAAGGATGCATTAGGACGGTTGAGAATAACTGCTCTGTAGAGTCCTTCAGAGTCTCACTGAAGCATGGAGAGAAGGTTTTGCTTCTCTGCATTGCCCCTGTGTCTCAGAAGGGTCAATGCATAGATTATCTCCTTACCTACAAGAATCATTTCCCGAATCATTTTCATGTCAGATAAATGCATAACTAGGGGGTCTTCTTGGGTACCCAGCTCTTTCCCTCTGTACTGATATAACGTACACCATCATCAGCCAGATCCCCTAAAGGGTAAAGAAATGGGGAAAGGAGGTATGTCAGAGCAGCAAACTCCAGGCTGAATGTGGATCAAGTGTATAATATATCCCCAGGTTTGTTTTATCTTTGGAGCTGAAGTCAAAGGTAGATTACAAGGACTTTGATCCCCCTTAACCACCATCATTCCACACAATCTCCACTCCCAACGCACGGGGAATAAAAAGAGAGGCTCACTAAGCATATACGTCATCAAAATAAGTCTTCTACTCCTGTACACTGTGAGGGGAGATCGATCTGTGAGTGCCCCAGCAGCGTGTGGAGTCCCTCGCTAACTCTGGATAACATCAAAACTGCATTACATTGTAGGAAGCTCAGATAGTGCCAGAACTAGTTGGTGTCAGAAGAGAAATAGCTTTCCCATCTTGCGTCAGAAGCATCGCCAGGGAGAAAAACCCTTGTATTTCCACATTTCTCTTTAGTGACAGTCTACATCAACACTTTTGATGAATAACTCACTGGACCAAGCTGTAGCCCTTCCATTATGGGATATATTTAGCTAACCATTCCCCGAGCGACAATCTGTCATCCCTAATAGTGATAAGAACTAACATTTGTGCAGCACCTGTGTGTCGGGATGTCGGCCAAGCCTTTCCACGTATGGCTCATTTAACACTAATAGCATTTGAGGTTGATACTGCCATCTGCATTCATAGATGGGTTAACTGAGGCACAGGGAAGCGGTTTAACTTGCCCCAGATGTTAGCAAGTAGGAGAGTTGAGAAAAACAACAACAAAAAACTCTAGACACTGTAGCTTCAGTATGGCCCTCACCACTGAGAACCTGTTCTCCTCCTCCTGTTTCTTCTCCTTACCAAGTATGCAAAGGCCAGGTGCTGAGAGCCTTCCAGATGTCTCCATAGCACCCCATAGAGCCCAGGCTCTCACAGCTTCTCTATGTATTCTTCTAAAGAGCCAATAACCGAATCTGTATCCCAAATATGGACACTTGAAATGTGGGTGCTGCCAAGAAAATAACTAGGCTGTCTACAATTTGCCAGAAGCCACAATTTCTGGCCCAGAACCCATTTGGCCACTAGGAACCCAGGCACGCTGTAATCTCCCCAAACCTTGCATTGCTGGCCACTACAAACCAGCATAGAAGGGCAGCAGAGTTAGTGAGACTTTCTTAGTGATCCCACTCTTTCCACAAAGTTCCTTTCCTTTCTTTAGTCAGTGTTTACCTACCACAGACTTAATTATCTGCTCTAGAATTGTCCCAGTAGTTGACAGCATAATCACTTATATTTATCTTAATCACTAATAACAATTTGGCCATGAGACATCTTTTTGGCATCCAACTAAATTTTCTGTGAATATGTTGGCCATCGTCCTTCAGTCCATTTTTTTTTTATTTTTTGCGTTTTTCCAATCCTTGAAAGTGAATTCTCTGTGTCACCAGGAAGAACACTAGTGTGGAACAGCCAGGACCCTTGATGAAGCTCCTGGCCCCATTGGAGCTCTGCGTGCTACACTGCACCACTACATGCCTCACTCAGATCTCACTTCCCAATGGAAGTTGGAAACACATTCAATCAGAGTTGGGTCTTGTGAGCCCCACTCTGTGACCATCGCACCAAGAATGGGTAGGCAGCATTCATTTTCAGTCTCTGGGGGCATCCTTTCGAGGGCTTGTTCTCATTCTTATATTTCTGGAGCTAAGTGCACCTCATTTGTAGGGCCCTCGATTCTAAGTTTGCATTTGTCTTTGGTGATAACTCTTGAAGGAAAGACATTTTTGAAAAATCAAGAGTCCAAATTGGCTTGTCTATGACCTCAGGCAGTTCATTTAACTTCCCCGAGGCTCACTCTCCTCAACTGGGAAATGAGAGAAACTTCATTTGTTTTATAGGGCGATTAGGATGATTGAGTGCAAATAGTCAGCCAGGATGCCTGGTGCATTGAAGATGTTCTGCAAACGTTTGCTTTGTTCTAGCAAGCCAGCCTCCACACTCCAACCATGCAGATTATTTTCTGTTGAGAGCTCTGAGGACTCTCCATTGTCACCCCCTTCTCACTAGCAATCATCTTTCTTGAGAGTATGACTAAGGACTGCCATGCCCATCTTTCTTTCCCTGTTCACTTAAAAATGTCAATGGACTGTCTGTGCTTAAACGTTCTTGACGATCCCCTGATAAACTTAGATCTTGAAGGAAGGCAGTTTTGCCCTTGGAACCCACACTTCTGCCATCACAACATCTCAAGAATCAAAGGACTTTTGCTCTGAAAGTCCACTTCATGGCAGAATCGTTACCCATAATAATGATAGGTCTGGACAAAATAATCTTCCCAGTGTGAGGCAGCCAAATCCCTTGGCCTAGAAATCAGGCTTAATTGGAAATTAAATTGCATTTCCATGCCACCTGCGGGATGCCTCTATCCACAGCTAATTTATCAATGTGATGCCTTATCTGGAGGGAGCCCATGGGAATGGAGTGGCTGCCTCAGCAAAATTGCAAGCTTTTACCCAATGAAAGAACTTCCTTTGCTATTTAGGCTGAACTCTTGGAGTTTCTCATTTGAAGCTTTATGTGCCCATTAGCCACTTTTTCTGCCAAGTGCTATGACAGGATCTAGGAATATGGGCAACAATTGGACCTGGCTCCATGTTGTAGTGTTCATGGTCCATCGATGGAAGACTCATGCAGGCAAAACATTCCAAAGCCACAGCACTTAGTCATCTGGTGCTGAGCAGCACTGAGAGGTAGAAAAGGACACTGAATGGACTCGGATACAGGATTCCATCTTTGTCTACTTGTCTTGAACAGTGATGCTGATATTTTGCAGTGGTTGGGGCTTTCCAGCTTCTTCACCAAGCTCTGAACACTTCATTGCATCCTGTGGGCAACTGTGAGAAACAGATAGACTAAGGCTTTCATTATCCCTGGGATCTTTACTGATGAAGAGCCCAAGGCTTAGAAAGTAAGTTGCTTGCTTGAGGTCACTACCTTGTACAGAACTGGGATTGAAACTCAGGTAATTTCTACAGAGCCTTTGCCTTTGAACTTTATACTCTAGTATACTCTTATTTCCATCAACTTTCAGATTTGAAAATGTCTGACTATGTCGGGGGTTATTAGCATGTGTAGCGCTTTTCCTGATTCAGAGATTATCAGTTCTTTACTAGAATTGCACTCTCTGGCTTTCTGTGACTCTCTTTCCCTCTATGTAACTCCCCTCTTCTCTGTCTGTCTGTCTGTCTGTCTCTGTGTGTGTTCATGTGTGTATATGTGAATATCTGTATATAATTTGAGAATTAAATTCACAAATATAAAACCCAGGACACAGAGATCAATTTGTCTGAATAAAATATGCATGTAAGAGGGACAGACTGATGTCATGGTTTGGGCTGGGAAGACCAGACCAACTCTTACATAGAGTGGACAGCATATATTTAACAAGATTATAGCAGAGAATTTCCCAGATCCAGGGAGAGAGATGGCTACCAGACCAAAGGGTCTTAGAACTCCAAACCGACAACACAGCAAAGACATAAACACATTATGCTTTAGTTAAAGCACTATTAATATGGAACAAAGAAAGAATATGGAAAATGACAGAAGAGAAACTCCAAGTCACATATAAAGACAAATTCATCAAAATATAGAGATTTCTGAAGAGAAACTCTAAGAGCCATCAGGGCATGAAATGATGTATTTCAAGATCTGAAAGACAATAACTGCCAGCCTTGATGATTATACACAGCAAAGCTACTCCTAATGATAGAAGAAAATGGAAGACTTTCTGTTAAACACAAACTAGAAGACTCTATGATTACAGAAGATACAGAAGGAATCTTACACACTGAAGAGAAATATAAACACACCCATGAGGTCACAGGGAAGAATAAATTGCACCAAAATAGAAAAGCAACTAAGGGTTAGTAAAGCACCAACCAATATGAAAACAACAAAGCAACGGAAATTAGCACATACCTTTCACTAGCAACTCGTGATGGTTCCTGTTCTCTGATTATAAGACACACAACAGCAGGTTGCATAGAAAATAGGACCTAACTGTTAGTTATCTTTAAGAAATGTACCTTATTGCCAAAGACAAGGAAGCCTTAGGGTGAGAGGTTGGAAAAAGGTATTCCAATCAAATTGAACTGAAAAAAAAAAACCAGGTATAGTTATACTAGTATTTCACAAACTAGATGTCCAACTAAAGTAAAAGAGACAAAGATAATGTAAGGGGAAAAAAACCTCCTAAATTTCTAAACCTACACACATCAAACTCAGTGTAGTCAGCTTTATAAAGCAAACACTACTTGCTGGAAAGGCACTGACTGACCTCAAAAAATATTTTTTTATGAGTGACTACAATAATCCACCCTTAATAGCAGACTGGTCAGTCAGAACAACAGACAAGCATACGAACAAACAAACAAACAAAATCTTCCCAGAGCTAAATGATATCACAGATTAAATGGATTTAATAGCATCTACAGAATATTATACCCAAGTACTACAGAATACACAATATTTTTCTGAAGCCCATAGAATTTTCTCTAAATTGAACCATATTTTAGAACATGAATCATTTCCTAACAGAGACAAGAAAATTAAAATGATTTCACATATCTTATCTGATCACAACAAAACAAGATAGGACATCAACTAGAAGAGAAACTACAAAAAATATTGAAATCCTTGGAGACTTAAGAAGACACTATTTAAAGTTAACTAATGGGTTATTAAAGAAATCAGGAAGGAAAATGTAAAACTTGTAGAATCAAATAATGATGAAAATACAACATAGCAGGACCTGTGACTTCCCATGAAAACAGTTTTATGAGTGAATTTTATAGCTATATATTTTAAAAATCAAATGATCTCGAACAAGCAACTTAATGATGCACCCAGTGTCTGAGAACATTATGAAGCTAAACCCGTAATCAGTGTATGGAAAGAAATAAGAAACACCAATGCAGAAATTAATGAAACAGAAATGAAAATAACACAACAAAGAACCATCAAACAAAGAGTTCTTGAAAAAAATAATAAATAAACAAGACCTCACAAAGCCTTAGTTAAACTTCCACAAAAAAAAGACCCCAATTAATTAAATTAGAGATGAAAGGGAAAACCATATAACAAGTACCAATGAAATGTAGAAGCTCATTAGCGCATACTCTGCAAAGCCACTTTCATATAAATCTGAAAACCTAAAAGAAATGAACATATTTCTAGACTAACCTACTAATGTCAGCCAACAGGACTTAAAGCACTTCAACAGATATATTGCAAGCTGTAAATTTAAATCAGTAATAAAATTGTCTCCTAACTGTAAAGCCCAGGCCTGGGGCGGGGGAGTATTTCACAGATGAATTCTAAAAAGTCTTTAAAGAAAAATTAATATCAATGCTTTTTAAATTCTTCTACAAAACAGAAAAGAAGGGAATGCCACCAAGCTCATTTTATGAAATCAGGATTATCCCGATAATCAAACTGGATCTGGACATAACCGAAAGGAAAATTATCAGCAAATCTGCCTGATGAACATGAATGTAAAATTATTATTATTAGTAGTAAAATTCTTACAAATCAAACTCAATGATACATCAAAAGATCATTCATCATGATCAAGTTCCATTTATTCCAGAGATCAAAGATGGTTTCAATGTAGACATAGATTGAAGGACAGAAATTATATGATCATATTGCTAGGTAAAGAAAGGCCTTGGACAAAGTCCAGCCTCTTTTCATAAAAACCCGAGGAAGCTAAGAAAAGAGTGAGCCTAGATCCAACATCACTCTAAATGCAGAAAAACTCAAAGCACCTCCTCGAAAATCAGGAATAAGACAGGATCCTTCCCTTTCTTTACTTTTGTTCAATAGAGTACTTGAAGTCTTAGTTAGAGCAATAAGACAAGATGTGTAATTAACAGGGACACAAATAGGAAAGAACTCTGGCTATATAAAAATGAACTTCAAATAACTCCCACTCCCAACTAGAACTTAGGTTAATTTAGCTCGTTTCTTTTCTAATACACATTTCCCACATGCACATCTGTTCACTGATTGGAAACACGTGCTACAAGGGATTTTTACCTATAGCTCTCCACTGGGCTTCACACTCTGCAGTTCCATAAGTTCTGTTGTCGAAGTCTATGTTCAGAGGTGAAACAAAATACATGTTAAGCACTAGTTTGTTTTACTGACGTTTAGATCATCTCTAACTTTCCCTTAAACAATGTGACAATATTATGGTAGACACCTCTGAATGCTGGTCAACATGCAGTACACGTCTTGTGGTAAGCCTAGGAGACAGTGCCTGATTAAAGTTGGATGAACAGTCTCCTGTCTGGCCCAGGCTTTGTCTGGTAGTGGTGGGGGAAGAGAGAAATGGAAAGGACTAGGGCTGCTTAGGCAGAGCTGAGAGAAGTGGTAGCACTGGAGTTCAGGGATGATTCTGGGAAAAAAAGGCTAAAGTGGCAGACAGGAGATGACTCATGGTTCCAGTCAGGAACTTCTAAGAGAAATAGTGAAGTTAGGAGACAGGAAGATTGGCTATGGCTTTCTGAGGGGTCAGCAGAGGTCACAGGTGTCCATTTAAGTAGAAAGGTCTAATGACTTTCTCCCCTTTTCTCCTTTTCCCTCTCTCCCCCTCCTTTTCTGTCCCTCTCCCCATCCTCTGAGCTCCCCTGTGCCAGACCTTGTGTTGACTGATGAGCATCCCTAAGTAACAAGACATGGCCCCTGCCAGACCACAGGCTTCCAGTCTAACCAAAGAGTCACCTGTAGGCCTGGCATGTAAGGAAAGAGTCCAGGGAAGGGGAACTTGGGAGTCCCTTCTCAGGTAAGTTCGATGACTGGAGTTGGGTGGGGTGGTTGCTGTGTCTGAGGTATGAAGAGTCTTCTGGAGAGCTACCATTTGTGGGAGGAGCCAAGTCATACTATCCCCACACCCCAGGCACCTTTTGGAGAAGGCTCTGCCTTGAGGGCACGTAGCTCAAGGAGCTAGCTTGTTTTGTCCTCAGTTTCCCTGTACCAAGGAGGCTGATAGTAGAGCTATCTTGACTGTGCAATCATGGCCTTGACTTTGCTCTCTCATAGCCATCTCAGGCTCTCAGGAGCATGTTTGTACTCCAAAGTCTAAGATGCAGTCATCATGGAGACAATGTCTCTCACCTGCTCTTTGTCTACGTCATGGTGCCCTGGGAGACTGACGCCATCAGGGGCTGGCAGATACTCTCCTGGGTCCAGCTTTCAGTTTGTAGAGTGTGTGATTGTTCTGCCAGGAGACTTCATGAATGAGGCTGGCTCTTTTGATAAGGGCAGCAGTCCCATGGGATCAGGGCTGGTGCCTGAGTGACCTCATTAAATACTTCGTTCAAGGTCCCTTCTCCAAATATAACCACATTGGCGGGTTAAAACTTCAGAATGTGAATTTTATGAGGGGGCACTGTTTAATCTACAACAGAAGTCTGTTCCTCTAAAACAAGTCACAGCTCTGATCTTCTATGTGACATTGGCAAGTGCTCCAAGCTTCCAGGCATGGCCGATAAGAACAGAAAGCTCCCAAGGGGAACTGGAGTTAAGTTCCTTCTAAAGCCACAGGAGCAATTGTCATTCCTCTTGTTTCTGTCACACTTGGAATAGCAGGCCACCAGTCCAATTCTTGTGAGTGGTGAGCAGAACTCACCAGCACATCTGTGAATCTCTGCAAATCCAATATGCCTCATGACTTAGAGATATCCCGAACACTGAGCGACAGTTCCAAGCTGATGTGTGCAGATACTGAGAAGCAAGCCTGTGGACTTGGTTTGGCCGGCTAAGCACGGGAGGTTTGAGAACTGTCACTCAAACTGACCCAGGTTAATCAAAAGATTACATAAAAAATGTGAGATAGGCTAACCCCAGCCTCTTTGAGAAAAGCTCCAGGGTTCTATCTCCCTACTGGTTCTTGCTTATTTCTCTTCCACCAAACAACTTCATCTAAGCATGGAATGAAAATTGGTCAGACTGGACTCCCAGCTGGAAATACTTGCTGAGTGGTGTTTTCTCCCTTCTCCCTGAAGTTCTGACTGCTTGGCCAATTTTCCCTCACTTTCTGTTATTTGACTGAAACCAACCTGTAAGTAATGGTGTTGAGAGCTCAGGACTGGAGGCTGGCAGCCTTCTCTGAAAATGTGATTCTTCAGTCTCAATGAAGCTCTTGACAGCAAAACTCCAGATTCCAAAGTAAGCCTGTACGTTGCCTCTTGCCTTCTCTAAAATGTGTGTGTGTGTGTGTGTGTGTGTGTGTGTGTGTGTATGTGGTGTGTGTTTGATGTCTGTGGTGTGTATATGTGTGGTGTCTGTGTTTGTGCATAGTGTGTGTGATATGTGTTTTTGTGGTATCTGTGTGTGTTGTGTATGTGTGGTGTTGTGCGGTGTGGTGGTGGTGGTGTGTGTGTGGTATGTGCATGTGGTGTGGTAATGGTGTGTGTGTGTTTATGTTTGTGGTGTCTGTGTGTGTGGTGTTGTGAGTGTGTGATCTGTGTGTGTATGTGGTGTGTGTGTGTGTGTGTGTGTGTGTGAGCGAGAGAGAGAGAGAGAGAGAGAGAGAGAGAGAGAGAGAGAGAGAGAGAGAGAGGCTGGAACAAGATAAACCTTTCAGATCTGTATCTCCATTAACCTCATTCCTTCCACTACCACCCTACTAATTCCATTAAAGTATGGAATCTACCCATGGTTTAATCCATCGATGTAGTTAACTACCCACTTCCTAATGACTAGATGTGCTGGCTGTGGACAAAGCCTTCAACACTGGAGTCATTGAGGGCATTTTATATCTAAGTTGCAATACCCTTCTTGTTTCTGCAGCTTAGGTCTCCATTTATGTTTTTGTTTTTGTTTGTTTTTTTTAAATTAGCCTTTGGAATTTAATATCTAGAAAATATGGGGTTATTTTCTTTATTTACATTTCAAATGTTCTCCCCTTTCTAGGTCTCCCCTTCAGAAACCCCTATCCCATTCCCCGCTTTCCCTGCCTCTATGAGGGTGCTCCTCCACCCACCCACTCCTGTCCTCCCGCCCTGACATTTCCCTACACTGAGGCATCGAACTACCTCAGGCCCAAGGGTATCTCCTACCACTGATGTCCAACAAAGCCATCCTCTGCCACATATGTGGCCAGAGCCATGGGTCGATCCATGTGTACTCTTTGGTTGATGGTCCAGTTCCAGGGAGCTCCTGGGGGTCTGGCCTGTTGACACTGCTGCTCCCTCCATTTCTGTAAATGGGGCTCAGGTGAGCTCTCCACCTTTGAGGTTCTTGTGCATGGTAAGATGGTGGATGAAACAGTGGGCGTTGTTGGGTGCAGAGCTCATGGGCACATTGAGTGCAGAGCTCATGTACAATCTTTGCTTCACGTGTAGGTGTTACATACTAAATCCCAATCCCAAATCTGGAACAGTTCTTTGAAACCAGAAGTTCCTTCATTTGGGAGATGAACACATGGAGGCCAAGCATAGGGAAGCTGCTATTTAGTGAAACAGAGAGAGATTTATCTTCTCATCAAAAAAAAAATCACATGATGCAACTCTATGAAGTCATTGTGGGAGTATTTAGTGCTGGGGTCTCTGAAATATTGTTGATTTATATTTATTGGCATACATAAGCTGTACACAGTAGTGGGCTTTATGCAGACATTTGAACTCTATCATGTAGTTTGACCACATTCATCCCTCCTGTACACTCTACTTCTCCCTCCCCTCTCTTTCTAGTCCCTTTTTTTGATCAGATAGACCAACATCTACTTCATGTCATATATATGCCAATGCGCACGTGCGTGCGCACACACACACACACACACACACACACACACACACACACAGTGTAGTTTTATTGAAAGAATGAAAGTGCATCATTTTCAGAATTGCAGATGGGATTTTAGGGTAAGTCTTTGGAGGGGATTAAGTCATGAAAGTGGAGCCTTTATAAACGAAACTATCGGCCATCTCCTCTGTCCATTGATGTCAGCGCACAAACAACAGAAGAGAAGACCTAACAGCACTGTGGGTCACCTCCATCTCAGAATTCCAACTCTAGAATGGAGAACTAAATGACTCACAGCCAATCAGTTGGGGCCATTCAGTACAGCAGCACAAGGTCTAAGAAAATGTGACAATTTGGATTCATGATCATGTCTGATTCCAAAGTTGTTGCTCTTGGAACTCCAAAGGACACAAAATGCAGTCTCAGTCATGCAGGCAGAGAACTGGCTGATGTTCACAGTCTTTCTCCCCCTATCCTAACAGAGGAAGAAGGCTTTCTTCCGCCTCCAGACTGCAGGTCTGCGGATTTCAGAAGCATGGTCACTCTTGAGTTTCCCCTGGGGTCTTGGCTTCTTTCTTTCCCCCAACTGGTCCAGGAGTCTCTACTATATCCCCACCACTGCTTTCTCCTTTGATAAGATCTCCTTAGTTTCCATATCATCTGTGTGGTCCTCAGGCACTAGGTTCTTCAGATTGGGGTGTAGATAGACAATGGGGAGATCATGACCCCAGCTGAGCTGTAATGGGCATCGCTGCAGGCACAGCAATAGACAGCCACATGGACAACCAGTGCAGACTGCTGCCAGGAAGCCCAGAGTAGACAGAGCATGAGGAAAACTCAGATGGGTACAAGATAGGGGCCATGATCTTGACACCCAACCTCATCAAAGGCATGCTACCTTATCACTTGTCAAACTTCAGCACCTAGGGTAGGAAGTCTGTGGATTTGGGGTGCTGAGAAACAGACAAAGACAAGACAGACTTCAAAAAGGGATGTCATGAAAGGGTACTGATACTCTCCCTACCAAGTTGTCATTGCTCAACTCTCATGTAAGTACTTGAGGTATCTACTATCACAAGTAGAAGGTCTGTGTGGGGAATCTGTTCAGCCATTGACAAACTCTCAATTAGAGAACAAGCCATCAATTGGGGATGGCTTAAAAGACTTTGGTAGTATGGAGCTTGGAGCCAGAAGGAGGACCTGGCTCATTACCAATTTTTCTCCCATGTTTGGCCTCCCATCTTCTTGCTATTAGACAGAGCTGAAGCACGTGAGGCAAGAAAAATGGCCCTCTTGAGCTTTACCAGGACCCTGCTATATGCCAGGCAGTGTGTGTGTGTGTGTGTGTGTGTGTGTGTGTGTGTGTGTGTGTGTTATATGCTGTCTCAGACATGGGCATCACTGGCTTCATTGTATAAAGGAAGAAGGGGTTCAAATGGTGAGTGGCTTGCCCAGGGAAGTTCTGTCAGACTTGGCAGATTTGAACCCAGTTGTCTGGCATTGGCTCTGTGTGTCTTTCTTTATACCTTGTGTTCTTCTATGGTTAAAACAGCACTGCTCTGCCTTTGGAGTCCGGGTTGACAGAAGAGCTCAGGGAAGATCCCAGAGCCCTAACAAGATTGGGGAAGGTGAGGGCTATAATGGAGGAAAGGGGGCTTTGGGCCTCAGGGCTTCAGAGGGCCAAACAACACCTGGTTTGCTCCATTCTTCATTGTTCCCGCATTATAGCCCTCGGTGCCCTCATGCTGTATAAGGGCCATTTCCAGCTACTTTTAATTTGGAACAAACTAGCTGCTCCCCCGTGGTCCTGAAGTTAATAGGATGTCTGTGCAGCATTGCCAGGCTAAGCATCTCTGAACAAATTATTCTTGCTTGGTATTAGGGTTATCAAGGAGGGAGGCCAGGAAACTTCAGAGCAGTGGTTCTCAACTTGCCTAATGCTGTGACCCTTTAATACAGTTCTTCATATTATGGTGACCCCCAACCATAAAATTATTTCATTGCTACTTGGTAACTATAATTTTGCTACTGTTATGAATTATAATGTAAATATCTGATATGTAAGATATCTGATCTGTGACCCCTATAAAAGAGTCATTTGACCCCTAAAAGGGTCATGGCCCACAGGTTGAGAATCAGTGATTTAGAAAGCCAGCTTTGGCAGGTGGTGGGAGTTTGACTTTCATCTGACAATGGAGACTCAAGCGAGCACCTGACCAGTTGAAATGGGTCAGTGTGGTGATGGACCTGTTGTCCAGGAGCAAGGGTGGGGAACCTGACAGAACAAAAGCTACTGGGTGTGGGCAGAGTCAAAGCAAGTATAGATCTCATTGTAGTAGTTTTGATCTGAGCCTGGCATCTGGGTAAGGCCAGGAGCCTCAGTGGGTGAGCTTTCTGTATGGCAGGGCATCAACACTGTGGAGAACCTGGGACACAGGACGTGGGGCTGTCTAACATGGCTATAATTCAGGCTTATCCCACACTGCTGGGACAATGAACTAATACGAGTGTGGTGGTTGGTAGAAACTCTGTTCCACTCATAAGAGGAAGAGCCCAAGTTAAGCTTCCTAAGAAAGAGGCAGTGTCTTTCCTATGGTAGATGTCATCATCATATCTCACAGATCTCAAGAGGTCATCGAATTCTCAGGCAAGTTCCAGCTCCTAACTCAAGGCCAGAGCCAGATGACCTACAAACCATGCCTGTTTCTCAACAGATAAGAGTACCTTTCATAGTTTCTCTATAAAAAGAGGAAGTTGTTTGGATGATTATATATATATATATATATATATATATATATATATATATATATATACATATACATATACACACATATTTACACACACATGTATATATGCATATATATGTATATATATATACATATATATAATTTTCTTTTAAAGCCTGTTCTTTAATTCAAGTCATGTCTCCTGAGATTTGTCACAACTCCTTTAATGCAGGTGGCTTCCCTGAAGAGATCCAGCTGCTACAACAATTCTCAACAGACTCACTGGCACAATGAATAGGAAGCTGGGGTGGAGGACTCTCTGCTGACAGGATGAGGAGCAGCTTGGTGGGGCTTCTACAGCTTCATGAGTGAAGAAGAATGCGCCTGCTTTGGCTCCATGGGACCTGGTGTCTAGTGCCAGCTCTACCACTTTCCAGCTGGGCCAGGTAGTTTTACCTAATCAGTTTCCTTATCTGGTTAAGCAGGGATGGCAATTCCTACTTCCAGGCTTTGAATTAAAGACAGGCAAGGAAGATGCACAGAAGTAAAGGGAGGACTCACCCTTCGACCTCTGCAGCTGTGAGGTGGACATCTGCCCTACTATCTGCTTGTCCTTACTTCACGATCCTCAGTAAAAACCAAAACAAAAACCAAAACAAAAACATGCTTGGTTGGCCTTGCTATTCTCAGATCAAAAGCAAGGACCTTTCCTCACTTGGGGACCGTGTATCCTTCACTCACACAGCTGGTGAACAACAAAATTGGGGTGCAAGCCCAACTGGCCTGAGGCAGAACCCATACCAGGTCCAAGGTCGAGCTTGTGAGGACCTGGGACCCAGTAGAGAGGAGATGTGGGGGAACAGCATGTCTTCAGTGGGTCTATAGTAAAGTCTTTCCGTGCATGGAGTAGAACATGGAGAATTAAGGAAGAAGAAATTGAAAACAAGACTTTGTCCTTGACACAGATCTCAGCTCCCACAAACCCCTCTTGTCCCATTGCCTCATGGGTGGCCTGGATCGAGGTGTTATATGCTCTCCTGGGTTACTCTAAGCTCTCCTCCTGCTTACTGTGACTTTGCTATCCTTGCTTTGGGTGGGAAAGTAGTTACATTGCACAAAAGGTGGTGCTTTGAACCTCCCCATTCAGAGTGTGGCCTGTACCACATTGGCTCCCTAGTTCTCTGTCAAGGGCTAGGAATGAAGAAAGAGAAGAAGCTACCCCAGTCCCCGGGTCTGTCCTAGCAGGCAACCAGAGGCTAAGCCTATATAGTTGGCGCTAGCCAGGTTGTGGGAGTCACTCAGCATCACCCTGCGTGTGTGTGTGTGTGTGTGTGTGTGTGTGTGTGTGTGTGTGTGTGTGTGTAGGTCATAGGTTGACTGACAGCTAATATTTTTCTCAATTGTTTTCTGCTTTGTTTTGGGAGCCAAGTTCTCTCACAGAATCTGGAGCTCACCCGTCCAGCTAGACAAGTCCCAAGGATCTTCTTGTCGCCACCTCCCTGGGGTTGTGATTATAGACATAAGCCACCATGCCCAACTTCCGGGGAAATCTAAACTCAGGCCCTCCTGCTTGCGTGGCAAGGACTTTCCCAGTTGAAGTATCTATCTCTTCAGCCCAAGAGCTGTGTTCTTACCTCCGAGAAAGGTCTGAAAGTAAGAGAGGTACTCAGGTATTGTCTGATGGGCAAGAGAAAGGCTCTGTAGATAAAGACATTTGTCAGAATCCTAATGACGAGGTGGATCCTGGGACCCATGTGGTGAAAAGAAGAAACTGAATCCTGCAAGTTGCCCTCTGGCCTTAACACGTGTGTCATGCACATATCATCATCATCATCAACTACAACAGCAATAGCAACAGAAACACACACACACACACACACACACACACACACACACACACACACACACCACTAAGTGAAATAAAATTTTTAAAAAAGAAGTAATATTTCTGTCCTGGGAATGCCCTTTGGAAAGCAAGCTTGAGGAGATTAACTATTACCCAGTGCTATCACACACTATTCTCAGGGGATTGCAGTCAGTCCCCTGGACAACAGTGAACTAGAGATTAAGAGAGAGGGTGTCTCTGAGTTCTCACAGTCCCAAGGTACAGAATGTTACTAACAGCCACATTCACCCATATTAACTGTTACAGTAACAAAGGGTAATGATTCCACTTTATTAATTAAGAAACTTTGGGCAGAAGTGAGAGATCTAGCCCAAGGCTTTTCTGACAGTGTGGAGGCTACTGGGATGCCCCAGTCTGGTGCCTCCCATTGCATTTGTGGTTTGTGACAGCATTATTCTTGTTGTTGCTATTTTATAATTACTTGTTTTTGAGCCAGGGTCTTCCTGTGTTGCCCAGGTTGACTTCCAGTTCCCATGGTCAAGCCATTCCCATGCCACAGCCCCCGCACAGGCTCAGCCCCTGGATAGGCAGACTCTTTGGGCATGTATCACCATGCCGAGCTTGGGATCTTGCTGGGATTTTGTTTGTTTTGTTTTTGTTTTTTTAAAGCAAAAGCATATCACAGAAAAGATATCTAAAACTACCCCCTGAAGGAGGCACTGAAGGAGGCAGAGTGCCAAACATCTGCTTGCCTGGCTACTCTCTGAGAATGTTTGGGACTGCATGAAAGTCCAGGTAGGGTCCTGAAGGCTTTGTGTAGCCAGGCTCTGTAGTCACTCTGGCTACAGTGAGAATGAAGAGCGTGTTGTTTGCTCTCATAGAGCATAAAGCTAGTGGGCAAGGCAGCCCTTCCAATACCCCAGATAAGAGAGACACAGATCAAAACTGTGATTGGAGCTATGAAGGCAGAACTTACAACCAGTGAGAAACGTGTGCAGGGAGACCTGAGCAATTGTTTCTGTAAAGGCCAGTTGGTACCTCAGACCAGGCAAAGTGGGTGTTGGCATCAAGGGAAGATGACCAAAGGCCAGGAGCTGGCAGAGGAGCTGGGCTTGAGCGTTCCTCATTCCCCAGGTTTTCCCAATGATGCCGAGAAGCGAGAGGTCCCTGGACCAGAAAGAGGAGCATGAGGGATGCTTTCATAACCTAATTCAGGAAAGGACAGAGATGCATCCTTTTGTGGAGAGTTGGATTGTTGCAAATCTAAAACTCAGTGCAGTGAATAGCAGAGAGCAGAAGCCAGAATAGGAACCGTTATGCAAACATAATGTGTCCACACAGTGAGGAGTTCAAATCTATCCTGGAGTGGTGCCGCACATTGGAAAGCTGTTATCCAGGAAGGTCTTTCTCAGCTGCCCAGATCCAACTCCAGCTCCTCTTGTCATCCCTGATTTAACAAATATTTAACCAATACCTGGGGTCGTCAGTACCGCTCTCACTGCACGTATCTGGATCAGAGCCTGGACTGTGTAAACACTTAGTCCTTTCTGCAGAGCTGAGGCCATGGGTATAGGTAAAGTTCCAACACAACCCCCACTTTCCCCGCCTGCTCTGTGCTACATCCCTGTGCCCTAGCTACTGGAAATTTTCCACTGAAGCTGCCCAGAGGAAGGCTGGGTAGCTACCTGGTACCCCATATAAGTCCCTGCCAAGTCTCTTCTATGTCAGGTGGATCTTAGTTTCTGGGATTCTAACCAGGTGTGTGTGCATGTGTGTATGTGTGTGCCCTGCCTCTCCACAGCTGGCTTTCTTAGAGATCACCATTTCACCTAGAGAGATCACATCTCTGGCAACATCAGCCTCCCTCTCCTGCCCAGCCCTGCCTTTCCACCTCAGCTTAGAAGCTACTTTTTGAGAAGCCCCTCAGTCAGCCTGGGCATCTGTCTTCTGTGCTTATTGCCCCTACCCCTGTTTGTGGACATATCAGCACACAGTGTGACAGCTAGGTGAGGTCCATGTGGGATCTTTGTCCCACCAGACTCTGTTTTTCTTGCAGGAAAATTCGCATCTGTAAAATAATATGTGTATTATTTGAGTGTGGCCCATAGGAGGTAGGTGCTCAGTTCATAAATGTTGATAAAATATCTCCATCCTCACGTACTTAAATACTAACCTTTCCTCTCTAGCAAAGTCTGTGTATCTCTTACACCACACACACACACACACACACACACACACACACACACACACACACACACACTGCCCTTTTGATACAAACTTCCCTTTGCTGACTCACTTTCTCGTGTTCACCTCTCTGTTGCACAGCGTCACTCTCTGGGGTATAGACCCACTTACAGTTATCTAAAGAGTTTCTGACCTTGGTACTAGAGAGGGGTGGGTCTGAGACCTCTACCATACATGCATACCCATCTCAGCCCCTGAACCCCTTCTTGATATCCTGATACAGCCAAGCATTCCATGAAGGGAGTCCACGTGTGGATTTCCTGGACCCTTGCAACAGTACCCAGAGATAGTCAGGAGGAAATGAATTCATTTTACAGATTTAACCAACCAACCAACCAAACAAACAAACAAAAACCGAGCCACAGAGAGGCCATTGCCAGGTGGCAACACCAGAGTGGAACCGTTCCTCTATCCGGGCTGGAGTTCTTTCTGGGACACGTTGGGGAGTGGAGGTGGCGTAGGATGTTACTTTACCTGTCAGTCCCTCAGTCCCAGAGGCTCTAGAACACACTCACATGTATGAGGACAAATAGCGAACTTCTCTAAGTCACAGCTCCCTGCCTTTTCCTCCTGGAATTGAAGCCACTGAACATTGCTGCAGCTGTGCTCTGTGTATGTTCTGTTCCCAGCTCCAGGCCTCCTAACCCCCAACACTAGATGCTCAGTCCCCCAGGGGATCCTGGAAGGACAATGTCCTAGTTCTGGAAGGACCACTGAAAGGTAAGATTAGGGAGAGATGGGAGGAGGCTCTCATGATTCTCCCCACACCAGCCACGCAATGGACACCGGCCAACCCTATGCAGCTGGGTATCTGGGCGATGTCATGAGAGATGGCCACCCAGAGCTTTTGCCTCCTCGAATTGCCTGGGTCTGTGGGCTTCAGTCCCTGAATATTGAGTCTGCAGATTCCAGCGTCTCTTTCCCCCCACCTCCCCCCAAAAAACTCATTCTCCCTTTGAGAGGGCATGAATATTTAAAGAGATTTTTCCAGCCACCAGAACCGCAACACATTGCTGCTCTTCCTTTAAATTTATGTCCAGAAAGTTTGCCCGAGTTCCTCTCCATGTCCCACCCTCCGTAGCATGGAATATCGAATGGAGTTCCTGAGAAGTTTGTTTCCTTTTTGCCAGGAGGGTTATCAGGGCTGTTGGCTGTGTTTAGGGGCTGAGGATGTGTGTGTAGTCCTCCTGATTCTCCTCCATGGCCACACAGAGAGTTAAATCTGAAAACCTCCTGACACTTCAGTACTTGGAGAAGCAAGATAATCATGCATGGGGAGGAACAGTCGTGTGAGACAGCAGATCAGTGGACAGAGTCCAGGCGCACAGGACCCCCGGGTCCCATGGGGCCAGCCTCAGCAGTGACTGCTGAACTGATCAGGGTTCTGAGTTTGTTACTGCATAATGACTACTCCAGCCCCTGGGCCACCTCCTGCTGGCCTCCTTCAGCATCTCTGCTGGGCAGAATTCCTCTCAGCCCACTGCATCAAACCTCTCTCTTATCAACAAGACACCATACTCCCAGGATAAGTTTTTAAAACTCCAGTCACGCAAAGCTGCTCCCGAGACTCCGGGAGGGTTCCGTTCCTCTGTCCATCTATAACCAATCAGCTACACATCACCAACTCTATTTCTAAAGTTCCGGGCAATTACAGCCTTCTGAGCTCCCTGGCTGGGCGCCCACCCACCCAGAGCCAGGGCCCAGGTTGTCAATGGACTCTAGTCTCAGGCGCTTATTTCTCATCCTTCTTAGAGTCAAGACTACTGCGCACCAGGAATGATACACTCAGCACACCGAGGCAAAGTGACCAGTCAGGTCACATCAAAGCAGGGCGCAGTAGTGGAAGCCAGTCTCCCTACCTTTGCTGAGGGTCCCGGTGATGAGTTTAAAGATGGTCTGGGCAAATTTCACGAACCCGAGTCTGCATCTTTTGGAGCAGCTGCTCATAGCGGCAGAGGGGAGGCAGGTTCTGCAGTCAGCACCCAGAAGGGATGGTAGACACCTCGTGTGCCTCTGGACCTTGGAGCCTGCCTAGGTGAACCCTGAGAGATGGATGCACCCCAGAAACCAGTCTCCTCCGGCACAGCTGCCTCCGCAGTGAGTCCAGCGCTGCATCCAGAGCCTGCAGGGCAAGCCCTCCCTCCTTCTCCACCCCCTCCTTCTGGCCACTCAAGTCCTCGCCACAGGATCACCTCGGGACCTGCCAGGACTGGGCCAGCACTGCCAGGGTATCTCGGGCTCAGAGAAGACTCCACATGCGAGTGAAATTGAGCAGAGCAGGGAGGGAGGAGCTGGAGCCCTCCCAGGCTTTGCTGACAGTCTTGCCTACATGGCAGCGGTAATGTAGCAATTAATACTCGAGTCAGAAGGGAGGGACTACTACACAGAAAACACGGCCCCACAGCTCCAGCGCTCAGCAGGCTCACTTGCCAGCTCACGCTCTCTTCCACTCTGTCTTTCCCCTTTAATCTAACAGATCAATTCTTGGAGCCTTGATCTGGATCTAGGAGAAAGCCCCACAGAGCAGGAAGCCGCAGCTGCCCCAGGTACTCACTGGAAAGTTTGCAGGCAACCTGGGACCAGAGAGGCCAGGCTGAGCGGAGAGCTGCCCTGGGGAAGCTGTTCGCATACCTTGGATGGAGAGAAGGTTTTCTCCACGTTTAACAACCTAGCATCCACACAGGGCAGGTGCTATGTGCTTCCCTGACTCAGAACGGCCAGTGGTGCTATCTCCTGGCTTCAGGGACCCCATCTCAAAAGGAACTGCTGAATCCTAGCCTCTGTCTCTGCAAAGCATGCGTGAGTACACACTGCCTCCCGGGGATGGGAAAGCAGCACAGCTAGCCTCAGAAAGACATAGAGGGGTGACAGAGCTTTAAGTAAGTTGACCACAGTGAAGTACCATGAACAGAAACTGTAAGCCTTTTGTAAAGTTCAACCATTGTGTAATAAACACTTACTTTGCCTTGTATTTTGTGTAAGAAAGACTGTGTGGGACAGAAGGGACCTCACGGGACATATCAATGCTCCACAGTGGCTCTCCTTCACTTTCTTGGTGACTCAGAAGGTCACCGTGGGGACCTGAACCATAGCATCATCTCGGGATGCTCTGAGTCTACATGTGGGTAGCAGTTATAAAGCACACCTCCTTTGAATCTGGTCTCTTCTTCTGCCCCAGCTCCTCTCTCTGTGACCTTCTCCTGTAGCGTGAAGTAGAGCAATATGTTGGCTCAGAGCTCATGAATGGACAGAATGTTAGACAAATCATCCCCAGAACTTAGGCTTTGTGCCATCTGGTCTTGTCTCTCCTGGTAGCGAAGTAAATCTTAAAGAAACAGACCCCTGGGACACCAACCGGGATCAACCCAAGGAGAGTCCTGGGAGATAATCTACAAGCTTTTCTCCAGGCCCCCAATCTCTCCAGCTTTGCCTGTGTGCTATGGTACCATTTATACAGTGATGCTAACAGAGAATATCCCATTGTGCTTGATGCCTTAGCCTCCCAGACTGCTATGTAATCAACCCTTTACCTTGAGGCATTAAAAACCCCTGTTATGACACACAGAGTATCTGGAGATGTAAATGGTTAATCTTTTGTTTACTTGTTCAATATTTACTGAGCTCCCCGAATGCAGGAAAGAGCTGGTGGGAGCCTGCTTTCAAAAGCTGAAGCCAGTATCTGATGTCAGCAGCACACACACATCCCCTGCTAAAGAAGGCTTGAGCTGGCGTGTGTCATTAAGCATCCTTTGTCTTCCACCTTCCACTCTATCTGGGGCACCTTGTCTGTTGGACAGTGTCAGCCATATGCACTGTGAGTCTTTCTCCTCCGTTGGCCTGTCTACATTCCAATGTTTCCTGGAAGCACCCTACACATATACTCTGAGGTATGTTTTGTCAATTCTCTATGCATCTCTCAATACAGACAGGCCAACCACTGAGATTCACCACTACTCTTGGTCCTTACTGCTTGGCCTCCAAGGTTTAAATAAAAAAGAACACGCTCATCGGAGTGTCTGGTATGGTTCGCACTAAAGTTTATTGTGCTAATTGCAGGGCTTTTGCAGCTGTTTCCACTGATTGTCCTGCTTCTGGGCTGCTACTGTTACCACCCCTGTCCTCAGGACATCTACACCACTGGACAAGGATGCCACTCACAGTCAGTATTCTTAAACATATACTGCTTGCCCTGACCTGTGGGATGTGTGCAAAGCTACAGAGCAAGAGTAAGATGGACTCTTTGCCTGAATACAAACCCAGTACAGGAGTTGATGTTCATATCAAGTGAGGGAGTGAGGGAAAGCAACCTGAAGACCATAAGGGCGTGGTGAACTGCATGGGGCGGTAGACGGGGAGGCAAAGCCATTCCATGGGGAAAATGGACAGAGGGCACAAAGGCAGAGCCTCGTGGTCTCTGGGAATCATCAGGCTCAGCCCTTTCTCTTCCCCAGCAGCAGCTCACACTCCAGCATTTGGATTCTTCTCTGCTCTCTGCAAGCACCAGGCATTTGAACCCGCAGTCTTAGATGAATGAGTCAGGCCCAGAAAAGGGCAGCAGCACCCAAAATCCCACTCATCGCTATCCCCAAAATGTAAGCCAGGAGTTCACTGTGCCAAGAACATTAGTAGAGAAGGAAGCATTGGGCCCACAGTAGGAGAATACAGGACAAAACTCGTGCTTGAGGAGTATGCTACTCTGCAGGAAACTGAAGACAAAAAGGGTAAGAACACTCACTGGGCAAATGGGAGGATTGAGATTGGATTCCAGCATCCAAGTAAATGCTGGGCATGGACACATGGGTGCCTGTGACCCCTAACACTGGAGAGCAGGGTCAGGATGACTGCTGGGCTTGCTGGCTACCACCCCGCTCCAGGTCCAGTGAGAGGTCCTGTCCCAGGCAATAATGTAATAAAATGTAATAAAATAGGATACTTCATCTCCCCCACCCGATGTCCTCTACATGTGGCAGCACAGATATATAAGGCACGCATGCATACACACACATGCACACACACCACAAAGAGAGAGAGAGAGAGAGAGAGAGAGAGAGAGAGAGAGAGAGAGAGAGAGAGAGAGAGAGAGGAGCTGAGGATTCAGGTAGCATGAGGGAAATTAGCTCACTAGCAGGCTTTGTAATTAGCCTCTGCGCTGCAGATGTGCATTACCCAGCGGGGACACAGGAAGCCAGACTTGCTCTCCACCTGACTCCACTCACAGGAATCTTCACACACCTACACCGGTTCCAGGAGGAAGTGGGACAGGCAGATGGGGACTCTAGGTAGTCTCTGGTCCCCGAGAGTGCACTGACTTATCTGAGTGCAAAAGAAGCAGGCATGCCTTTCTTCCAATAGTTAAGAAAGCAAGAAGGCTGTCCTCCAGGGGACAGCAGTGGCACCACCATCCGCTGAGAGCCTTCTCTGAGCCAATGCCCTGGGTATTCATTCTTCATAACACAAACCCTTATTAGAATTATGTGAGGCGCCAATCATCTCATTCGTTCTATAACCTAGAGAGAAAAGTAATGAGAGAGAGAGAGAGAGAGAGAGAGAGAGAGAGAGAGAGAGAGAAGGAGACAGAGATGGAGAGAGGCAGAGGGGAGAGGAAGAGGTGAAAGAGAGGGAAGGCCTTACTGGGTGTTCCTGGCTGACCTAGAATTCTTGTGTAGACCAGGCTGGCCTTGAACTCACAGATATCCGCTTGCCTTTGTCTCTCAGCCTCCCAAGTGAAAACCAGAGTTCCAAATGAAAGGGAATAGCATCTTTAGAGAGCCGTGTTTGCCTTGCTACCAGAAGTAACAAGCAGTGCCCATCATAGTTGTAAACTTATGGAGAAAACATGTTCCCTGACCGAAGAGAAAATCTTTGCATGGTTATGGTTGTAGGGTGGAGAGAGGAGTCATCGAGGGAGGCAGCTGGAATAGAGGCAGCTGCTGTCCATCCAGGAAGAAAAACACGGAAAAACACGGGAGCTGCTTGGTAGAGCATTTTATGGAGGGACCTAGGAAGCTGGTGCTGTGAGACTCGGGAAACTGACAGAGACCTGGAGGACTCACAGAGTGACAACGTAGCAACCAGATTCTACCTCGAGGGATGGACCAGGAAGACAAGACACAAGGAAAGAGTCTAAGATCCCCTAGTTGTAGCAACTTGACAGCAGGACCTGAGACGGCAGAGGCAATCCTTCCAGGAAGGGGTAGGGGGTGCTGCTGGACGGCTCAGGGGGTCTCTGGCAAGGATTGATGAGAATGACACTTTTTTTTTTTTTGGAGTTAAGAATCACAATGATGGTGATGCATGCTGGCAGGAGAGGACATTCTTCCAGAAACAGGTCCCTCCCTCCAACCAGAGCTTCACATACTGTGCTCCAGGCTGGCATGGGACTGCCAGCAAAGCAGATATATGGTCCCCAGCTGTAACCTGAACATCCCAAGTCCATCAAGGAAGGAGAAACCTCTGGCTTGGTCAAACCCTTAATAACCAGCGTGGTCTATATATCTTCTTTTCCAAAATTCCACAATCCCTTTCCCCTCACTTATTCACTCAACAAATCTTATTATATCTTATTATCATATATGTATGTATATAGCTACCTACTATGAGCCAGTCAGTAAGAATCATCAACTGATAGATATAAAGCCCCTTTCTATATGGAACTTGCACTATAGAGCTTAAAGGGCAGGGGCTGCTAGGGTCACAAACAAATGAGGAAGCAGGGAATTCTGAAATGAAAACGCTCAGTCTGTGCCTTAAAATCAGCAGGACAGGAACCATCCTAGAACTTGCTGGTCAGCTTCCTAAGGGAGCAACTGTGCAGGGTGGCCTCAGGGGCAGTCACGAACATCTCACAAAGACCGTCAGGATTTGTTTCTCGGGCCCAGTGTGGTCTGGGTGTTAGATTTGGGGGCTCTCGCCTCAGTGATATAAAGTCATGAAGCATTTGGATGCCATTAGTTAGTCTACCTGTTTATAGATAGATAAGAACTTAGAGGCCCAGGCGAGGCTCAGTGTAATCTCATGGAGGGCAACAGATGGAACCAGTGGGCCAGTGACTGATCCGGTGGCCGGCAGAGGAGAAGCCCCTAGAAATCATGGAAACAGACACTGGTACAAGCCTTGGGAGGATGAGAGGAGGGGAGAGAGCAAGTTGTAGATTTTAGGTATCTTAGGGGAGGGCACCATCCCTGGTGAGTGGGGATGGGGACGGGAACCCGGGAGAAAAGGGAAGAACTGGGATTTTCATAAATAATTTATTCTCATTGCTGCTAAGGAAGAAAATAAGCCTAGCATCTCAGGAGACTCCAAATATTAGCATTTAAATACAGGCTTACATAGGTGGGTTTAAAAAAAAAACAATTTCCTGAGATTTAAATCCGATTTTATTTTTCCTCTAAGCCTAAGAAAAATCAGTTCTGCTTGAGTGTGGGCCTGTGAGAGGATTCTGCTCGCTCTAGGGTAGAGCAGCTTCACGTTCTCTATGGGAGTTCGCAGCTTCTCTGTGTTATAATTGTGAACAAATGATGCCTGAGAAGCCACGGGCGATTCATCAGCACTGTTTGTAGGGCTCATTGCATTGAGAGCAGGGACTGCGTGCACTCTGATCTCGGCTGTCAGCAAGCCTGTGCCCTGCTAGGCCCACGGAATGATGGAGGCAGCTGCAGGAGCTGTCAGGCAGAGATGGGAAGAGTGATCCCTGAAGCTCTCTTTTTTCTTCCTGCTGGCCCCTAGATGCCCCACACTGCTCTGAATGGCGTGGTCTATACAACCTCTTCCTTCCCTTCCACATTTGCATCCTATTCTAGGAATAGAGTGTCAGTGGTTGTTCACTGTGCAGTGGAAAAGGAAGCGCTGGTATAAAGTATAACTGGAATGCCAAAGGCTAACAACTTGGGTGCTGGCTGGTCCTGGCTCTAACCTACACCCAGCACGATGGGGTAGGCTAATTTCCCATCTGCTTTCTATAGCCACTGGATGTATAGTAAGCCCCACAAACACAGGCTCCAAATTCCTGGATAGAGTTTGATTCTGGATGCTTCTTCACTCTTTCCCAGATATCAATGCATCCTGTGCCCGGGGCACTTAGGAACTTGCTCTTTTACAATGGCCCAGCTGTTTTCTCGCCTGTTCTGTATCTTAACACCCACAGCAGCCCACCACTGCTTCGAGGACACAACACCAGTAGTCTGTCCCCTCTTCATTTTTCTTTCTAACTCAGCTAGCCCACACCAGCTCCTGATACACCCACTTCCTCAGAATCCCTCTGACACATCTATTTCTCCATGGCTTCATGTGCACTGAACAACCATCTCAAAGGACAGCCCACATTCTGCTCAGTGGATTGATCAGTGGCCTCCAAAAGATGGTGTGCATGCGTGTCCTGGAACCTGGGCAAGTGGAGGCTTACTGGGAAGAGGGTGTTTGCAAGTAAACACAAATGAAGCAGCTTGGAAAGAGACCATCTGTGAGTAGCCAAGTAGTTCCTAAATCCAGTGCTACGGGTTCTAATGACTGACAGGAAAAGAGGAAGGTATGGACCACCAGGCAGAGATGGAAATGATGTGGCCAGGATCCAGAGATATCAGGTCCACCAGCAGGAAAGATTTTCCTGTATTTTCTAGAGATTTTGAACATCTATCCTTCGGGATTGTGTGTGTGTGTGTGTGTGTGTGTGTGTGTGTGTGAGAGAGAGAGAGAGAGAGAGAGAGAGAGAGAGAGAGAGAGAGAGAGAGAGAGAGAGAGAGAAACTTGTCATGTGAGACCAGTTCGTTTGGAATAATTCATTACAGCAGCCGTGAGAAACTAATGCAGCCCATTTAAAGCCAAATCATGGCAGGAATTCAGAAAAGTGTGAATTCTGGGAGTCACACGAGTGGTGACCTGCTCCATCTGACATCCCAGTCACCTGGAGACTATACGAGACACTGTCTCCTGGGCCTGCTCTGAGTGTCTAGCATTGGCTCTGAAATCTGAATGTTAATAACTCCTTCAGCCAATTCTAAGCTGGGGAGTTCTAGTCTCTGTGGGTGGAATCCCCTGCACCTGGCTCAGGCTGAGGGCAGAAGAGATGGCAGGTTTAAGTGGATGGATGAATGGCATTTGCAACCACACAACTCATTTAGCAGCCAGAGGGTGGCTGCTCCCCATGCCCACAGCTTCCAGCTCCCAGGTAATGCTCTACCTAATAGATCTGCCATGGCTGGTGAGTACCAGCTTCCCCCAGATGTCCAGCCATCAGGAAGACCACTCTGGGAGCAACTGATGGGCTTTCCAGATGGAGATGAGTGTCCCAGAGCATACACTCCTCCCTCGGTGCTGATGGGAACTGATGGGGACCAAAATCTATGTATGTTCAAGTCCTGTAAGATGGCATAATCCCCACATAGAACCTTCTTCCTACTCTTAATTGTCCCTAGATCCCCTATGATAGCTACTCCTCTGTAAACATTATGCAAATGTGTTGGTCAGAAAACAATGTTAAGAAAAAGTCTGTATACTTTCAGGAGAGATATGTCTAAGTTCTTTTGTTAGTTTTTTTCTCCCACTTATTTGTTGAGTGGTGAACACATGGTCAACTTTCAGGATGTTGGTCTCTCCTTCTACCATGTGGGTTCTGGGGATCAAACTTGGGTCCTCGTCTTGGTGGCAAGTGCCTTTACCCACTGGACCATTTCACCAGTACTAATTGTTGTTGTTGTTGCTGCTGCTGCTGCTGGTGGTGGTATGTGGTTTGTGGTTAACTGAATCCACAGATGCAAGATCTTGTTTAGAGCCTATTGAGAACCCATTGAGAGGGAGGGCGACTGGATTTGGTAAAGCCAGCATAATCCACCCTGTGTCCATAGATTTCTCTCAGCATCCCCAGCCTGAGTTCCAGGAGTCCCAACAGCTTAGCCTTAAACAAATTCACAGGACTGTGCTGCGAATGCTGATTACACAGTTAGAGCAACGCCAAGCGTGGATCATGATAGTCTTAGGGCCCATAAGAAGAACTTCATCAATGTGCCACTGTGCTATGGTTTGGATGTGACTTCCCAAAGTTCATATTTTGGAAATCCAGACACTGCTAATAATATTTGGAGGTGTGTGGGGCCATTGGGAAATAATTAGAACTGGATGAGGGCAAGAGAAGGCTTTGTGGGGTCATAAGTGGCTTTATAAGGAAAAAAAGGAAGGATCTGAGTTGGCACAGCTCTGTCACCATGCAGCACCCTCTGACATGGCAGTGTATAGCATGAGACCCTCAGTCCTTGCCAGACTGATGCTGGAGCCATGTTCCCGAGCTTCTCAATGTCCAGAACTACTTTTTTTTTTTTTTAAGGATGGCCGGGACTCAAGCATTTTGATACAGCACCAGGAAACAGCTGAAGACCCCATTCGTTGTCTACCTGCACACAGCTCAGCTATTCCAGTTCTTTAAGCCTTTCATTCCTTATTTTATACACAAAGGCAGAAGAAGCATGATTTGGGGGAGGAAGGGGAGATTTCCAAAAAGATGGAGAAGTGGAGACAGAGAAGGGCAGTGAGAGAGAGGGAGGGAGGAGGGAGGGAGGGAGGAGGGAGGGAGGGAGGGAGGAAGGGGGTGGGGGGAGGGAGGGAGAGAGAGAGAGAGTCACAATAACAGAATGGTTGGTAAAGGAAGGAGAGAGAGAGGAAGGGGTAGGGAGGAGGGAGGGAAGGAGGGAGGGAGAGAGAGGGAGGGAGGGAGGGAGGGAGGGAGGGAGGGAGGGAGGGAGAGAGAGAGAGAGAGAGTCACAATAAGAGAATGGTTGGTAAAGGAAGGAGCCCATACATGGTAGGGTCACATTCTCACAAAAATTAATTTAGCTCAAAACAATACAACATCTTAGCTGATTTCTGAGCTATGAAAATAATAAAAACGCAAACGTCAGCTTGTACATTGTCCTTGCCAAAAGTACTTCTCATATTTGTCTGTTTAACCACAGAATTCTGAGTCTCGACTTCCAGACAAGGAGAATGCAGCCTGAGGAGGTCAGGAGACTTGCCTCAAAGGGGCACCTTCCATGGTCTGTGCCCATACCTGTTGGACCTCTGTTGAGTCAGCAGAGAGGCATCTGTTTGCAAGAACTTCCTAATCATTAGGATATTAAGTGGCTCCAAGAATACTGAGATGGCCTCTAGGAGGTGAAACTGAGCCTGGTGTTGAAGACCCAGCTCTGTCTTGGCTCTGGACAGGATGAGGGCTGAGTAGATGCAGCAAGGGCTAGCCCAGCAGGCCACCAAATGGGGTAATGTGTGTTTGGCCTCTCAGGGGAAAGTTGGTGAGGGGGGCTAAGTCTCTCAGGGAGGTCAGAGAATAATGGCATACAGTCAGACCCCCAGGGACCTGCATGTATACAGATGGAGGTTAGAGTCATGGTCCTCAGAAGAGTGAGCATTCTAGGACAGGCTGGCTTTCTGCCCCCCCGGGACCACAGAGTAGCCATTTTGTACCAGAATCCTACAATAACTCCCCCTAACCTTCATAGCCGCTGAGGTGGCTTTGTGAGCATTTTTCTGAAATGCCCCACTTCGTCACTAGAGGGAGCCCGTGATTCCACTCCTTTCTGCTCCAGAGCTGTAGGGCTTTTGAGAGAGAAATTGGCTTTCTTTCTGACTTCTCAACGGAATTTAGGAATTTAGGGAATCATTTTGGAATCAAGCAGCAGATGCTATAATAGATGTGTCTATAAAAGGATTGCTGTTTCTAACTTATATCGTGGGTCCCTGCAATGCCCAGCCTGAGCAATAATCCCACAGTGAACTTGGATCTAGACTTTCATCACCAAATACAGTATCTAGAGGCCCCAGGGCCAGCGACAGAGACAGAAGAGGTAGAAGTAACCCCACCAGGCCAGGGCCCTATTGTAAGGATCTGTCTCTCTGGAAGGCGGAGGGAAAAGCTATGGAAAAGCAGGATTTATTGAACATCTCAGGTTTTCCTGGTCACTCAACCCTCAATGGCAATAAACCCACCATCCATCAAGGAGGCAGAATGTAGCTTGATGAGAGCTATGGGTTCTGGATGCAGACAATTTTGCTTCCAAACTACACAGAACTGCCGTGAGTCCAGGAACTTCGTCTACCCCCAGTACCACAAAACCCCCAATGCTTAGAATAGAGCCTGGCACCGGAGAACATTAAATATTTTATGAAAAAGCCAAAGGCTCCAATCTCCAGTGCCTTTTAACCTTGGACTAGTTACTTTGTGTCTTGTTCTGTTCTTTCTGTCTGAAAAGGAACAAAGGGTACTAGGCAGAGTGGTACAGGACAAGGAAAAACACAGCTGGGTTCGCTCGGAGTCACTGGCTGGGTAGGCTTCAGTCCCAAATACTGATCTAAGTTTCAGTTTAGGCGTGTGTGTCTGAGGTCACAGGTAATCCTTCTAGGGAGAAGAGTCTATCATCTTTTTTTCACAGGTAAGGAAACAGGACATGTGAGGCTGAGCAATGTATTCAATTTTTCCTTGCTAGTAAGTGGTGATGGATCAAGATTTAAGACTAGGCAAGAGGACTCTGGTTGTGTTACTATGTTTAGAAATGGCTCCCACAGAGCCCTTTTGGATACTATATCCCATAATTGACAGAGCTTGTTTTCTGGTTGTCTTGTGAAGATTTCCTGCCAATCATTTCTGTACTTGCCACTCACTGCCGATGCCCGCCAGCACAGGCACCTGGTCCACTGGACAACTGCAGATGCCAGCATCACACCAGCCCACAGGATATGCAGATGCTGATTGTCATGGGTCTGAGACTTTGGGGTCTGCGTCTCTATGAACTATGATACATCCTAACATACATTTTCCTGGGATAAAATGTCACATTGAGACTTATCCAACTTATGTAATGTTCAAATCAAATGATAGCCTGTCACTAGAATTCATTTTTTTCCTTGTGATAAGGATATCCAACAGCCCCTCTTTTAGCTCTTTTTGTTATTACTGTTTCTTTATGGTTTTCTAAGACAAGATTTCTCGTGTAACTTTGGCTGTCCTGGAACTAGCTCTGTAGAGTAGCCTGTCCTTGAACTCATAGAGTTCTACCTGCCTCTGCCTCCTGAGTGCTGGGATTAAAGCTGTGTACTACCATTGCCCTGCTAGCTGTTTTGAATTATGCACATTACCATTAACCCTTGCCATCCCACTGGGCAATAGAACATAGGGAAACGTTCCTCTTAGCCAGTTTTGAGCAGCTTCTCCTTTCTATCCTCGGCCTGTGACACCCACCATTCTGCCTTTAACCACTAGACCACTTTAGGATTCCACTTGTGAGAAGGCTGAGCCAGTATTTGTCTTCCCAGGGTTGGCTTATTTCACTTAGTGTGCTGTCCTGTCTTCCATCTTTATCGCAGGGCTGCCATCCTTTCTGTGGATAATGGAGACCCATACCTTTCACAAGCATTTGGATAATTCTAATGCAAGTGCTCATCCCATTTCAGAAGTTAATTCCCCATCCCCTCCCCCAAGACAGACACCTTCCCTAAAGCAACGTAGAAGCGCATCACAGGCTTTCAAGATCCTCTGCCTAAGACTGACTCCACTCCCTCCCCCAGCCTTCAGGTGCCATCCCTGAGGCCTGCCCTCCAAGGACAGTGCTGAGCCGGCACTGAGGCAGCCACCCAACTCTGCAGAGAACATTACACCCGGAAAAGGGAAAGAGTGGAGAACACAAGCTCCTCCTCCTGCCTCGTTTCTCCATCTCACTCCGCTTCCACTGGGGGGAAAAAAAGGAAAATTGCTAAGTAATTGCTCCTTGACAACCCCTGCTGGTCCACAGTGGTTTGTGTTTTTGTTAGAATTATAATGAGGAATCGATGCATTGGGAATCCATGGGAGGCACAGACCCTTCGTGTCTTACCCTGTCTTAACGGTACTCTGAGAATGATGCTCAAATGTGATTTAGGTAAGGGTGCCCTAAGTCTCAAAGTCATGAGTCACCGAGTGAGGTGGAGAGAGCAGCCCTGACCTACATGGCTGCACAGTGGCCATGTGCCACAGCCAAACTGTACTCTTTCTCAGTAGACTCCTATCCTACCCACGCTTACAGGTCAGTTTTCATTTATTTCTATTTTTTTGCAGATGAGGAAGGTCTTCCCAGCATGAAGAGAGAGATTGACTTTCTACAGTCACGCAGTGGCTGAGTGACAGGGAGGGGACGGAGGCCCTGTGCAGCCAAGACAGTCAGTGTTTTAGAATGAAATGTTGCTCCCTTTCCCAGGAAACGGGAGTCGTGATTCCAGATCCTTGGAGATTCCTGATAGTATGGGTAGTCCTCGCCCCTTTATCAGGAAGGTGCCCTAGCCAGCCCTGGGTTTGGCTTCTCTCTTAAGAGTCTAGGATCCACAGGTCAAGGCAGGCCCCTAGTGGGACAGAGGGAGGAGAAGACCCTGCAGAACCAACCAGCTAGGGCATTTTTCATTGTTAATATTTTAAATAATTTTGGTTAGCATACAGAGAAATGTCACTGAAACATTTTAATAACACAGATGTCACCCTTTGCCGCTATCCAGACTCCCACTGATCCCACTGTATCTCCCCTTATATTGATCTCCCTCCTCCCTCCAAGCAGTTCCTCCTCCTTTTTTGTAACCATTCATAGGAAAATGGGTAGAACTAGAGATTAGTCAGATTCAAAATCCAAATTCACAGACCCCCCCCCACACACACACACACAGGAGGAGGGGGGTGATCTTTAATTTTTTGTTCTGGCAAGCCTGGAACTTACTATATAGACCAGGCTGGCCCAGAAGTCATAGAAATCTGCTTGCCTGCCCCTGTCTTGTAAGAGCTGGGACTAAAGTAGTACACCACCATGCTTGGACACACACACACACACACACACACACACACACACAGAGTCACACTTAAACACAATTACACTTGCACACACCTGCACTCGAAAACATGCACATATACAAGCACATACATGCGCACTCCCTCATGCACTTGAGACATGGAAAGGAGAGCATGAGAGAAAAGCAGGGATCTAAGGAAGGAAGAGGTGAAGATGTTGGAATACACATGCCACAGCCTGTTGCTTCTTCTGGACTGATAATGCTCCCTTCTTCACCCACCTTACCACCGCTGATACAGCATTGCCTCCGCCTTTGAGACACAAACATGAGGCCTTAGAGACAAAGCAACCTTGCTTAAGATCCTTCAGTCACCTAGTGACTGGCTCTGTAGAGGGGCGATGCCTGTTGCAGCCCCTTCTTTGGCCAGGGCCAAGCTATTTTTATCTTTGATGTAGATCTGGGTTCCCAGATGGCAGGGGCTGGGACAAAGACTGTGTGGTTCTTAAACTCCTGTGCACCCAGATGCTGCTGGAACCCGGAAGAGTTGAGGACAGTGGCTCCTATCCTGCTGTGCACCCAGACTGCTTGCTGGAGACTGTGAGGAGCTGGAAATGGGAGCCCTCAGGCCTGCAATGAGCCTGGGGCAGGGAGGATCTGGCTTAGCTCTGAGTGAGTGCCAAAAGGCTGCAGATCTGTATGATGAAGGCCCCCGACATCCCTACCCCCTACCTCCGAAGTGGTTCTTGATAAAGGAGATAGCCCTTGCTTGTCCAAACTTCTTTATTCATGACAGATGAGGATGCATAAGACTTACTCAGGGTGAACCAGAGATTAAATACCATTTGCAGGAAGGGATGGCTAGTGTTTGACTAAACACTCAGGGCATGTAGATACTCATTAACAAGAAAACTCTAAGCTCTATACTATGTGACTGGTTGTCATGGTCCCCTTAGTGGGGTGTCGTGGTCAATGTGCTCCAGGACAGGAATCTGATCGGGAGCTAGTCTGAACTCCTGTTCTTCTCAGCTATAAGTTTAATCGGGTTCTGAACTTGCTACTACCTTCCCAGTTCTTCTGTCTACTGGGATGGTCCACTGCCTCACATCAATATTCTTGACAATTTATACTACAGAACGATGAGTGGCACAGTCATTTCCCACTTTCCAGATGGGAAAACTGAGGCTCAGAGAGATTTAGGCAACCTGGTTGAGATTCACAGGCAAAAGTCAGATCCAGGTACCAGGATATAATTCCAACATTCATCTCCAGCTCTGACCTGCCACGCAGTAGGACAGTCTCTGCTCAAGCAAGGGGACCCGGGAAACTGGGGGACATGAGGAACCCCTGACAGATTAAGCCATGACTTGACTGTGCATCGTTTTGGCAACTGCCCTTCCTGTGAGCCTGCACCCCAGAGAAATACAGGAGGCACAGAGCACCCAGTGGATTGGGAGCAAAAGCCTGGTTCTTAGGGGACCTCCCCTGGTCTTTGGGGAGAGGGCGCTTTTATTCCTGATAAGCAAAGAAAAATCCCTTATAACTTATAACTTAAATCTTAAACTTCCCGCTCTCTGCGGATACAATTTGGCTTTTTAAAGAATGTTCTAGGACCCTCAAGCTTCTTTCTTTCCCTCTGACACACCCCTGCTCCCTGGTCTTCTCTCTCTGTGACACCCGGAAGACTTTCTGAGGGTCCCTTCTCTGCGCCTGCTCTGATCTCAGAGGCTGCTTGGGCACCAGCTCAGGGTCTGGGAGAATGTAACTGTTTATCATGGTAGTTTTCCTATTCTCAGGAACTCCTGGTGTCCTAGATGTAAATAAACACCGAGGCAGCTGATTAGGGAAGGACCATGAATCGACTGAACGGCTGTAGCGCAAAAATCTCTTATTGGGGGGGGGGGGGGGGGACACACGCACGCGCATGAGCTATCTCACCGCCTAGAGCGAGCAAGAGATGATAAAGAAGAGAGAACCGATGAACCAAACTCCATCTTAGGCATAAAAGCCATTTTACAGTAAAGACAAACTAGATTCATTCCTGTTCATGATTAAACCTCAGTTTCTCAAAGATTAGGCTACACCCCACCTGTGACCCAACTACAAATGGTTCAGAACTGCTTGTCCCAATTTTGACTCAAAAGTTTCTTGCAACCCTATCTTTGTTTAAAAGGTTGTATGGCCACCTAGGAGTACCTTGCTATGACTCCCTGTGGTTATGATTATGTTGCTATGACCACCTACCTGGCAGTCATGTCTTTGTTTCAGGAGATTGTTATGACAAACTTGCTTTATTTATGTTCCCCACCTATTTTGCCCTCCAACCACCCCCCCCCCCAATTTGGAAACCCTCTACCCCTGAGCTATAAAAACCTTATCTTCCTTACATTCAGTGCTGACCTTTGAACCCTGCTTTAGGGGGAAGCATCCTGTGTATACATTTTTTTAAAGCTTGCTTTAATTAATTAATTGCCTTGATTAGTTTGGCCATGATGATTTGGGTCCGTGGTCTTTTTCCCATCTTTGGGGTTAGCGGGACCCAAGCAGAAGAGTGGAGAAAGAGAAAGAGCCAGCACATGGCAGGGGAGAAACAGATAACACAGGGAGAAGCCAAGCCACGGAAGGCATCTCTCTCATAACACAGGGTAACGAGTGTGGCAGGAAGCTTTTCATCCCACAGACAGATTAACTGAGGAGGTTCGATAGCAACCCTAGAAAAAGACAGGCTTTCTCGAAAAGGGGAAGTCAGACGCAGTAGCACCCGGAAGTGAAGTCCGGACTCCTCTCCTCTTTCTTCCTGCTGGAGGAACTGATCTAGCCTCTGAGGCCCAAACTGCTTGAACCTGTGGACATGTGGTCCAAGCGGCTGCCTGTGGTGCCTGAAGGTGGTGCTTCCACAGCCCACGCTGGGATCCACTGGACACGCATCGCCCCAAACCCACTTTAGTCAAAGATCACAAACTGACACAAACATCTTCACAGCAAATGAACAAATAGGCTCTAACCTGGGGCAAAGGTGTGAATTCAGGGCTCCAGAGAAGTCTGGTACTGCTTCCCTAGGCTCGCCTATGAGGAGCTGACTGCACAGGGCCAAGGTGAGAGACGCTTCAGCCACAGAGCACAGTCCCATAATCTCCTGGTAAGAATCGTGATGTCATGATATGGTCCAAGATGAAACGTTGGGGTTTTTATCACACCCAGACCAGCTGAAGGCTTGTAGGCTAATTGATGTTTAGCTTTGCAGAAGGCAAGTTACGTTTTCTTTGTTAAACAGACTTTCCTTTAGCTGTAGTCGAAGAGGTGAGGCGAATGAGAAGCTACTCTGCCCTCTGCTGGGGAGGAACTGCAATGTCTCAGTTAATAGCAACCGAGGAGCTAGGACTCCTGCCACCTGGGTTTGCAGGTTATCTGAGTGGCTAACCGGACTGTGGCCAGGTCTTGTTCTGGAAGCATCTTTCTAAAACATCTTGCTTTCTGTTCTTCACTGTGAGTTTGTCAGGATCAAAACCAAGGCAGCTTTTGCCATTCCTGACCAAAAAAAAAAAGAAGAGAAGAGAAGAGAAGAGAAGAGAAGAGAAGAGAAGAGGAGGGGAGGGGAGGGGAGGGGAGGGGAGGGGAGGGGAGGGGAGGGGAGGGGAGGGGAGGGGAGGGGAGGGGAGGGGAGGGGAGGGGAGGGGAGGGGAGGGGAGGGGAGGGGAGGGAAGGAAAAAGAAAAGAAACCATAGCGGAGACTTGTAAAGGCAACAGTAACGATCACTCAGTCAGAACCGCAGCTTTGCACAAAGGCCACCATGACCCTACATAAAAACGTTTCTCCAGAGATACCTGCTCAGCCACTTCCTGTCACCCACAGACTTCCATCACCCTGGCTAGTAATTCTCATGGCCAAAGTGGATTGTATTATAATATCTTCTTTACGTATCTTCAAATTTTGCCTTCAGAAGCCTTGAATCCACACACACAATGACCTGTACAGTCTGGCGGCCAGTTCTCTGTTGTGCCTAAGTTGTTGTCATTGTGCTCGTGGAGGCTGTCTGCCACTGGGCAAGACTGTGTGTCGTCTCTGGTGGCTCATGTGTGTCCCCAGAAAACCTCTGGGAGAAGTTCTTTCTAGCAAAACTTCAGCTAAGAATATCTGTTTCTAATGTTTCTTTTCTCCCCCAAAACCGGGCCCAGGTTTCTCTCTGATCTCTAGGTTCAGGAAGGTGTCTTTTGTTGACTGGTGACTGTTTGAAACTCTGTCTTCCTGTGGTTTCACCAGCCGGTGCTGTTGTTTTCCACTCTCCTGATGCTGGGATTGGCGCAATGCTCTCGGCCCACCCTGTGACTCAGTGGTGGAGAGAGGGCTCTGCTTCCTCAAGGAGCTGCTAAGAGTATTGGTCAACCTCACTATCACCAGGGAGTGTCTCTGAGGTAGACTCTGAGTAGCCTAGGAGGGAGGCTGCCAGCAGAACTGACCCCCGCCCCCACACCCCAGGCCAGCAAGCAGGTCAGAGCTGCAACTGCTTCTAGACTCCTCACTGCCTACCCTGTGAGCTGAAGGACCAGGATGGCAGGAGGCACATCGAAGCGTTTGCACTGGAGAAAGGAAAGGAATCAGAAGAGGTCTGATCAGAACCTTCATGACAGTTCACCTCCCTGTCTTCCAGGGAACCACAGGGCCAGCCCCTAAGGGCGGTCACCTCCCCAGCAGGCCTCATCTCCTCTCCCACTGTGATGCAATGGAGGAAAGAGTGTCCACGTCATTCTCTTCTCTGCTTAGATTGTCCTGATGTGGGCCAAGGAGAGCACTGACAGTCCTCACCACTTCCTTCACAACCTGGGGTTTTAGGAACGTGGGATGGGCTGAAGAGGGAGGCAGGGGGGGCTGGAGGGTGCTGTGGGGCTCCTTCACCTTCTCTCTCCAAAGGCTGCTGCTCCCAGGGAAAGTTTGGAAACCTCAGAGCAATTGAGGTGCCAAATATTAATGGCATGCTCCCCTTCCCATGCCCTATCGTTGAATGCAGATACAAGAACCTCCTTCCTACTCTGACTCTGCAGACTCTTGTAAAGGACCCCCTGCTGCTCACATTCCTTCTCTGCTAGCCCAGCTGCACCCATAAGTCCCAGGCCCTGCAGATTTCAAGACCTTGACTGGGGAAACAACATCCTTTCTGGGAACAGGGAACATGCTCCTCCCAGACTGTCAAACAGTTGTCGGGTGGGAATTTCCCTTGGGGTTAGGACCACATCTTCTCAGTAACTTCCTCTGGCCTCAAACAGTACAAGTCTTGTGCCCCAAACAAAATGGAATTGCCTGTGACTCATATCCAGCCCTAGCTTTTGAGAAATCTACTTCCTGAGGTTGGGGGCTGGAAGTGTAGAAGTGAGTGTGTGCATGTGTGCTGAGTGAGAGAGCGCGTGTGCTCTGGGAGTCTTCCAGAGGAAGCAGCTGCATTCTAGCGTCTGGGCTGGGGAATTCTAGCTTTAAACCATCTGTTTTCTTACAAGGTTGTCCTCTGGCACCTCCCAAACATGTCTAGACATTTTACCTTTATTATTATTTTTTTGTTTTGTTTTGTTTTATTTTATTTATTTATTTATTTATTTATTTATTTATTTATTTATTTATTTATTATATGTAAGTACTCTGTAGCTGTCTTCAGACACTCCAGAAGATGGCATCAGATTTCATTACGGATGGCTGTTAGCCACCATGTGGTTGCTGGGATTTGAACTCAGGACCTTTGGAAGAGCAGTCGGTGCTCTTAACCGCTGAGCCATCTCACCAGCCCCTTACCTTTATTATTATGAGTTATTTATTTACATGCTTTTGGTAGTGTGCGTTCATGTATATGCATGTGCAGACATGTGTCAGTAGAAATGTAGAAGTCAGCTTATCACTTCTTTCTGTCTACCATGTGGGCACTGGGAATTGAACCCAGGTCCTCAGCCTTAGCAGCAAGCACCTTTACCCACTAAGCCATCTCACCACTCCTCTATTTATTTTCTATTTTCTGTGTATGGATGCTTTCCCCTGTGTATATATGTGCACTGTGTGTGTGTGTGTGTGTGTGTGTGTGTGTGTGTGTGTGTGTGTAACTGGAGTCACAGATGGTTGAGAATTGGTGCTGGGAATTGAACCTAGGTCCTCTGTAACAGCAATAGTGCCCATCCCTTCCCTCTCTTTTTATTTATTTATTTTTCTTAAGGAGAAGAAAAACAAAGTAGAACTACATGAAAACAGAGAAGAAGCAGGCCATGTACCCCTGAAGTAAATTTCCCACAGGCAGTGGGAATGGAGAGATGTCTGTAAGGCAGCCTGCAGTCTGAGGCTTCGAGCCTCTCAGTTCTCAGCTCCCTCATCAGTCTTGGATTCCATGCCCAGTGGAGAAGAAGCCAGAGGGCCCTCTGTGAGGGCGCTGCCACTTGCTTAGGAGGCAGCCCTGCTGGTGTTGGCCAGGGTATGTTCTGAGGGAATCAGGTTTGAAGCTGTTTTCGTTTTGCATATTGTTATTGCTGCAACAAGGAAATGTCAGTAGGGAGAAAGACAAAATGGGGAACTGAGACACATGGGAGTTTTGGCATTTTCTTTATTCTCTCCCCCTCCCCCTCCCTTTCCCTCTCCCCCTTCCTCTCCTTCTGTGTATCCCTGGCTGGCCTGGAACTCACTGTGTAGACCAGGCTAGTTTCTGACTCCCTAGTGGATTTTTGAAACACTGTTAGAACAATGAAGCTTTCTGATGGCTTAGCCAAACTTCAGCATCTGTCTTAGTACAAGAAAAGAAAGGGGCTCATGCCTGTCAACATCTGCTTTGTAAGAATCTAACAGAACCACATTATCTAATCTTCCTCTCTCAAACTCAGACGTGCTTGCCTCTCCCTTTCATGGTGGAGAAACTGAGAATAAGAGGTGCCTTGTCCCAGATCTGAGATACGGAGCGGACATTCCGAATCTAATGAGATTATCACCAAGGGTCTCAAGTTTACCACATCCTTGCTGTCTCTCAGCTCCCTCTCTATCTCTCCAGTTGGGTCTCACTTGTTCTGCTCCTGTCTGTTCCTCAAAACTCTGGACTCATTTTCCCAGCAGGCCTTGCTGCCCGCTTCTGTTCTGCTGGAATTTTTATTTTTATATTCACCTCTCATCTGTTTGTTTGTTTGTTTTTTCCTATATTGTTTTGTTTTTGCTTTGTCTTATCTTACTACTATTCTTTAGGTGTCTGTGTTTTTTAAAGAGAGGGAGAAAGGACATGTAGATTTGGATGGGAGGGAAGGTGGGGAGGATATGAGGAGGAGTTGGGGGAGGGAAATTGTAATTAGAATTATGTGATAGATAGATAGATAGATAGATAGATAGATAGATAGATAGATAGAAAAAAGAAATGTTAACTGTTGCAATCATAAGTTGTGTGTAGCCCTGCTGATAGATGTGAGCATACCCAACATATAGCAGACAGTCAATAAATATGGTAAATAAATAAATGCATGAGGTAATCATTAAGTCCCTGGGTAAAATCTAATCACACACAAGGTACACAATGTCTGAGAATAACTGACAGTTGAGTGCTCACCCCTTAAACAAGACATCTATACCATTTCCTACCAGGCTCAGGGAATGTTGTGGAGGGGTGTGTAGAAGAAAATGTAAGACCTGGAAGAGAGGAGGAAGAACCGTGAACGGCCATCTTCTGTAGGAAGGCAAGCATCGTAATCCCAAACTCACGGTAGCTCCAGATGCCCGCACTGGGTGTGCCAAAAATGGGCCTTTTAGCAGTTAGGATGGAGGAGAGCCTAGGGAGGTTCATCCTCCCCATGATGAACTGTTTGTTATGGGAAGATCCAGAGAGAGAAGAACTCATTGCCTTCAGTTGTGTAGCCACTAATGACGTCACTAGGCTTTCATGACAGCTCCAATCTAATGGCCACACAGACAGCCCTGGTTAAACTATAAGAGTCATAAAACGAAGCCAAAACTCATGAATCTGGGGAAGGAATTTGTAGGGAGGGGTTGATAGGAATGGGGGGTAAACAGAGTACATTATCTATGTGTATGAAATTGTCAAATGACAAACTTAGTCAGTAATACCACTTGGTTATTCAACTCCAAATGCTCATCCCTTTACAGATATGAACACACGCACGTAACATGCTACACACTGAGCAGGTTGTGTTAAGAAACAAAGAAATAAATAACATATATGCATGTAATAATAATTAATAAAGAGGCCATGAGGGGAGGCAGCCTCAGCCTCAGCAGCAGCGGTCGCCATCTGGGTTCCGGGACTCCGCAGGACCTAGGAAATTAGTCTGAACAGGTTAGAGGGTGCGCCAGAGAACCGGACAGCTTCTGGGACGGGCGGAAGCACAGAGCCGCAGAGGCAGCACCCTTGGCGGGCTGCAGACAGCCGGCCACCATCCGGACCAGAGGACAGGTGTCCGCCTGGCTCGGGAGGCGGCCTCAGCCTCAGGAGCAGCGGTCACCATCTTGGTTCCAGGACTCCCTGGAACTTAGGATTTTAGTCTGCACAGGTGAGAGTCTGCACCACAGAAGCTGACAGCTTCTGGGAACTGCCAAAGCAACACAGTTTCTGAGAGAGGCCCTGTTTTGGGCCTTCTTCTTCGACCAGGAGGAGGTCCAAAAACAAGATATCTGCGCACCTTCCCTGTAAGAGAGCTTGCCAGCAGAGAGTGCTCTGAGCACTGAAACTCAGAGGAGAGAATCTGTCTCCCAGGTCTGCTGAGAGACGGTAACAGAATCACCAGAAGAACAATCTCTAAACAGAGTCAACTATAACTACTAACTCCAGAGATTACCAGATGGCGAAAGGTAAACGTAGGAATCTTACTAACAGGAACCAAGACCACTCACCATCATCAGAACCCAGCACTCCCACTTCGCCCAGTCCAGGGCACCCCAACACACCCGAAAACCTAGACCTAGATTTAAAAGCATATCTCATGATGATGGTAGAGGACATCAAGAAGGACTTTAATAAATCACTTAAAGAAATACAGGAGAACACTGCTAAAGAGTTACAAGTCCTTAAAGAAAAACAGGAAAACACAATCAAACAGGTAGAAGTCCTTACAGAAAAAGAGGAAAAAACATACAAACAGGTGATGGAAATGAACAAAACCATACTAGACCTAAAAAGGGAAGTAGAAACAATAAAGAAAACTCAAAGTGAGGCAACACTGGAGATAGAAACCCTAGGAAAGAAATCTGGAACCATAGATTTGAGCATCAGCAACAGAATACAAGAGATGGAAGAGAGAATCTCAGGTGCAGAAGATTCCATAGAGAACATCGGCACAACAATCAAAGAAAATGGAAAATGCAAAAAGATCCTAACTCAAAATATCCAGGAAATCCAGGACACAATGAGAAGACCAAACCTACGGATAATAGGAGTGGATGAGAATGAAGATTTTCAACTCAAAGGACCAGCAAACATCTTCAACAAAATTATTGAAGAAAACTTCCCAAATATAAAGAAAGAGATACCTATGAACATACAAGAAGCCTACAGAACTCCAAATAGACTGGACCAGAAAAGAAATTCCTCCCGACACATAATAATCAGAACAACAAATGCACTAAATAAAGATAGAATACTAAAAGCGGTAAGGGAAAAAGGTCAAGTAACATACAAAGGCAAGCCTATCAGAATTACACCAGATTTTTCACCAGAGACTATGAAAGCCAGAAGAGCCTGGACAGATGTTATACAGACACTAAGAGAACACAAATTCCAGCCCAGGCTACTATACCCAGCCAAACTCTCAATTACCATAGATGGAGAAACCAAAGCATTCCACAACAAAACCAAATTCACACATTATCTCTCCACGAATCCAGCCCTTCAAAGGTTAATAACAGAAAAAAACCAATACAAGAACGGGAACAATGCCCTAGAAAAAACAAGAAGGTAATCCCTCAACAAACCTAAAAGAAGACAGCCACAAGAACAGAATGCCAACTTTAACAACAAAAATAACAGGAAGCAACAATTACTTTTCCTTAATATCTCTTAACATCAATGGTCTCAACTCCCCAATAAAAAGACATAGACTAACAAACTGGCTACACAAACAAGACCCAACATTTTGCTGTTTACAGGAGACACATCTCAGAGAAAAAGATAGACACTACCTCAGAATAAAAGGCTGGAAAACTATTTTCCAAGCAAATGGTATGAAGAAACAAGCTGGAGTAGCCATCCTAATATCTGATAAGATTGACTTCCAACCCAAAGTCATCAAAAAAGACAAGGAGGGGCACTTTGTTCTCATCAAAGGTAAAATCCTCCAAGAGGAACTCTCAATTCTGAATATCTATGCTCCAAATACAAGGGCAGCCACATTCATTAAAGAAACTTTAGTAAAGGTCAAAGCACACATTGTACCTCACACAATAATAGTGGGAGACTTCAACACACCACTTTCACCAATGGACAGATCATGGAAACAGAAACTAAACAGGGACACACTGAAACTAACAGAAGAGATGAAACAAATGGATCTGACAGATATCTACAGAACATTTTATCCTAAAACAAAAGGATATACCTTCTTCTCAGCACCTCATGGTACCTTCTCCAAAATTGACCACATAATAGGTCACAAAACAGGCCTCAACAGATTCAAAAATATTGAAATTGTCCCATGTATCCTATCAGATCACCATGCACTAAGGCTGATCTTCAATAACAAAAAAAATAACAGAAAGCCAACACTCACGTGGAAACTGAACAACACTCTTCTCAATGATACCTTGGTCAAGGAAGGAATAAAGAAAGAAATTAAAGACTTTTTAGAGTTTAATGAAAATGAAGCCACAACGTACCCAAACCTTTGGGACACAATGAAAGCATTTCTAAGAGGGAAACTCATAGCTCTGAGTGCCTCCATGAAGAAACGGGAGAGAGCACATACTAGCAGCTTGACAACACATCTAAAAGCTCTAGAAAAAAAAGGAAGCAAATTCACCCAAGAGGAGTAGACGGCAGGAAATAATCAAACTCAGGGGTGAAATCAACCAAGTGGAAACAAGAAGAACTATTCAAAGAATTAACCAAACGAGGAGTTGGTTCTTTGAGAAAATCAACAAGATAGATAAACCCTTAGCTAGACTCACTAGAGGGCACAGAGACAAAATCCTAATTAACAAAATCAGAAATGAAAAGGGAGACATAACAACAGATCCTGAAGAAATCCAAAACACCATCAGATCCTTCTACAAAAGGCTATACTCAACAAAACTGGAAAACCTGGACGAAATGGACAAATTTCTGGACAGATACCAGGTACCAAAGTTGAATCAGGATCAAGTTGACCTTCTAAACAGTCCCATATCCCCTAAAGAAATAGAAGCAGTTATAAATAGTCTCCCAGCCAAAAAAAGCCCAGGACCAGACGGGTTTAGTGCAGAGTTCTATCAGACCTTCAAAGAAGATCTAATTCCAGTTCTGCACAAACTTTTTCACAAGATAGAAGTAGAAAGTACTCTACCCAACTCATTTTATGAAGCCACTATTACTCTGATACCTAAACCACAGAAAGATCCAACAAAGATAGAGAACTTCAGACCAATTTCTCTTATGAATATCGATGCAAAAATCCTCAATAAAATTCTCGCTAACCGAATCCAAGAACACATTAAAGCAATCATCCATCCTGACCAAGTAGGTTTTATTCCAGGAATGCAGGGATGGTTTAATATACGAAAATCCATCAATGTAATCCACTATATAAACAAACTCAAAGACAAAAACCACATGATCATCTCGTTGGATGCAGAAAAAGCATTTGACAAGATCCAACACCCATTCATGATAAAAGTTCTGGAAAGATCAGGAATTCAAGGCCCATACCTAAACATGATAAAAGCAATCTACAGCAAACCAGTAGCCAACATCAAAGTAAATGGAGAGAAGCTGGAAGCAATCCCACTAAAATCAGGGACTAGACAAGGCTGCCCACTTTCTCCCTACCTTTTCAACATAGTACTTGAAGTATTAGCCAGAGCAATTCGACAACAAAAGGAGATCAAGGGGATACAAATTGGAAAGGAGGAAGTCAAAATATCACTTTTTGCAGATGATATGATAGTATATATAAGTGACCCTAAAAATTCCACCAGAGAACTCCTAAACCTGATAAACAGCTTCGGTGAAGTAGCTGGATATAAAATTAACTCAAACAAGTCAATGGCCTTTCTCTACACAAAGAATAAACAGGCTGAGAAAGAAATTAGGGAAACAACACCCTTCTCAATAGTCACAAATAATATAAAATATCTCGGAGTGACTCTAACTAAAGAAGTGAAAGATCTGTATGATAAAAACTTCAAGTCTCTGAAGAAAGAAATTAAAGAAGATCTCAGAAGATGGAAAGATCTCCCATGCTCATGGATTGGCAGGATCAATATTGTAAAAATGGCTATCTTGCCAAAAGCAATCTACAGATTCAATGCAATCCCCATCAAAATTCCAACTCAATTCTTCAACGAATTAGAAGGAGCAATTTGCAAATTCATCTGGAATAACAAAAAACCTAGGATAGCAAAAACTCTTCTCAAGGATAAAAGAACCTCTGGTGGAATCACCATGCCTGACCTAAAGCTTTACTACAGAGCAATTGTGGTAAAAACTGCATGGTACTGGTATAGAGACAGACAAGTAGACCAATGGAATAGAATTGAAGACCCAGAAATGAACCCACACACCTATGGTCACTTGATCTTCGACAAGGGAGCTAAAACCATCCAGTGGAAGAAAGACAGCATTTTCAACAAATGGTGCTGGCACAACTGGTTGTTATCATGTAGAAGAATGCGAATCGATCCATACTTATCTCCTTGTACTAAGGTCAAATCTAAATGGATCAAAGAACTTCACATAAAATCAGAGACACTGAAACTTATAGAGGAGAAAGTGGGGAAAAGCCTTGAAGATATGGGCACAGGGGAAAAATTCCTGAACAGAACAGCAATGGCTTGTGCTGTAAGATCGAGAATTGACAAATGGGACCTAATGAAACTCCAAAGTTTCTGCAAGGCAAAAGACACCGTCAATAAGACAAAGAGACCACCAACAGATTGGGAAAGGATCTTTACCTATCCTAAATCAGATAGGGGACTAATATCCAACATATATAAAGAACTCAAGAAGGTGGACTTCAGAAAATCAAATAACCCCATTAAAAAATGGGGCTCAGAACTGAACAAAGAATTCTCACCTGAGGAATACCGAATGGCAGAGAAGCACCTGAAAAAATGTTCAACATCCTTAATCATCAGGGAAATGCAAATCAAAACAGCCCTGAGATTCCACCTCACACCAGTCAGAATGTCTAAGATCAAAAATTCAGGTGACAGCAGATGCTGGCGAGGATGTGGAGAGAGAGGAACACTCCTCCATTGTTGGTGGGATTGCAGGCTTGTACAACCACTCTGGAAATCCGTCTGGCGGTTCCTCAGAAAATTGGACATAGTACTACCGGAGGATCCAGCAATACCTCTCCTGGGCATATATCCAGAAGATGCCCCAACGGGTAAGAAGGACACGTGCTCCACTATGTTCATAGCAGCCTTATTTATAATAGCCAGAAGCTGGAAAGAACCCAGATGCCCCTCAACAGAGGAATGGATACAGAAAATGTGGTACATCTACACAATGGAGTACTACTCAGCTATTAAAAAGAATGAATTTATGAAATTCCTATCCAAATGGATGGACCTGGAGGGCATCATCCTGAGTGAGGTAACACATTCACAAAGGAACTCACACAATATGTACTCACTGATAAGTGGATATTAGCCCAAAACCTAGGATACCCAAGATATAAGATACAATTTCCTAAACACATGAAACTCAAGAAAAATGAAGACTGAAGTGTGGACACTATGCCCCTCCTTAGAAGTGGGAACAAAACACCCTTGGAAGGAGTTACAGAGACAAAGTTTGGAGCTGAGATGAAAGGATGGACCATGTAGAGACTGCCTTATCTAGGGATCCACCCCATAATCAGCATCCAAACGCTGACACCATTGCATACACTAGCAAGATTTTATCGAAAGGACCCAGATGTAGCTGTCTCTTGTGAGACTATGCCGGGGCCTAGCAAACACAGAAGTGGATGCCCACAGTCAGCTAATGGATGGATCACAGGGCTCCCAATGGAGGAGCTAGAGAAAGTACCCAAGGAGCTAAAGGGATCTGCAACCCTATAGGTGGATCAACATTATGAACTAACCAGTACCCCGGAGCTCTTGACTCTAGCTGCATATGTATCAAAAGATGGCCTAGTCGGCCATCACTGGAAAGAGAGGCCCATTGGACACACAAACTTTATATGCCCCAGAACAGGGGAACGCCAGGGCCAAAAAGGGGGAGTGGGCGGGTAGGGGAGTGGGGGTGGGTGGGTATGGGGGACTTTTGGTATAGCATTGGAAATGTAAATGAGCTAAATACCTAATAAAAATGGAAAGAAAAAAAAAAAACAACAACAACAAAAAAAAGAGGCCATGAATTTGAAAGAAACCAAGAAGAGGAATATGGAAGGGTCCGGGGAAAGGGAATGGGTAAGTGATGGGATTATATTATAATCTAAAAAAAAAAAGAAAGAAAGAAAGAAATAATGAAAAATACCCCATCTCAAACTACAAACAAAAACAGAAGCAAACAAAAGCTCCAGCAAACACAAACAACAAATACCACCTTCCCGTGAGGTGGTCTAGGTGTTCCTTTTAAAGTAGCCTCTGGGGTACCACCCTGTTTAATTTACCTTTACTGGAGAACACCATCTTCCAAGCAGAGCACCCATCACCATCTCCATCACAGTGCAGTGACTGCTTGCAGAAGGCCCTTCAGATTCAGCCTGTTGGCATTCCTTCAGGCAGGGGAGCCAACGGCCTCATGCCCGAGATCTCAGCCATTCCTTCCAATTCCATCCTGATAGCTGGATATCCATTTTCCTCAGCTCAATGTGGTCTTGGGAGTATAGAGTCTGGGAGAGTAACTAAAGGGGATGTCTATCTCTACAGCTGTGAAGAAGCTATCATTCACAATGGGGTCTGCAGGTACTCTGGGGTCCCCCATACTCCTGGAAGCTCTCAGCCGTGCTATGCCATGCTATGCTAGGAAGCCCAAGAAGCTCATTATCTGACCATTCAAAACTTAGGAGGACTCCTTGCTGTGATGCTTTATATGGGGTGAAATGGGCAAAGCTACACGATAACTTTCTGGTGTTTCTCACTCAGTAGCTTGCTTATTTCTTTTGTCCATGATGTCTGCTAGAATGTATATTTAGTGAGAATGGTAGCTCATTTTTCTTTTTCTTACTCTTCTCTATCCACAGAGCCCAGAGAGAGGTGACAGTAAAGACATTAGGAAGTACTTGCTGGTTGGCTAGGTGGATGGGTGGATGGATGCATGCACGCATAGGTATGTTGATGAATAGGTGGAGAGTGGATAGATAGGTATGTGTATGAGTGGCTAGATGGATACATAGGTGAGTGTTGGGTGAATTCACGGAAAGATAGAAAGATAGGTGTCAGTAGATGGATGATAGATAAATAAATGGATGGATGGCTAGATGCGCGATGGATGGATGAATGGATGGATGACATATGGCTAGTGATTACTAAGTACCAGTTCCTATGGTGATGTAGGAATAAATAAACTGCTGTCCCTCTGTTCAAAGAGTCTACTATGAAGCTCAAGAGGCACTTTTTTATAGTTGGGGTATCAAGGGGTAGTAGGTGTTCTGAGCTCTAAGAGAAGCTAAAGGCACATTAGTGATACCAGGGTGACTATGGAAAGTTGCTGGGGGGAGTCCAAGTGATCTTGTCAAGAGTTTTCCCTGAGACAGCAATTGTGGCCTGTCCTGTAGAGACTCTTGGCCTTGGAGAGAAGACAGGGGCAAGGTTAGAAGAACAGAGCAAGAAGGGCTTCGTGGTGGCAGGTCTTACTTGTTAGAGGGATGGCTCATTGTGCCAATATAAGAGGCACAGGCTTTGTGGAGGCCCAGGAAGAATTGGTAGGGAAGCCTGGAAGTGGGGCAGAACTGGAATAGTCCATGATAAAATCAGAATGTCTTGGAGAATTATTGAAGAGAGGGAAATTGGAAAATGGTGGGTGTTGGCCCTGAGAAACTCTCAGGGTAAAATGAAGGGCTGAGGGTGGGAAGGTTACAAATAAACCCAGAGGTAGGGTTACAAGATATAGCGGAGGGGTGGGGGTTGGGGGGCCGGGGAGTAGAGTGCTGCCTGAGAGGTTCAGCCTTTTCCTGGGAGGTAGGACAAGAGATCATCTGTGGAAAGGCATGCATACTCTAACTATGAGGCTTTAGGAGATATTGTGATTGAGAAACTTAAGATCTCACGTGGGAAAACCAGTCTTGCAGGAACCAAAGTTTATAGTGGAGTTATTAATATCCTTACAAAGCAGCTAACGTCAACTAATAGAAAGCCATGGACATGACATACTAGACAAGGACACAGAAACAGTGCATGCATCTTTGTTAGGGCTCCGCAGCTTGTCTTCATGTGCAGCCTTCCATTAACTGCCAGCTCTGTGTGTGTGTGTGTGTGTATGTGTGTGCGCGTGTGCGTGTGCGTGTGCGTGTGCGTGCGCGTGCGCGTGTGCGTGTGCGTGTGTGTGTGTGTGTGTGTGTGTGTGTGTGAGAGAGAGAGAGAGAGAGAGAAAGAGAGAGAGAGAGAGGGAGAGAGAGAGAGAGGAGAGGACATGTGGATGTCAGAGGATAAGCTGTGGAGGTCTTGAATCTCCTGTTATCATTATGTAGGTTTGGAAGACTGAACTAAGGTTGACTGTCAGGCTTGGTGGAAAACATTTTACCAACATTTTTTTTTTATATTAAGTATGAGTAACTTGAGTCTACAACAAATTTGAAAACGTATTATAGCAAAGATCAATTTTCTCACCACCGTGTTTCTACCACCTAAGCTTGTTCATGAAAATAAACTTTCTGTTTGAAAATGGCTTCATATTTACATGAAAATTGCAAAGGGTGTGGCACTCTTTCCCTTATTATCAACATCTTTTACAACGCCTGGGTAACAACGGATTAATTGGTATTGGTGGATTATTAGGACCTAAAGCCCATGCTTTACTCAGACTTCTTTAGCTTTTACATACTGTCCATTTTCTGTTCTGGGGACTATAAGACATGTACTCATCTCTCTGAGCTGGTTGGCCTTTATCAAATTGACACAAACTAGAGTCATCTGGGAGGGAACTTCAACTGAGTAACTCTTTCCATTGGATTCACATGTGGGTGTGACTGTGGGCATTTTCTTGATTGCTCATTGAGGTAGGAAAGTCTGTAGGCCCACTGTAGGCGGTGCCATCCATAGGCAGGGGATCTTGGATTGTATAAGAATGCTACTTAGCAAGCTAGTGATTTGTGCTTCTCCATGGTCTCTGCTTTAGTTCCTGTCTCTAGGTCTCCAGCTTGGAATCCTGCCCTGGGTTCCTTTGATGATGGATGGTGAGCTGTAAACTGAAATAAAGCCCTTTTCACCTGATAAACTAATGTTGGTTATGGTGTTAATCACAGTCACAGAAATATAAGCTAAGAAATCTCCTGGGCTCCACTTGACTTTTAGCTCTGATGACCTTGACAAGCTGAGGAGCACTTATAAGGTATTGTGTGAAATGTTTCTGAACTGGGATTTATCTGCACAGTTTTGGTTTTTTTGTTATTTTGTTTTGTTTTGATTTGGTTGTTGTTGTTTTCGTGTATTTGTTTGAAATCAGACTGAAATTTAGAGTTAGGAAAGAAAGGTCACAAAAGAAAGTGGCTCTCTCCCCTGATGACAGCAGGTACTTTCAAGACATTAAATTTTAACCACCCCCAAAAGGCTGAGGTATTTATTTAACATATCAAAGCCCACCTATTTCCAGGTTCTTCCAGGACCTATATCCCTGGATATGGCTGGCATACCCCAGCCTCTATCCTGAACTCTCCATCCCAGGGGCTGGACTGTTCTTCCCCTAGAGGCTCTTCCCTATATAATCCAGACATTTTGGTAACTTGCCCCTGTTTGAACCTTTGGCATCAAGAGCTGATGTACCTCCTTTCCCTCTGTCCCATCCCCCTCGCTACCCTTCTCTCCTTATGGCTCAGGGTCATGAATACTTTGGACACTCCCAGATGTCTCTGACTCTAGCTATACTCTGTCACATATCTATAATAAACTTCCTCTTCCTCCATACCTAGGAACAGTCCTGTCCTCTCCTTCCTTTTTGTGTCTCTTTTCATTCACAGGATGCTGTTACTGTTGGTGGTAATCTTGATCACCTGAAGTAGTGTTTGCCACATTTCTCCAAGTGACTCCCTCCCTTTCTATGTGTGTTGTATGGAGAGAAAACACTGGGCAGACCACACTTAAAGACTAGGGAGGCCCATGCAAAGCTTCAAGCATTTCTACCAGCTCTGGAAAGGTTTTGGGTCTCCTAACAATGTTAACTTTCAGTTTTAGCCTTCAGTTGTGACTTTATATTTTCCTCTTTCTCTCATGAGCAGTGAGCCCTTCAGGAGCCCATGAAATTGAGGCTTTGGTTCATGGCATTACTGGTGTGGCATAGCCCAGAATTCTACTTTCTTCCCCAAGGACACATTGATTCCAGTAGCTGGGTTGTTTTCCATTTAAATGTCCTTTAGCAATAAGCATGCTGCCTCCATCAATGGGCACTGAGTTCACTTTGCCTGCAGAAGCGATGCTGTAACTGGCAGCTTACATTGGAAAAGAAGGAGCTTTCAAAGTACAGGGCAGTTTCTCTGAGTCCTCCTGGCAGCATAATGATTACTTCATGCTGTGTTAATCTTACATTGAAGCTCTTATTTTTCAATCCCCTTTCCATCTTCCTCATGGAATTAGTTACATACTTGCTTGACACACTAACATTGTATTAGTTGGGCACCCATAACCTGAAAACCACCGACCCAGAATGCTACAGAATCTAAAACTTCTGAAGAGTAATGTGATACTGAACTTGTGTGATGGGTCACAGTCAAAATGCAAGTGCAGTAAAATATTTATAAAATTAACTATACACAAGTACACATGCACATACACATGCATGTAATTAAAGATAATAAAAGCGAATATTTAAGAAAAAGAAGGTTCAACTGGAACACCTGTCTATGTGCCCCTGGATTGCAGAGGTTGGGGCTTCCATGAGGTCTTTGCAGCTGGCAGAGGTCCCAGATGCCTGCCATTTTCTATAGCCCAGCCTACTCAAATCTTCCTCCAACAGCATGAACCTCTAGCATTAGGAACTGTTTGCAGAATTAGTTACTTGGGTACCAGGTTCCATTTGTTCTTCAGAGAGGAAATTCTTTGGTGGAGTTGTAGTTAAGTCTCAGGTTTGATCTCCATCTCTGGGTATTGTTGATCCATTTGTAGAGAAGGAAGCTGAACTCTGGGCTGGCAGGGGAGTCATATGTTAAGGAGTACCCAGTAAAGGCTGGACTAGATGTGGGTCTCTAGTGTCCAGAAAAGATGTTATTACTTCCTTTTTGTCTCCTCACTGAGACTTACCCACTAATTTACTTCCTGAGTTGTATGCTAATCATGGCAGAGTTCAGGTCAGAACAGCCGGAAACTTAGTAGGGAATAGTACTGCAATGGCAGTGTCCAAAGCTCCTATGTATACATTGCTGTGTGTTAGAAAGACACCACAAGATTACCTCATTCATCATTTCCTGTGGCTAGTTGCTCAAAAAGAGGAAAAGTGATTTAAAACTTATTTATTTGGGGAATGAGGGACAGTTCCCATCATGCAGAGGACAATTTTCAGGGTTAGTTCTCTCCTTCCACTATGTAGATTCTAGGGATCAAACTCGGGTTGCTGTGACAAGCACCCTTCCTCAGTAAGCCATCTTCCTACCCCAGAAAGTATTTATTAAAGTTAAAGAAATAGAACTAAGCTGATACACAAAATAAATAAATACACTCATAGTTCATCTTAGAAAAGGCAAGAAAATGATGGTGTTACTTGAATGTCTGGAATTGGGGTCTCCAGCAGAGTTAGAAGAGCTCCAAAAGAGAGATGGCTTAGGGTCAACCCAACTGCAGATCTTCTTGTTACCACCTCCCAGGTCCAATGGATGCTTTAAAAGCACCTACCGGTTCTTGGCAATCCATCCTTTATCTGAAAATATGCAGAAAACCAGACCTGGGTGAAAATGATGGGCTTTCTTTTCCCTCTGTCTAGTGAGTAAGGATGGACACAGGTAAAGGTTTCTCTGGTAATTTAGAAGGAAATTTCACAAGTGTGTAAAACTGAGAATCAGGAGTTCTTGCTGCTATGACCTCAGGGACACAGGAGAATGTGTGTTGTCAGGAGTGTGTCCTGCAGGGTGACTTAGCAGTTTTATCTAGCCAGCCTTTTCTTTCAACATTCACTGAAAATATTTTACTACTCCCTTGTCAGGTACTAGTTACTGTGCTACGTGCTGGCACTCCAGACTGCACAAGGATACAATACTGTGTACAATACAATACAATACAATACAAGAGACACATTACAGCAGTTGGGTAGGGTTGATTCAGAACATTGGTTATCATGTGGGCCAAAGGAACAGGGGAGGGATTTTGGTTTTGGGGGGAAGTAGAATTGTTATGGTTAGACGGGGCTTCAGAAAGCCTTATTTAAGCCAAACAGTTATTCAAATTGGACAACTTACTTAATTTTAACTGTGTCCCAGTTTCTTCACCTATGAACTCTACAGATGGAATTAAATGATAATCAGAAAGAACAATGTCTCAGTATGTGCTAGGATTTTTATTCATTCATCTCCTAAGAGACATTTCGGTTGCTTCCAACTCTCGGCTACTGGGATCTTTCACTGAACACGGGGTGTGTATGTCATGGCCTTGAAAAGGGCAAATCTGTCTTGTGTGCAGCGTGCAGGAACTTTGAGGACATCGTGCTGAGTGAAATAAGCCTGTTTTAGAAGGATAGACGCTGGATGGCTTTCATACAGTGAGTCATCTAAAATGGTCAAACTCATGGAAATAAAACCTAGAGTGGCAGGTGCCTGGATCTGGGGTGAGAAGGTGGGGTGGGGAGGGGACAGGGACAGAACTGTTGTCTGATTGTCATGGAATTTCAGAGTTGTCTTAGTCAGGGCTTCTATTCCTACACAAATATCATGACCAAGAAGCAAGCTGAAGAGAAAAGGGTTTACACTTCCACATTGCATTTAATCACCAAAGGAAGTCAAGACTGGAGCTCAAGCAGGCCAGGAAGCAGAAGCTGATGCAGAGGCCACAGAGGAATGCTGCTTACTGGCTTGTTTCTCCTAATTGCTCAGCTTGCTTTCTTATAGAGTCCAAGACTACCAGCCCAGGGATGGCACCACCCACAATTGACCATCCCACCCTTGATCACTAATTGAAAAAATGCCTTACATCTGGATCTCATGGAGGCATTTCCTCAAGTGAGGCTCCTTTCTCTGGGATAACTCCAGATTGTGTCAAGTTGACACACAAAACCAGCCAGTATAAGAGTTGTAGAGAAAATCTCCTAGAGACCCACCATACATCAAAGTGGCTATAGCTAACAGTATGGTGTACACACACATTTGTGAAGAACACAACTTTCATACTGTGCTTTTTACCACTGAGAAAAGGCTTAAGCAAGCATTTCTCTATATATGCTTTCTGAATATTTACAATTTGTAGAAAATGGATAAAACCAAGAGAGAATAAAGGACCATTGATATTTAGCAAACAAAAAAAAATGTGTCTAAGAAATAAGGAGAAAAATTCTACCCTATCTATAAAGTTGTTTTGGTTTTTTTTCTTAGAACAAAGAGATCTGAAACAAATGTGGGCAACATATTACTTCAGTAAAGAGAGAGATGGGTATGCATTATTGCTCATCAACTTTTATGATGCTTGAAATATTTAACAGTAGTAATTAAGAATAAGGTCATGTTCAACAGAGTGTTTGGCATAGGGAAGGGCTCAGAATGTTTCAGCCAAATAACACGAATGAAAATCCACAGCCCATTCAGAAGTCCAGAGCTGGGAGAGTGTGCTCTGGTTCCCACACAGCTCCGTGAGGCTGGGGTCTGTGGGAGGAAGAGTCAAGACTGGAGACAAGAGCTAGGGCACAATTACAAAGAGTTGCCACACCCTAAAAGTTCTCAAATAGCCAAGTTATGGTAAATTCAGTATTTCCAATGTCCACGCACAGTCTTAGGCCCACCTTTCTGTAAGAATCGCCTTGGCAAGTCTTCTAATGCTTTAGATACCTGGGATTCACCTGGACGCTGGTTGGGAGGTTCTGGTGAGACCCTGAGACAATGCATTTTCCCCAAGGTCAACAGCTGAGAGCCTGTGACCTGCTAGCCAAGCCTAGGCTTGCCTTCCCCTATGCCAAGCGGAAGGCTCCCTAGAGCAAGCATTATGAACATGGAGCCTAGTGAGCCAAATAAACTTTCCCAGGAAATGTAAAGATGCATTGAGTTATGAAACACTGCAGGAAGTTAACAAACACGGGCATCTCTTCCTCTGAGATTAGCTGTTGTGCTGGACATAAGTCATCACTGGCGTTTTCATGGGCCTCTCAAGGGTCTCAAATAAAGTTTGCTACGCTAACTCAAATTATGGCCTATTCCATGAAAATCCTAAGTCGTCCGTGTTAAAGGCTCGAATGGCACCTGTCCAATGCTTTGGATTTGAAACCCCCTCCTCTGGCCCATTTGATTTCCAGTGACCCCAACCAGGATGTCATATCACAACTCCATTTCCAAACTGGGGAAACTTAGGTTCAGGGACCTCTTGCCTAAGTCAGGGTCAGTATTTCAATTCAGGCTGGTGTGGTCTCTGTATCAGGACTCTTAAACCTGTGACATTTGCTTAACCAGGCACTGAATTATCCACTGACATTTATACTGGACATTCCTGGTATGAGCCACACATACGGTGAGGCTTCCCTGGGGCTTTTCCTGAGTGGATACCTCTAACAAATGCAGGGCCTTCTGTTGTACAGGACTAGCCCTCTGGACAAACTGCCACCATCTTCATTAGATCAACTGTGCACGGTTTCAAAAGATCACCACAGCTGGTTTTCACAGAAGGGCAGGGAGGGTCATGGGGTCACCCCCAGAGTGTCCAGACACTCCTTGCAATCAGTCATATGCAATGCTATGGTAATTGTATGTGACCTTAGTGACAGGTTAAAACATATAGGTAGGGGAAGGTATGGGGGGTTGGGGGAGGGAGAGAAGGGGAGAGTGTCATCTTTGCAGTCCTGGGAGGTTCATCCTTCATTCTGAGTGCACTGTGGTGGTTTACTATTACCCATGCTCCTGCCCCTAACCCCTCAGCCACTGTGCTACAGTCAATCCTAAGAAACCCTTTGGTTCCCCAGGATGAACCTCGGTTGACGAGTGGCACCTTAGTTTGCCACTGGGACCTTAAGAGGAGGAGGAGGAGGAGGTAGGCAGCTGTTTGTGTCCTTTTGGGAAAGAAATGTTAGCAATACCCACCCTCCATAATCCCCACAGAGACAGGTTAAATGGGCACTGTAAGGAGGTATGACAGAAGGAAATGCCACAAGGTGACAAGACACACCTCCGTGACTAATGGGCAGCAGCCAAATAAAAGTTCTTCCCCTTCCCCTGAAAGCAGGGCATGGGGTGGGGTGAGATGCAGACAAAACATTAAAAAACTCATATCCTCAACCCACCACATCAGCATCCAGTAACAAACCCTGAAGAAATAATCACAGCCATGGGCAGCCACTGAAGTAAACGCAGGCTTGTTTCTGAGCTACAATAACGAAAACTTGGAACCAACTTAAATACCCAAGCAGAGGGAATCGCTGGAATAAATTCTGGTACCTGCATTCTGCAGGACGCTCAGCAGCCATTAAAAAGCCGCTTTGGGATGGCATTCAATCACAAGCAAAGCTATTCACAATATGTTGCGTGTATGAAACAACTTTTAAAAAATGCCCCTCAGGGGTGCTAAATTAAATAAGCAGAGGCCTTTAGCTAGAGGGTGCCTCTGTTCTCAAGTTCCCATGAAACAAACTACACGGTAGCTTGGTATATAGACAAACTGAAGCCTAAGAGCCATTTTTACTTTTAGGTTTTGGTAATAGTTGGCCAGGTTTCAGCCAATCGTAAACAGCTGAGTTTTAACTGATCAGAGGTAGCCATCGTGTCACGAAGCATTCAGCTGTAGCCAATCGGGTAATCCCTCTGCTTTCCTTTTGTATCTGGCTTCTAAAGTCCAGTCCCTCATATTGTGATCTGCTCAGCCTCTGACTCTCAGTCCCTCATACTGTGATCTGCTCAGCCTCTGACTCTCAGTCCCTCTCATATTGTGATCTGCTCAGCCTCTGACTCTCAGTCCCTCATACTGTGATCTGCTTACTCTCTGACTCCCAGTCCCTCATACTGTGATCTGCTCAGCCTCTGACTCTCAGTCCCTCATACTGTGATCTGCTCAGCCTCTGACTCTCAGTCCCTCATACTGTGATCTGCTCAGCCTCTGACTCTCAGTCCCTCTCATACTGTGATCTGCTCAGCCTCTGACTCTCAGTCCCTCATACTGTGATCTGCTCAGCCTCTGACTCTCAGTCCCTCTCATACTGTGATCTGCTCAGCCTCTGACTCTCAGTCCCTCTCATACTGTGATCTGCTCAGCCTCTGACTCTCAGTCCCTCATACTGTGATCTGCTCAGCCTCTGACTCTCAGTCCCTCTCATACTGTGATCTGCTCAGCCTCTGACTCCCAGTCCCTCATACTGTGATCTGCTCAGCCTCTGACTCTCAGTCCCTCTCATACTGTGATCTGCTCAGCCTCTGACTCTCAGTCCCTCTCATACTGTGATCTGCTCAGCCTCTGACTCTCAGTCCCTCATACTGTGATCTGCTCAGCCTCTGACTCTCAGCTGCTTTTGAGTTCTGCAGGCTCACGAGTTGTCCTTTGCCCAAATGAATGCTGCTACCGCTGTCTAAAGTTGTTCACTGTTAGAGAACTGCGTGAAAAGTGCTATCTCATTTGAGAAGTGAGAAAGGCTGAGGCTGGAGAGATGGATCAGCAGTTCAAAGTCCTTGCTGCTCTTCCAAAGAACCCAAGCTTGGTTCTCATCAGCCATGCCAGGGGCTCACAGCCACCTGTCACTCAAATTCCAAGGAATCAGGTACCCTCTTATGACCTACACAGGCATCTTTATAGATAGCAGTGCATGCCACACACACACACACACACACACACACACACACACACATCTTTTAAAATAGTGAGAAATTTTTCTTTTATGAAGTGAAATGGCAGCGTTTTTATTATTGTTCTGATTTTTTTCCACCTCTGTACTTTAATGTTTCCATAATGGTTATGTTTTACTTCTGCATACAAAAACAAAACAAAACAAAAAACAAAACAAAACGAAAAACACACAAAAAAACATAATGTTGTGCAAATGAAATAAGTCACAGACAGCTAGAAGGGATATGACTGGTGAATATATGCAAGGCCAGCTTCCTCTATTGACCCCCTCTATCTTCCTCCCATACCTTCCGACCCATTTCAATGCTGTAGAAAAGGGACAAGGACACACTACATTCTAAACAGGTATCTCAGAGGTTTCCCGGAAGTGCAGAAATCCCTGTGCCACTTGCTGTGTTATGCAGAGGGAGCTTAGTCTCTCAGTCTCTGAGTACTTGAAGGGTGTTCTTAACTCATCTGGTGTACTTCTGACCCTCTAACCCTTACTGAACCCATAAATCCCCCACGGGGTCAAGCTGTTTAGAAGAAAGAAAGAGGAAGTTGAAGAGCCATCATATCTGGAAAGATCCCTATATGCTGAGAAGTTGAAAGAGGAAGTGAACTTTCCCAGAGTCCTTGGCAGGAGGGCTGCAGCCTATGAGCGCTATCAGATCAGCCTCGGAACCAACGAGCAGAGCTAACCAACTTTTCAATCAGGCGGGGAGGAGGGGTGAGTAGACAGGGAGGATGTAGGTCAAAGGCTATGGGCAGAGGTGGTGGAAGGCACCCCACAGCACTGAAACAGCAGAGAAAGACAAGTAACTTCTTGGCAGAGTTTACAGGCATGCAGCAGCAGCAGGTAGCCATGACTGGTGTCTCTGCCCTGATTACAAAAAGCCTCCTTGGTCTTGTGTGGGGGCAGAAGACAAACTTGTTAGGGCGCTCAGCCAGTTACAGTGGGAAAGGGGGCAAAAGTGGAAAAGTGGCTAGCTCCGGAGACTTATAATGCTTGCGGGAGTCTCCAGGCAAAGCCACGCCCCCCTCCCTTTCCCGATGCCCTATCTTACTCCCCAGACCCAACCTTCCAGGGAGAGTTTTCACCCAGCTATATATGGTACCCGTCAGCAGGAGGAAACACGTCCCGATCATCCAATCCTCCAAGAAGCCCCCATTGTGCTTGCATTGGCACAGTGGCCAGTTTTCTTCGGCATAGCTTGATGGTTACAGCTACCTTGTGCTCATCTCTCTCTTTGCTTGAGTGGGAAGCTAATTTCTCTGAGGGTGGAACCTTGTCGGCCTGTTCATTGCCATAACCTAAGTGCTTAGGAAAATGCCTTATAATACAGTGTGATTCAACTGAAAACTTGCCAAACGAACAGACAAGCAAACAAGGAGTGTACACAGGGTAAAGAAAAGCTCAGAGTTAGATTCAGACGCTAGGGCTGAGCCCAACTTCATGTCTAACCCTCAGCGGCTACCACAGAGTCAGCGTTCTGACTGTGATGGGGATATGCAGCACTGTGGGGTTGCAAAATGCCCAGAGTGCATCCGACATTCTAAAGGGTTCTTAATTGTTCTGTTATTCAGGAAAGGGAGGCTTTTGCTGTGGGATGGAGTGAGAGACCAGGTTGGACAGCAAGCAGGGGAGGCATGCCCCGTTTCTCAGGAAGGGGGGAAGAGTAGGACGGTCAAGTTTAAGGACCCCTCTATCACCACACAGATGGGAAGCAAAGCCCGGAGCTATGCTTAGATGGGATCCCAAGTTTCATGTATGAAGAACATAATCCTCAAACCACATGCTAGTGTTATTGGAGAAGTGAGAGCCTTTGGGAGAGATAGGGTCTTGAATGGCCTGTGGCCTAATGAATTCACGAGTTGCTGCAGGAATTCCTCAGTTGTAAAAGCCCCTCTACCTCTCCATTTGGCTTTACAAAGAGAGGTCCTTTGCATGTTTTCATGCAGCAAGAGGTCACTATCAGATACCAGTGCCACCATGAATTCTTTATAAACCACCCATTAATGGAAAATGGACTATAGTGCCCTGTTATGGGGTCTCTCTGCTCATGAAGACAGATTTGATGTTTCTGCTATCAGTCCCTGCATAGGTACCAGAACAAACTGCACGCCCACCACCAGAGCTCAGCAGCACCCATAGCTGAGCAAGGATGATGACCTAGTTGACTTTCCACATTCTATATCCCGCATCACCTTCCTGTCTGGAGTCAGTCTTTGCATCTCACCACACAGACTGCTGGAGGAGAAAAACCAGGTTAGGCATCCTAGCATCTTTTCCTGGACCTGATGCAGTGACTCTTCAGACCCCCCAATTGGTCAGGTTTGCAGAAAAAGAGAAAGTTCAGCCAAACAGGACAGCACATTCTGGGTAGAAGGAGGAGGGCAGGAAAGAATAGTAAGCATAGGGAAAGGGGGAGAGTTGAGCAGAGGGCTCACAGAGAGCTTGGGATAAAGAAGAAATGTCTGTGAATACTGAGGAGCAGGGCAGAGTACAGGTGAAGGCTGGGAGGCCTGGCTTCCAGCAGGGCTCCGCTGCTCATTCTTGTGGCTCTAGGCCAGTGGTTTCTCTCTCTCTGAGCTCTCTCTGAGCACCTGCTCTCTTGCCTCCCCTACGCTATTCATTCGTTGGCTCATTCATTCTAAAATATTTCTTGAATATCTCCTTTGTAGTATTGTAGGATTTGGGGTTTCAGCAAGGATCAGAGGGGACATTAACCACATTATCATATCATCGCATCACATCATATCATATCGGCCCTTATAGGGACAATGAATAAAACTAGTAAAATATATTATAAATTAGTTTGGGATAAGGAGAAAAAAATAGACCAAGAAAGGAGGTTAAGGAGCCAATTCTGAACGGGCGATTATAACAGTTCATTTTAATTATCAACTTGATATAATCTAATCACCCGGGAAGAGAGTCTTAGTGAGGAGCTGTCTAAATCAAGTTAGCCTCTGAGCTTATTTGTGGGAAATTACCTTGATCTATTAGCTGAGATGGGAAGACCCATCCTTCCATTCCCTGTTCTTGGGGCACTGGACAGTATAACAAGGAGAAAGCTGGGTGAGAGCTGAGCACACACCCATTCGTGCTTTCTCTTGACTGGATGTGGTTAGCGGCTACTGGTTCCTATCCCATGGCTTGGCTTGCCTTCAACAACAGAGCATAATCTGGTTTCATGAGCTAAAATAAGCCCCTTCTTTCATAAGTTGCTGTTGTCTGGGCGGTAACGAAACTAGGACAGAAATCTCTGAGTCAGGATCCACAGAAGTGCAAGAAAGAGACAGGAGGACACTTAACCAAGAGTTCCCCAGTCAGAGAGATTTCTAAATGAAGAGCTGCATGTGAGATGGACTTGTGGGCCTCCATGCTTTATACCCTTGAGCTGGCTCACTAGCTGAGCAGCCTCTCATAGGACTCTTTGCTTCACCTCAGCTCTGTGGTCTTCCCTTCACACATAGCTGGTCAAGATGACTTTCACATATGAACAGATGCCATGACTTCCTGCTCAAAACCACCAAGTGCTCCCCACTCTCAGGGTGGATAGTCAAGTCCATACTGTACGGTGGTTCCTCAGTAGTTTCTCAAGCCTTCTCCTCACCCCAATGTACCTCTTCCAGTCACACTACCTTTGCTGCAAGTCCTGGGCTATCAAAGCAAATCTTAGCCTTGAGTCTGAATACTTTCCCCACAGTGACCCCATGTTGGGCTTCCTGGCTCTCTTAGACACGACCCATTCAAAGCCCAAGTCCCACCTAAGCCACCCCTCCCACCTTCTATCTCCTTGCTGTGCTCTGTTTCTGTGTCCCATCAGTTTGTGAGCTTGAGACAGGGGCTCTAACAGATAGCATGTCTACTGTACCCAGAATCAACTCATTGTCTGCCAAATTCCATGAGGATGCTCATATTAACCACATGTTATAGATCAATCATCCTGACACCCAGAGAGGTTGGGAGATTTGCTTAAAGTCTCTCAGCTGGTGAGTATCAGTACAGAAGTCACATTGGGGACTTCCATGGCTGGTCACAGCACTCTGGACTGTCACAGTAGGCACTCTACCACAGTGGAAATGTCTTGCATCTGTGCTGCCTCATGCAGTACATGTGACTGTAGAACACATGAGGTATGTGCTGTCGAGAAAGATAGCCTGGAATTCTATTTCACTCTTGTTTCTGTTAGGCTAGGCAGCCAGGCCGGTGGCTAGTGTATCACAGAGACCCAGAGCTCCTACTTGCCCCTTTGTTTTTATCTGTCACACAGGCCTGGAATAGCTCTTTGTCTCAGTCTCCTCATCCAGCTGTTTGGGAAGCACTTCATGAGGTTGTGAGAAGCATCATTGGGGGTACTGGTTTCACTGTCTATGGAAATATCACAATTTTTATTTTATACAATCTATGCACATCTTCTCATGTGCTTCAAATCATCTCTGTGTGAGTTAAAATCCAATGCAATGTAAATAACCATTAACTATGTGGTTTAGAGAATGGCAATGAGAAAAAAAGCCCACACTGGTTTAATTCTCTTTTGAAAAGTTTTCGATCCATGATTTGTTGATTCTACTCTACTGATACCAACCCATGTATAAATAAGGCTCTCTCTCTCTCTCTCTCACACACACACACACACACACACACACATACACACACACACACACAAAAGCATGCACATGCGCGCGCACACACACACATACCTATGTGTGCATAGTATAGTCACTATTATACATACATATATATATACACATACATACAAAGAGCTTGGCACAAAGTTAATATAATGCTAATTGATTATCCTTACCACCATCATTATCGCCTGTTAGGCCCTTTTAGACCAACTATGTTGTTTGTTCATTCTTGAACCCCATTATATTCTTTGGCACATGTTTAACAAATATTTGTTTAATAAATGTGTAAGTGAGCTAAACTAAGCATGGAGCTTGAACAAGATTATAGAGGCAAAATGGCAGTGGTTCTGTTGGGAGCTCAACAAGAAGTCTAGCTGAGTGAAGGGTATCAATAGCCTCCTGGGTCCACTGAAGACTGAGACAAATGGAAGAGAACATGGTTTTAAAAGAGTTTTCTTTGGATGGGGTAGGGAAGAGCAGTGTGGTTGAAACAACATCTATAGCTAAAAGATGCTGTCACGGGAGCCAAGACCCTTTAGGACCCCATCTCTCTGCAATAAAAGCCTTTGGATCCATTTCCCAGGGTTCAACTCTAAGTATGACACTGTGTTGATGGACCTTGATTGTTGCAAACAATCTAGCGACATTATTATGAGAAGCAATGACAGACCTGATGGCAGTGACTGCCAAGGAGTTTGGCATGATGCCCTGGGTCTTAGGTCTTATAGTCCCATGTTGGACAAGGTTGATGTTCTGAAGGACACACCTTCAGTTAACCTGAGTGTGCCTGCATCACTCCCATTCATTGAATCGAGATGTAGGAAAATGGTAACCCCTTAAGCTTCCCTTTCTTCCTCTCCCCAGCCGTGTTCAGTATGCTTATGCAACTGACAAGTTCATCTCCATGGCTGCCACAGTCAGGGACTTTACCAACTGCAGTTTACCTCCAATCACCTTGCAGACATGCGGATGTGAGCCTTGCTCCAAGGCTTAGCACCCTTAGTGTGAGTCATAGTTGTGTCATCTTGAGTCCTTCACTGCCCAATTAGGTCATGGGGTTCCTGTTGGTGATTTCAAATCATTACAACTTTTAAAAAAAGTCTTCATCTTTCATCAGTCCTCAGTCAGAGGGGCATGAAGCTCCTGCAGCCAAAAGACATGGTTTGTTCAGCTTACAGGGTACCTGTCTGTCTATCTATCTATCTATCTATCTATCTATCTATCTATCTACCTACCTATCTGTCTATCTGTCTATCAATCATCTATCTATCTGTCTATCTATCTACCTACCTATCTGTCTATCTGTCTATCAATCATCTATCTATCTGTCTATCTATCTATCTACCTATCTGTCTATCTGTCTATTATCTATCAATCATCTGTCTGTCTATCTATCTATCTATCTATCTATCTATCTATCTATCTATCTATATCTATCAATCATTTATCCTCTATCATCTATTATTTATCTATTATCTGTCATCCACCCATCCACCCATGCATCTATCTATCTATCTATCTATCTATCTATCTGTCTGTCTATCATCTATCTATCTATCTATCTATCTATCTATCTATCTATATCTATCAATCATTTATCCTCTATCATCTATTATTTATCTATTACCTCTCATCCACCCATGCATCTATCTATCTATCTATCTATCTATCTATCTATCTATCTATCTATCTTACTATCATCTATCCATTGTATCATCTATTATGTATCTATCATCCCTCATACATCTACCGACCCATCCACCCATTCACCCATCCACCCACAACCCATCCACCCATGCACTCATCTATCTGTCTGTCTGTTTGTCTAGCCATCTATTGTCTATCAATCTATCTATCTATCTATCTATCTATCTATCTATCTATTATCTCTCCATCCACACATTTACCCATTCACCCACACACCTATTCATTCATCCACCCATCCACCCATGTACTCATCTAACTCATCTATCTATCTATCTATCTATCTATCTATCTATCTATCTACCTATCATCTATCTATCTACCTACCTATCATCTCTCTACACAGCCATTCACCCATTCACCCCTCCACCCCTCCACCCATCCACTCATCCACCCATCCATCCCCATGTGTATCCATCCATTCATCTACCTACCTACCTATTGGATCTTTTCAGTTGTCTGCATGAAGGAATTATACTAGTCTAAGTTAAGAGTAGATTGACTCCAAATGGTTGTGTTACACACGCTGTGATGTTTTTAAAGTGTGGCAAAAGACAGAAGGGAAATTCTCCTCACTGCAAGGATCCTCACTTCAGCTTCAGAGAGTCACAAGCACTTACAACTCACAAGTCTGCAGCTGACTGTTCTCAGCCAGCCCAGTCTCTGTCAGAAAGTGACATGTGTCACACTGCTCACCCTGTCGCTGAATATTCTGTGTAGTCAACTCAATGACAGTACCACTTCAGGACATGGTTCCTGGATGTTTCTCTGCTGAATTATTACAGTGACAGCCAGCAGATCCAGAGGATAGAGGGACTGAAGAAAAGGGAGCTAAGTCCCTGGAGGTAGCTCAGTGACAGGGGTCGGTTTATTTTTCTTTCTTTTTCCTTTTCAGCTAAAGTTAGTTGATGAATTGGTTTCCTGTTGCTTCTATAATGAATTACATCATCTTAGATCAGTGGTCCTGATCTTTCCTAATGTTGCGACCCTTCCTTGTGTTGTGGTGACACCACCCCCCCCCAGCCATAGAACTATTTTGTTGCTACTTTCTAACTGTAATTTTGCTGGTGATATGAACCATAATGTAAATATCATAATTTTTGATATGTGACCCCAAAGGGGTCTTACCCTACAGATTGAGAATCTTAGAGACTTGAACCCATATGAATGCATACAGTTCTCAGATCAACAACCTGATGTGCCTCCTTGAGCTGAAATCAAGGGCTCTTTTTCTTTTTCCAAGTTCTAAGACACTGTCCTTCTATTGGTCTTCAGAAGCTTCTAGATGTCACTCATGTCTGGCCTGTGGCCCTTTCCCTGTTTCAATGATCATCAGCCTTATCTTTTTGTCTTTAATTGTTGGACACAGGTCCCTTTGTTCTGTCCCCACCTTCCTCCAAGAACCGCCAGGAAAAGCAAACCAGGCTACGTTTCAGACTTCCCACTTCATTTCACAGTCTTTACAAACACACAAGGAAGACAATACTGTTATTTAGCTTTCCCCATCCTTGTGGGAAACTAGGGCACAGAGAAGTGAAGTAGGTTGCCCAAGACCACTCAGCAGTAGTCTAGTTGTAGAGGAGTACAGGGGTGTTATTGCAACAATCCAGTCTGAGGCTTTACCCTTATAAAGTTATGTCTTTTGAAAGAGATGACAACTGATGCTTTCAAACTTTTGATGGCAGTAGAGCTGGGGGTGAGAGACTTATCCTTTCAGATCCACAGAAATGAGCTGACTCATAATGTGGTCCCAGACTCACCCTGGAAGATGCCAAAACAGGAGCAGTGCCCCACCACCACCGCCACCACCACCACCACACACACACACACACACACATCAGGGTTTGTTCTCGTTGAGGAATTCTGGGCTTGAAGCTACCTAGATGAGACTTCCTGAATCACAGAGAGAATATGCATACAAGACAGGTTGACACTATCTATTCCTTGGGCACAGGATGTGAAGGGGACTGTGTGAGGAGAAAAGATAGAGCACATCTGGCACAGGTTGGAGAGATGGTTCAAAGGTTAAGACTGTTGGTTGTTCCTTCAGAGGACATGGGTTCAGGTTCCAACACTCACTTGGCAGCTCATAACTGTCTGTAACTTCCAATTCCAGGGCATCGAAGTCCTCCTTCTGGCTTCTGTGAGCACTAGGTATGCAATGTGTGTGTGTGTGTGTGTGTGTGTGTGTGTGTGTGTGTGTGTGTAAGCAAAGCACTTCTTCACACACACACACACACACAACACATTTTAAAAAACAGATTTATTTATTGTATGTATGTGAGTACACTGTTGTCTCAGGCACAGCAGAAGAGGACATTGGATCCCATTACAGATGGTTGTGAGCCACCATGTGAGTGCTGGGAATTGAACTCAGGACCTCTTGAAGAGCAGTCAGTGTTCTTATCCACTGAGCCATCTCTCCAGCCCCCAAATACAATGTTTAAAATGAGAGTATACTTGTAGCATGAAAGTAACAAGGGGACCACCAGGGTGAAAAGGAGCAAGTTGGGGGCGGGGCAGAGAAATTGGCAGGGAGGAAGATCAGTTAAAACAATGTTTACATAAAAATGCCATAGACTACTTTGTATGCTAAATAGAAAACTAACCTTTTTTAAAGAAGAAAAAAAGATATTCTAAAATGAGATAATGCATGATAGTGGTGGCAAGTGGTTGGAGACCCTCGCCTTATGGGAACCTGGTGCTTTTATTGGTCTATCCCAAGTTTTATTTAGTACTTGGGACCTATGTCATCTCCCTAGCTAAAGACCAACAGGAGCCCAGTTCTGGTAAGGTAGGATGAGGCAGGGCTCTGAGCTCCTCCCCACATCCGCAGCAGCTGCTGAGCTCCGTGAATTGAGTAAGTGGTTCTTACATTCTCACACTCTCCTGCCTGAACCTCGTTCTGCTGACAGGATCCTAATTTCTCACTAGATGCAAATAGTGTTAGCATTTTCTGGGACAAGTGGAGAATAGGGAATTCTGCAACTGAGAAAGATGAGGCAGGGCAGCGACAAGGTTGACTCATCAACAACAGGAGGTGGGAACAGATTAAGTGTACCCCTGCATTTGTATTCTCTAGGAATGGCCCCAAGGCGTGCACATTGCTCAGCATCTTATAAACAGAACTCCTTCTGCTTTTAGCAGCATCCCTGTTCCCTGGTAATGTGTCTGATCATCCTCTGATGGTACTCCATGGGAGCTTTGTAAATAAGTCCTCGCTGCAGGATTATTTGTGTTTCCTTTGTATCTGTCTCTAAAGAGAGACAGGCAGAATTAATCAGCTACTGAGAGGATCATGGCATGCTAGTATAGAAAGGAAGAACTCACATTGTCTGGGAAAAGGAAATAAACTGGAAACGTCTCTACCTTATATCAGGTGTAGCTCAGGGGTGTAATGGTAACAGCTTCATTTATCAACAAAAGCACCATGTAGGATATTAAGTGTTGTTCGGGCCTCCTTTAACGATAAGAAGAGCTGAGTCGGTAGTATGTACAAGGTCCTGGGTTCAATCCTAGCTCTACAAAGTAAATATATGGTGTGTGTACCCACTTATGATTTTTAAAAGAGCTCAAAGTCAGATACTGCACTTGTGGGGCATTGCCACCAACCAGCCTGTGCTCCTATGTATAGTTAGTCAAGGCTACCCCCTTTATTCCATTTTATACCATATGGACAAATTGAACAGTAGTATCCACCTGTTTTTGCAGAGTTAGGGTGCTGAGGATGCTGTCGACAGAACTCAATTGTAACCTGACCAACAAGGTAACCGACTAGAACAATCCAGAACAATCCAGGGCCCTTGCATATCGGCAAGCACAGTTTTCAGAATCAGGCTTGAAATGTAAAGAGCCAGGCAGTAACCCCAGGCCTCACTGGGGCCCCAAATGAGAAGGTTGGAAGTTGATCAGTTTTCCCTTCTACTTCAGTACTTCACTTCCCTTCCAGGAGCCGTCTCTCTCTGCTTGCAGCACACATTTGAAGGACTGACCCTGCACCTCAGACACAACATTGAACTCTCTTAGCTTGCTGCTCCTTCTTCTGTAGAGAACACAAGCAAACATAGGGCCTTCATTTTAGGAGAACTCAAAGGGAAAGGGCTCCAAAGCTTGGCAGATGTGGCTGGTAAGACCTGTTCTGGGTAAAGATCTTTTCCCAATCTGTTGGTTGCCTGCCGCAGACCCTCTGGGCCCCTTTGTCTGCGTGGAACGGGTCTCTAGTCTCGGGTGGGCAAAGTGTCGGATGAATTGACAGACAGATGCACACAGGAGAGGTTGTGTAGGATCTGAATGTATTTTGTCAAATCGAGCATCAGACTTTTTATACAGAAGACAATAAGGAAGTTGGGTGACATACCAGCAAGGTACACAGAGGTTACTGGAGTCTTACATAAAACAGAGGAATGCAAACGCAGAAGGTCTAACGGGAATCACCTGGGATAGAATTCATTCTTAACAACTGGGATCAACAAGGGCTCCATCTAAGATTCGCTTAATCTTAGAAGTCAGGGTCAAGGGCTTCGTGTCCTTGCCATAGTTCCTATTTTAGTCTATTGTATAGTCCACCTTCCCCTTAGGCCATTGTAAATACGTGTGTATGGGTGTAACTCAGTTATAGTCTTAGAAGCCAGGTGTGAGGTCTTTACTCTCAAGGGCAAGGGCTTTTACACCCAAGTCATGGTTCTAACTAGAGAGTTTCGTTCTAACTAACCATCTCATAAATAATGCAATACTCTAAAACCATAGCCCGATCTACTTCCTAAACCATTGTAAATTCCTGTATATGGGTGCGACTTGGCTTTTATTCTAAGTGATAGTGTAATACCAGAGGCTATTCTGAATGTCACTGAATAGCAATATTCTTACTGAATTTCAAGCCCATGGTCTTCCTCAAGGACGTTCTAGGACTGTTGGAACACTGGTGGAAGGCTTTAGCTATGTCAGAATTCAATCTTAAAAGGCACTTATAATAGGATAATACTAAAAGAGAGCACGTGGATCCATACACTAGACTAACTCGGGAATGGAAAATTAATGTATGGGTTAGAGAGAACACCAGACTCCAGGAGTGAGTTTCTGTGAAACTCTTTTGCCTAGTGAGTAGCTTTCAAGCCTCTCGGCTTGTCAAACTGACTTGACCGGAGTGCGTGGCATTTCTCCCTTTCTTTTTTTATTTTTCAGCCGAAGTTCTAGGATGCCCCCCCTCGTCGTAGCTACAGACCTCAGGAGCACTCTAAAGATGAGTGGAAACACAACGATTACTAGTAAAACAATGACAAAAATAATAACAAGTAGGATTATATATTGAACCCAATCCAGGGGGTTCAATGCACTTAGGTTGTTTTTCAAATCTCTAGCCAAATCATCAATGTTCCAAGTGTCCAAATGACTTTTACTAATATCTGAAATTTCTGCCTTTAACTGACTTTGTTGGCAAGAGTTTAAATCCCTTTTGCTTTTTTATTCTTGGACTCTATTCCCCTCCCCCATCTCTGCCAAGTTCCAGCTTGTCCATGGAAGAAAGCACCTATTAGGGAGAGAAGATTGCTTTTCTTTCTTGTCCCTGCCCAGCCCACCCACCTTTCCTGGTACCTGGGGGAATTTCTCTCTACAACATACTTATCTAAATTGAGGCTACAGAGAAAAAGAGGAGGTCTGACAGGAAGCCCAAATAAGCACTTCCTCCCATTCACCTTTGAACTTTGGAGGCACCCCAGCAGAACAGCAGAGCAGAGAATCAAAGTGAGAAGACTTGAAAAAAAGAAAAAGAAAAAAAAAATAGAGAAAGAAATTGTCAGCCATAAGGAAGTGGAAAGTATTACCAGTCCTTGCCTCGCCTAGGGCAGCTCACTCAAGTTTTCCTCCCTTGCTATCCATGGATGGGGGAGGTGAGAACAGTGTCTGGGATGGGTGGGAGGGAACTTGCAGTGACTGGAGACAGAGTGGTCATCTGGAGAAAGGCTGAGGTGGGACTGGCTAAGTCCATTTTCACTATCTTCTACTCTGCGGTCCCAAGGAATGCTGGGAAGTGCTGGGTCTCTCCTCATGCTAATGGCTTGGGATCCTGCCCCCTGCTCCCCATACTTGTTGGAAAGTGATCTTTATTCTGTGCCATAGTATGGGTGTCAGGTGCCCTGCAGCTTCCTGGCTTCTTGTGCTTTTTGTCAATCAGAACAATGCCATGCGCAGCTACCACCTCTATTGCTTGTCTCTAAGAATGGTGGGAAGAACTTCCCTTAACCTCTGCCTTAAGAAGATCAACATATGGAAGAAGAGGTCCTTGGTCCTGTGAAGGCTCAATGCCTCAGAGTAGGGGAATGCCAGGGCCAGGAAGTGGGAGTGAATGAGATGGTGAGCAGGGGGAGGGGGAAGGGAATGGGGAGAGAGCACTTTCAGAAGGGAAACCAGGAAAGGGGATAACATTTGAAATGTAAATAAAGAAAAAATCTAATAAAAATAAATGAAAAAAATAAAATGAATATATTTTAGCTCAAAAAAAAAAAAAAAACAAACTACATATTCTCATGTATCACATCCCCACTTTCCTCTCTTCTCTGGCCCTGATATAATAATTCCCCAGGATCCTTCCTCCACAGCCACATATAGGAGCAGCAGCTTCCTGGTCTCTTTTAATAAATTGCCATTTTTCTCACCTGTGCTTCTGCTGTGGGTAGAGGGAGAGAGGCGGATGCTCTACATCTAGGCTTGGTGGAGTAAGGAAAGGAGGAGATGAATATCCATTGTTTGTCCCTAGGTTCTAAAGTCAGACATTTGCAATTATTGCTTTCCTTCCCACAGCTTCTTGATTCCCGTTCTGTGACACCCCCCCCCACCCCCCAGCCACTGTCACTGGCTCAGTGCTGTATTTGTGATGTTCTTATATCATGAGACATGTGGTTGGTGCTCTGTGTCCGCAGATTCTATAACCAAATGCTCATCCAACAGCAGATGAAAAGTGGTTTTAAAAATTGGATCTACTCTTACCGTGGATAGAGTTTCTTTTCCTTGTCAGTGTCCCCTAAACAACACAGTGTCACAGCTACACACAGAGCATTAGGACTACTATCATCAGTTGTCTAAAGATGGCTCAAAGTATCTGAGAGGCCGTGTATGTGTTATGTAAAAGAGCTATACCATCTTATATAAGGAACTCTGGCAGATTCTGGCGCCTTCTCCTCGTGACTAGCCTTTCAACTTGCTTCTTCATAAGCACTAGGTTTCTCTACCTGGTTGAGCTTGAGTGAGACAGGATAAGACTGGTTGGTTGTCCCTTCACAAGAATCTCCTTTGCATCCAATGTTAGGTCTTTGCTGGTCCCTACCTGCTTTTCTGCCTCATGCTCACACTCAAGAGAATAAGACCTTGACAATGAGCCTAGTTATTGTCATTCTCGTACCGCTGCCATCTTGAGCTAAGTGCAAAGGCTTGCCCATTGTTCTTATAAAGAGACCTAGTTTGGAATAAGTGAACTGACACCTGGTCACAGACATTCTCTTGGTTTCCTGAAAGCCTCTTTGTTTAATAAGAGCTGCCCTGCCTTGGATGTTTCTAGAACACTTCAGCCGGACACAGGAGATGTAAAACCTAAAATTATTGAGAAATCACCCTGGGGGTGGGAAAAGTCTAAGGCCTGAGACAAGTTTTGGCTTTGATCATCTGTGTTCTCTCTCTCTCTCTCTCTCTCTCTCTCTCTCTCTCTCCCTGGTGATTTATCTGAGGTATGGACCTGCGGTCCAATGGTCAAGGGACACATTGGAAAAGACATTTCAGATCAGCAACTCACTAGCTTTTTGTAGGCTGTAATCCATAAACTGTCCCTTATGCATAAAGGGACACTGTCCAAGCATGGCAAACAGGCCTGGAGTGAATCCTAACTCCATTCTGGGCATTGACAAAGCATGCAGACCCCAGAGGAGACAAATGACAAGGGACAGTGACTCTGGACTCAGGTACATTCTGGATAAGACTGGGATGTGCTCATGGAGGTGCTTAGGGAGCAAGCAGGTGCTTCTCTACTCTGACTTCATGGCTCCCTTCTGTGCAGTTGGAATAATACCTATGCTAACCATAGGGAGGGGTGGTATAAAGGTCTCAGCACATGTCCTGACACACTGGAGGGGCTTTCTGTGCCCTTGCACCTCTACTATGTTCATTGTCATTGTCCTGGTCACCCTGAGTTGGGTGAGTAATATTAAAAACAGGACACCTTCTCCCCCCCCACACACACATATACACACACACACACAATTTATTGCTTTGGTTTTAAAGGATGATCTGCAATATTCCTTTTCCTAGAATTTCTCTATTTTGACATTGATTGATTGATTGGTTATTTGATTGATTGGTTATTTGATTGACTGGGGTCCAGAATTCTCACCTATCCACTCCACTCTCCAAGCTTATACATAAAGCCTAGGTTCATTCCATGATGCCTTCTTTACTCTCCATTTTCAATTGGCTGCCATGCTGCTGATTTGAAAGATGAAATAATGTCTCTCACTGAGAAGGGAGCTTTGGAGCAGCAGGGCAGTGGTCCATTGAGCGTCAGCCACAGTTGAGCTTTATGTAACATACCTGGGCATTTCCTGCAGATCAGCAGCATGGAGCATGTTTCAGGGACTGGGCCTGGCACTGCATCTGCATCTGCATCTCATTTAAGCTCACAATCAGGTACTGAGACAGCTGCTAGAGGCAGCAGGGCTTCCTGTAGTCTATAGAAAATGGAAAGCACACATGACTAAAGCTACCCTTGACAAACCTTCAGGAACAGCACCTCACGTACCAATGGTGCGCTATTCAAGCATTGGAACAGAGAACTAGGTGTGTGTGTGTGTGTGTGTGTGTGTGTGTGTGTGTGTGTGTGCATTTCCATATGTGCACTCATGTATGTGCACATACAGATGGAATCCTGGCTAACCTGCGTTTGCAGGTTGCCTTATGCACCAATGCTTTAACCTCAGGTCACACTCACTGCCAATGGTTGTATCAGTCTGTGAGAAGTGTATAGAGTCTGAGACTGGAGGAGGAAGCAACAGATCCCCCTCTCCCATCTCCAGGCATTATATATACTCTTTGCCTAGGCATATGGTAGAATCAAAAGCAAATGCCATATATGGAAGAAACAATGGTAGACAGAATATAAGACAAAAAAAGCACAGCGTATAGAAGGTGTGCCATCAATAGCAACAATTCTTTAAACTTTTTATCTTTACATTTGCCTAGCAAATGCATTAAAGTTTTATGTGTATAACCCCTTTGTTTCCCTGCCTTGCAGATATGGAAACTGTCTGCCTAGACTGTCATTTCATGCTCAAAGCTACAGTGCATAAACATTCCTATCAGAAATGGAGCTGTTCCTCTGACCTGTAGCATTATTACCTCTCCTGGCTGCTAAGGAGCCAGGCTTCATAACACCAAGAAGCAGCTGAAGGCCACACTGCTTTCAATAAGAACAAACTGGTGGGGAAGGAGGTCAGAAAACATTGAGAGACTATCTTCCTTCTCCCACAGTTCACTAGTGGATGAAATTATAGATAATTTTAAGGAACTGTCAAAAGAGATCCTTATCTGCAAAGAGTCAGCCAAGCACAAATATGGTGCCCAGCTTTGAGTGTCTGTAATACTAATGGGAAAAAAAATACTTGAACTGACACTGGAGTTTAAGCCCCCTTTGTTCCTCTTCCTGCTTGGCTGGGGTGTCTGGGCCAGTGGGGAATTAACAATCTCTCTCTCTCTCTCTCTCTCTCTCTCTCTCTCTCTCTCTCTCTCTCTCTCTCTCCCCTCTCTCTCTCTCTGCATTATGAACCCCCAGAGCTGTCCTTCCTTGTTTACTTATTTAGAAGTCAGCAGAGGAAGTGGTAAAGGAAACTAGCTGAGTCGTTTTCTGAGAAGAGACCATATTTGTTCACAGGGGAAGCCGCTGCTTTTGGGGATCTGGCTACAGCAGAAAAGAGTCCTCTTCAACAAGGGTGTTCCTGAGAGCATCTGGGAATCAGAAGAGCCAAGGACACCTCAGAGCTCTGGATCTGGGCTTTTCCCCTGTTCATGGCTGCATCGCCTCTCCTCAGTTTGTGAGCCTCTCCCTGTAGAGCAGCCATGGCCTTGAAGAATGTCCCGTTTCGCTCAGAGGTCCTAGCCTGGAACTCAGACAACCTCGCTGACTATTTCAGGAAGGTGGGTCTTTCCCTCTTGTGCCTTTGGTTGGTCTGGTATGTCTTTGGTTGGGTGGGCAGAGACAGGAGGTGGACTGTGGACAGTATGTGGAAGGTGTATGGTATAGTGGTAGATATAGGAGACAGACAGACATTGCTTTCTTGGTAACGTGTCCTGTAGAGAAAGATAGGGGGGAGGGCCCTCAGCTACACAAGTCCCTAGACACACTGCCTGTACTTCCAGTGCTCTACAGACTGTGTCTTGTCAGACACAACCCACTGTCATGGGAGATCCGTGTTGACATACTAACAATCTGCATTGACAGTGTTGCGTTGTAACAACATCATTATTTTGCTCAGCTGAAAAGTCAGCTCGGGGAGTTGAAGCGTTCCAAAGCTCTTGAGTCTTCTGCAATCAGGTTAGATTGGAGTCTTGCCTATTTAGCCTTAAAGCACATGCTCTGAGCTGCAGAGGCTTACTGTGGTAAAGGCTACTTACTAGAAAGGGAGAGATGGGGTAGGAAAATGAACAGGCAGGGCAGGAGGTTAGAACAGAGAGCTGGATGAACACTGGTGTTTTGACATCTGTTGTTCATGATCCTGGAAGAAGGCTAGAGTCTCTTTATTGGCCAGAGCCTCACTGGAGTTTTATGAGAATCCTGGAAAGCTGTCCAGAAAACAGACATAAGCCCCAGGATAGTTAGGGACGTAGAAGACAAGTTCAGCAGACTTAGAAGTCAGGCTGGACCAGAGTTCTGCTGTCCTGATTTCCAGGATAGGAGGAGATAGGCAAGATCCTTGTTAACAGCTAACTGTGACCACATGTCTGCTTAGGCATATCCCAAGTCATTAAACTCTTCTTAGGCACCCATGCCAAGGAGGTAAGAACTCTTATGACATGAGCTTCTATTGTTCATATTCCTGTAGGCTGGCTTCAAATTCCACTGATATTCCAGTGATGAAGACAATGTCCTAAAGCTGAGACCATATAAGTCATCTACTTTGGCTTCTATTTTTCTAAAGAAATAGACCCAAGGATAGGCTCTAACCTGTAATCTATACAGTGGTTCCTTCCCAACCTACAGTAGAAAATGTGAGCACTTTGTACTGGGTGTGGCATGGCAGGAACACTGCGCACAGATCCAACCATTTGCCATCTTTTGTGAATCTCACTTTGGTTACTTTCCTCCCATAAGGTCATTACAAACTTTCAACACTGTGGGTGGAAATGTCATTGGGCAATTGACTTTTGAGGCATGTTTTTGAAATACTTTTCTCAACTAGAAACCAAGTAAGTTAACGCAGAAAGGCACAGTTTGCCTTAGGGTTGGGCCATTCTGACTTCTACCCAGCTTTGGAGTCAGACACGCCTTGGTTTAAACGTGACCTTTCCAGCTAGCTTGGGGACTTTTTTTTTTTTTTTGCTTCTCTATATCTAAACTTCCTAATCAGTGAAAGAGAGCCATGAACAGTAACTAAGCAGATGAGATGGCGGTGAGGTGGAAAGGAAATGCGTGGGAGACATTGAGCTCCAGGTTCTATTGAATCTTTGTCCTGCTCTTCTAAACCACACATGATGTGGAAGCTCAGACAGCCTGGGGAGACTATGTCATATTGCCTCAAACATGTATGTCTTGCCCTCCATTTGGGATCAAAACTGCGAAGATTAAAGCCGCCATAGTCTACATGTCCTTAACTCCTTCAGTTGGTTTAGGCCTGGCAGGAGAGTATTGCTGGGTCATGCAGTATACTCATTGGCTTATAGCCATTTGTTCTAACTCTGTTGGGTTTCCACCTCACCATGTGACCTTAAGCCAGACCCTTCTTTCTGAATCTTAGTAGCCATCATCTACAAAGCTGAGTAACCACTCAGTCAGTGCCTATCAATCTTGAGTGCTAACCAAAATTATTAGGGTGCTTGTTAAAATACAGGTTTTAGGTCCCAAGACGCAGTTCTTAATTTGCATCAAATATCTAGGTTCAAGGCTGGAACTCTAGCTTTGGTTTAGAGTCAACATCCGGACTCTACAGAACCAGCATCATCTGATAGTGATCACAGCGGGTGCTGACAATTCCAAGAGCCTACTACACACCTGGCATGAGGGTCGAGGAGATAGCAGGGTAGTGCAGATGCTGCCTCCCTCAACACTGGCCTATAAATCAGCTTCCCCAGTGCAATCCTCACTCCGAGGTGACAACTATTATATTTTAAAGTTATTATTATTGAGGCAAGTCCTGGGAGGGTAGCTCAGCTGGCCTTGGACTGACAATGATCCCATCCTCCTTCCTCAGGCTCCTGGGTGCTAAGATTAGAGGTTTTTTGTTTTTGTTTTTGTTTTTTTGTCATAAGATACTGATTTTAAATTTTCCTCCAAGGAAAGTCAAAATGTTTATCAGAAGAATCTAAGGTTCCTGAGGAAAATATTTTACCTTAAATACTCCAGACCTCAATCTTGGAGGTGTTTTAGGTGTGAATTTTTGTGCTATTGATGGACAAGGTGAGATGTGTACACACCACCGTCATAGGTTAGCTTTGAAAACTGAGACCTTAAGACACTTATTTCTGTTAATTCCATCACTCTGTTCTGAGAATTTGACTTCAAGAATTTACCTCACATTAAAAAAATAATAATAACAAGCAAATGAATGACCACTGTGAGATACCTGTTATCTGAATGGTTCTTTTGGCTGGCTCCTGTTACACACAATGTGCACTTAAGTATGTGACACTGTTATGTAGAGACTATCTCCGTGGAAACATTAAAGCCATGCTCTGAAGCTCAGTTGTCACCTATGTCACCTCCCACCCATGCAACACTCTGGCTTTCTCATCCTTCACCCACAAAACTGGGGGATGAAGGGGCTCACAGCTGGTTTGGGCCTGTCACACACACAGCACCCAGCACTACCTAGCAGCTGCTGGTCTCACTGCTGAGTTGGCAGCCTGGGAAATGACCTGAACAGTCAGTGGTTAAAAATTATGGGAGTGATTCAGTGCACAGGTCTTTGATGGTTTGTTTATGTTGTTGTTTTGGGTCATTTAAGAGGAAAAAAAGTCACCATAACAAGACTGAATATGAGTCGAATTCTTCATCATGCTCAAAACTAGGATGCCTTATTTAAATTGCTTAAGTAGTTACCTAGATGATTTTTGGGGGCACAAGACAGGGGCTGGTGTTTGGTTTCTTCTGTCAGTTCCTTTCTGCTCTCCTGACTACTATGTGACCTTCTTTGTTGGGCTTTAAAGACAGTATATTCCCAGAGGTTCTGGTCCCAAGGACTAGAGTGCACAGTTTCTCTATTTCAGAGACCCCAAGGGGGTAGTAAAAGCATGGTTAAAGTGGGAACCTGGCCCCTGTCTCAGACTAAGGGTCAGGAAGGGGCTGGCTAGCCACAAGTACCACAAATTGCTAAGCTCAGGGGAGGCAAGTTGGGGGGAGGCACGAGAATCTGAGGGACTGATGGCATCTTGCTCTTCTCTGTACAGCTGAACTACAGGGACTGTGAGAAGGCTGTGAAGAAATACCACATTGATGGTGCTCGGTTTTTGGTAAGCTCTCTCCAGTCTCACATACTGAAACCAAAAATATGATATACTCTGCCCAACAGCTGCAGGGTCAACTGGTCTACCTAGTCCCTATGGTCAATGTCTGTGGTCAATGCCTCCACAAAGCCTTTTGTTTTGATTAAAGAGTTGATAAGTCTTTCACTAAATCTCAGTGTCCTGTTCAGGAACCTTGTGTGCTCTTACATAGACAGTAAGATATACCCCAAAGACATATACTGAAGGAATCTGAACATAGTTTAACCCCTCACCCCCAATACAAATACAGAGTTACACTTTAAAATTCTACTCAACTGCCATGCTTATTCTGAGAAGCCCAAAGTATGCTACAGGAGATACCAGTTTTTACTCCTTGTTGCTAACTCTGCATACACCTCCACTAAAGGTTAACCAACCCTCTTTATCTCCATTTCCCCCTAACTACAGAATGTGCATACTGACTGTGAAACAAGCATGTGATGGTGCTATCCCAACTCTAATTCCACGAGCTTTAACTATAGGCCCATGGTTCAGGTCCATGTTGAATCCATGCCACTAAAGGGAAAGTGATCCAGTTTTGATGAAGGCAGAGGATCTTGGCTACCAGAGAGGTGGTTGTAAAATTGTATGTCCATATGTCATAGCAATGAAGACTTGGTCATGAGACTTCAAGCTACTTGAAAGGGACCAAGAGGTCACATACTACAGCTTGCTACACCTCACACCAATTCCTGTCTTACAAGCATCCCTGCTTTACCCCTGCTTCACTTGCTTTAGTGATGGCAAGCTCCTCACTACCACCCGCAATCTTCCTCCCCTTTCTGGGAGTCAGAGATGAGTTCCTTCTCCACCCTAGATCATGTCAGAAGCTGAGGACAGAGAAAGCATTAATATAAGACTTTTGCCTTCGTGAATCTATTTTTTAGCAGAAAGATACCTTCATTAAAGGTGTTTAACCACTTCATTTATACACGAGGAGACATATGCAGAGGTGTAGTAATTTTTTGTCCTAAGTCACAAATCTGATGTTTGACTGAAGGTCTGCCTTTAGCTTAGTACTACAGTGTGTAGGGTTTTAGCAATGTTATTTTTTCTTACTGAGCTTTGAATAACAGAATCCCTTGAGTCTTATTGTTGTTATTCTTGTAATAACACTAAACCTTTGTCTTTCATTCTGATACTTTAGCACTGAGGAAAGAGACACTACTTTGAGTACAGAAGGAGGGCAATATCTTTGAAGAGGGTCATTAGTGGTGGCCTTGCTGTCTTGACTAATCTTGATTAAGCATTTGTCCCCAGTCCGTAATTCCTCTTTGCTTTCTCCTCTGATGACTGAATGAACACACTGTGCAAGGTGACAGTGGGGGTTGGTAGTGGTTGATAATAATGGCACGTCTCCCCTCTGTGACTCCCACCCCCACCCCTTGCCCAATACCCCATGTGAGTGTCAGGCCTAAACTGACTGACAGGATGACTGTGTCCTTCCTTGAGAGATGATATCTGAACATCTGTCCCCTCTGTTCCAATCTCTGAGACCTATCAGCCCTTCGGAGAAATGAGCACACCCAACTCATCCTGTAAAAGGGGGCAGGAGGAGCCAGAGAACAGGAGGTAGAACCCAATGCCAGAAGCTAGGGTACTATGAGATGCACAGTCCAGCATGGCTACTCTGGCTACACTTTGGAAGTCTTGATCTAAGCTCTTGTTATTTATCTCATACCCGTGCAAGCTCTGGAATATCCAGGATCGTTCTAGAATTGAAGCAATAGTACTTGCAATCCACGTTCTCTTCTTCTCCCCATCTCTTTCTTTCCTTTTTTCCCTTCTTCTTTCTTCAGTGTGGGAGCTAGTAGACTCATCAAACCTGTCTTAATACCACTTTTATCTAACACTAAGGAGATTTTGCTGGTGATAAATATGAACTAAGCTGGACTTTGGAAAGGTGTAAGAAAAGGAGTACTTGGCCGGTTAACTGGGAAGGGATGTGGTCTTTCTCAAGTAATAAGAAATGTACAAGTCTGAAGGCTGAGAGACTTCTGGAGGAGTCCTGAACATAGGCTCCATTCAGCCTATGGAGAGCCTGGGGGGGGGGGGTTGAGCTAATCACTCCAAGCTGGCCTCTCCACCTGTAGGTACCGAGTGTATCTGATAGGCCAGAGGAAGAGGGGGAAGGCAGAGAGTAAAAAGTTTGTGGTGCTTGGTGAATGTGTCCTTATTCCCCGTCTGTATGAAAACAATGGAAAATAAGCACTATTCTGGAGGTCTCAACCAGGAAACTGCAGATTTCATCTTACTGGCCACAAGTGAGTCATGTGACTCCACCATCACCAAGGTAACCTGGAGAGTTAAATGCTTTGCACAAATACATTTTCTGCCCTGTACCAAATTGAGGTTCTGATGGTAAGGACAACAGAAAAAAAAGCCAAAACAAAAACATTGTGAGATAAGCGACCCTGTCTGGGGACAGGGGACCTTGCCTCCCTACCAGGGATCTGGTTTGTAGCTGTCTTCTCTCAGAATCCCTTTTCTGAACTCAGCATATCATCATGCTTCTAAAATCTACAAATTATACCCCAATAAAGATGAACTCAGGATTGCTGGAGGGTTTTGCAAGGAGAGGAGGAAGTTACATCACACAGCAAAACTCTAAGCCTGTTTCAATATCTCCCATCTTCTCTCCCAGCTGCTTTCCACGGTCTAGAAGCCTTGGTTTCCCAACATCCTCTTCTTCTGCCCAGCTGTGACCATGTGCACCTTCTCCTTGGTCTTGACCTCAACTCTTCCATTGTATTCCCCTCTCATTTACTTCCGGAATGTCCCTCTGGAAAACCCCGAGGTGACTTCAACTCATTGTGCCACCCTCTGAAAACAGTTTTGGTTTTCTGCTTTCCACGTATATGGCTGTTCCCTTCATCCTTCCTCTATAACTCAGGCAGCCTGACAGGAGCTTGGTCAGAAAATGTACCACAGGTTAATAAGGGATGAGCCGGATGCTTCAACAAGCACTTTGCCAAGACACCTCAGCCCCACTTCCTTTAACGACACTAGACCCTAACTGCTCCCTTCCCATGCACGACTGACTGGGGATCTGAACTATGGGGACGTTGCAAATTTTTGCCCATGAAAAAAATCTGTTTAGTTTCACAGATTTTCCTCATGTGTGTTTATTAAAGTCCTCTCTGTAATTCAGAAAAATTTTGCACAGATTCCAATTATTTCAAGGTTCTCCTTGAAGAAGCAAATCCAAGTGGGTTACCATGGCCACCACGGCTCTGTCATTCCCTCTAACCCACGTGATCAGGGCCCTGCCTGTGTTGTTTTAACATGCCTGCCCTGTGTGTCTTCTTTTCAGAACCTGACAGAAAATGACATTCAGAAGTTCCCTAAGCTGAGGATGCCGTGAGTATATCCTCCTGGTGGGCAGCAGGATGGGAGCAGGTTGAAATAAGAACCTGTACAGGGGAAAGTGAGTCAGGCGTGTATCCGTGTGATTTGTCATGGTAAAGCAGGTAGGGAGGTCGAGGACAAAGGGAGGGTCTGGGGAAGAGGAGTCAAGTAATGAGTTAGAAGAAGGAAGTAACAGATCCAGGGTTGCTAGTGGTTGGATGCTTTCTTTACCCAACATGAACTTCAACACTATGTTTCACTTCCTGTCTTTTTGATGGGGTAGCTTGGGCCTATGAACACAGTACCAAAGTCAAGAAAGCCTATGGTTTCATTGTGGCATCTTTGAGAAGATTTGTTTTATTTAAAAATGATGTGTTTGTGTGCTTTCATGAGGGTGTGTGTGTGTGTGTATGTGTGAGTTGAGTAAAGATGCACGGGGAGACCAGAAGGATGGCTCAGAGTCCCAGGAGCTAGAGTAACCGGCAGTTGTGAAGCAGCTGATGTGGGTGTTGGCAACAGAACTCGGGACCTCTGTATGAGCAACACATGGTTATATGTGGGGTGCCAAGCATGGGGAAATAAAGGGATGGGAGAGACCCGAGTCCCACCAGAGCTCGGGGAGACTGCTGCAGGACCCTGCAGAACCCTGCTCCGGGGAGGGGAAGGCACAGTCTTGGCTCCAACTCTCTGGCACCACAGACCGTTGGGTACTGCAGAAGAGCCGGTTTTGGGGTTCCTGGGACACACAGGGCTAGGGATGACAGGTTCTCTCTCTCTGACATCCCAGACCCGCTGGGTGTCATGGAAGAGCTGAGAACAGACCCTTGGGCGGACTCTGGCCCGGGAGCCAAAGGGAGGGTAGGGGGAGAGCTCTAGCAGGTTACCTCAGGAGTCTGGCTAGCTCAGGCTGCTAGCTAGGCAGGTGGCTTGGACTGGCTGGCTGCTGTGGCTAGAGCACAGGAAGGCCTCCGGCGGGAGGTTAGATGTACTGCTCCTTAGAGGGAAGCCTGCTCAATTGCTCCAGCACTGCGGATCTCAATGAGCAGAGATGGTCCATGGTTTCAAGGTGTTTATTGTAGAGAGGCAGAGAGGGGGAGAAGAGTAGAGAAGTAGAGGGCAGCCATGGCCACGTGGAGAGAGGGGAGAAGAGGAGGGAAGAAGGAGGGCGGAAGGTGAGAGTAAGAGCAAGAGCTTGAAAGAGAGAGGAGAGACAAGAGAGAGAGGAGGGGCCAAGCAGCCCCTTTTATAGTGGACTGGGTTACCTTGTTGCTGCCAGGTAACTGTGGAGAGAAGCATACCTGGCTATTGCCAGGAAACTGTGGGGAGTGGAGTCCAGACAGCCTAAGTGAGTGTTTGCCACAGAATCATGGAGCTGGGTCCTCATGTCAGGAACCTATGTCTAGGAGCATAGCAAACGGGCCTTCCATCCCTTGCAAATTAATGTTGGGTCTCCGGGGTTTGAACCTAGCTTGACTAGAAAACAGGCTGCTTTTCACGGTCTCATAGTCTTAGCTGCTGATCATCTCTCTAGCTCCTCACAGCATCTTCATTGACGCATTGGTTTAAGATAACCTCTGGTTCCTGGTTAGTAAATGAATGTGGACCCGTAAATAATGGCATTATTTCGTCTGTCAATATTGACTTCTTTGACTAGCTGCTCATGGTGTAGCGTTAAGAAGAATGTTGAGGAAAAGGAGCCATAATCGATTATTAATGTCTACTCTGGGTACTGAAATGGGATGTAGCAGTACGCGTTTCATGTCATGGATTCTTCATTGTCCTGGCAAAAGCCTCACACGCTCAAGTATAGAGGCCAGGCAGTGTACAAAGTAAGACAGGTTGCAAACACAAATCCCCTTTGAGTCCTTTGTTTTTGTTATCCTTGAATACAAGTGTCTCCAGAGAAATATTTTTTTTGCACCAAAATAAAGATATGGAATTACGATTTTAAAGATAACTGACACAAAGGTTGATTGCTGGTGAAACAGCGGGAAGTAGTGCTGGCCACGGAAAATCAGATATCACCTGGTCTATCCTGAGAGCACAGCAGCCAATCAGCTTTGGCCACTGTGGACCTGATGATGGCCTGTCTTCAAATTGATCAAAATTTAGCTGGAAACATGAGTTCAAATTTTCTCCTGATTTTAAAATATTGACTCAAATGTTTCTAAACACTATGAAAATCAGTATAAAGCTGACCATGAGTTTGTCCTACTTGATGCTATGGGTTTGAAACATCTACACTTTGGATAATCTCTAGTGTTCTAAGGGCCTTGGGGTAAATAATGATAAAAAGGAAGCACCCCAAGAAAGTAGGAAGTCCAGGGAAGTTCAAACATGAGGACACACTTAGCCTGGCTCCTGGGTCTCCTTTGTCCACAAGAGTGAAGGAATGAAAGCCTTAAGGGTTCACCCGTACAGCTACCAACCTTTGTTAGATCCCCTAGAGTTTTTTCTAAGTACATGTGGCTGGTTCAGTTTAGGTTAATCAGTTTAGGTTAACCCAGTTCTACCAGGCCACCAGGCATATTTCTGTAGCTATGGGTACCTGGTGACTACTATACTAGTCTCTCTTCATTTGTGGTTTTGCTTCCCATGGTTACCATTACCCATGATTCACTGCACCTGAAAACACAGTAGAATAAAAATATGGAGAGAGAGAGAGAGAGAGAGAGAGAGAGAGAGAGAGAGAGAGAGAGAGAATCTTTCACATAGCTTTTATTTTACAGAATGTAACATTGGCTCCATTTTGTTAACTGTTGTTAATCTCCTACTGTGTCCAGTTTATAAACTGGTCTTTATCATAAGAATTCCTGTATAGGCAGAATCACCCCTTTATATTAGGCTTAGTACTACCTACATCTTCAGGCATATCTGCTGGGAGACAACTTTATATAGAGGCTACATATGCATTTCCACGAGCACATAAGTTGACACTTTAAACATGAACCAGGTTCTTGATAAAAGTCAGGCATACGAGAGTCAGAGTTGGCCACAGACTTAGCCAGGCACATGAGAGTCAGAGTTGCTGGCCACGGACTTGGCCCTCAGACACTTTAGGCTTTGCTCATTCTGTGTTTTGAAGTCATCAAAGATTTCACAGAATTTTTTTCTCTAAAAACAAATGGAAAGTAAGTATAATTTGAGGTCCATATTCTATTATGACAGTGCTCAGGCAAATCTGTTGCCTGTGCTTGAAGGGGGATTCGTTCTTAGCAACTTAGTTCTCACCACAAAAACCCAGCAGCAACTCCTACGGGGCAAAGAGAGCAGGAGACTGGGCCTGATGGATCCCCAAGTTGAGAAGGCAGGGCTGAGACTACAGGGGGTGAGAGTCCATTAACCATGTGCCTGAGAGGAGAAAGCTGGGTAGAAAGAGTTAGGGAAAAATTCCCAGGATCCCTGTCTGGTAGGATGCTGGTCAGCCTATGCATAGCAGGAGACCTGTGTCTGACCTAAAAACCTATCCAATCAGAAAGGTAACAGGAACCAAAGGGTTGAAAATGGTGCCCATTTCCACCAGCCAGGTCCCAGGATGGCCAGATTCTGTCACCGAGAAGAGTGCACAGAAAGGCCTTGCCTCCAAAATGAAGAACTGTCAGGCAATCTAAAACCTCTTCTAAAAACCTCAGTTAAGTGAATCTTAAAAACAAGGCAGAGGGGTTGCAGACTGCTCCCAAGCAACTTTATTACATCTTCAAATAAAGCTCGATTATGCAAAAGTATCCACGATTAAACAAAAACAATGCGTAGCATCGAATCAGTATCAAGGACGGAAATAAACAGGAAAATAAGACAGTGAAGGGAAACAAGCATGTTTTAGCTGTCCCAGATAGCTGGAACTATTGGAAAGGAGCACCGTAGCTGGGCTCCGTGAATTCAAAGTCAGATCTGTGCAGAACTTCAAGAGATCAAAGTATTTGAGATGATGGATAAACTGCTGTAGTTTCACCAGAAACTAGGTTTTGCAGAATCACATGTCAGCGCCCTAGTTACTTCCATGTTGATGTCATCAACATTATAACCAATAGCAACTAGGAGAAACTGGAAGATCACAGTCTATCATTCAGCAAGCCAAGGAAGGAACTCAAAGCAGGAACTTGGATACAGGAACTGAAGTAGAGACCTCTGAGGAACAAAAAAAAAATTTGCTTATCAACCTGCTCCTAGGCCTCCCATTCTGGTATGTTATCTATACAACCCAGACTACTGTCCTCAGTGTGATGTATCCCCTCCATTAATAAGCAACCAAGAAAATGCCCCATATTCTTTCATGGAGACAGTTTCTCAGGTGAAGTTCCCTCTTCTCTGGTATCTCTAGTGTGTATCAAGTTGATAACAACTAAAAAGATGAGTCATGGACCATGAACCCAGAGCAAGAGAAATTCTCCAAAATCAAAGGGAGGAAGAAGTGTCACAAAGCCAAAAACTATCAGGGAGCAGGGGTGGGTGGGTGGGGGTGTTGGGAGGGGAACGGCTCGGGGCTGGAGTGCTGGTCTAGCAGTCACAAAACGTTGGGTTTGCTCTCCACTGCTGGAAGTGGGCAGAGCATCTGGCAACTGTAGAGCCACTTCAACCAGCTGAGTGTGCAGAACTAAGGTTCTCAAAAGATGTGCCTGCTGAGGAGAGGAGAGGCAGAATTAAATACAGGAGGAGATAGTAGCCAAGAAATTCCAGAGTTGGATAAAAGTCAAGTCCTCGGATTCAAGAGGCATCACAAAACCCCAAGTCCCAAGAAACAGATGGACTGCTGCTCTGTGATGCATTATCATTGAATTTCCACCCAAACAACTGACTAGCTAGCGATAACCAGTGAGGAGAAAAATCAACCGAGTAGTCAGAGGAGAGGAAGCACATCGAACTCTGAGGCGGGACTATGACGATGGAGGATGGGGCTCAGTCAGAAACAATGTCACCTAGAAGATCCTTTAAGCACTAAAAGGAGAAAGTCTCAAGATGAGTTCCTAGTGACAAGTTATTTCAGAAAGAAAGGCAGAAACCTTAACCAGCTTGCATTGATATAGTATTCACGATACTTCCTGCTATTGAAAAAAAATTGAAAAAATATGTCTTAATAATTACTTGTCTGTGGGATTCCTGAGAAGGTTGGAGGCCTCCAAAAATGTCTGCCTTTGGTCAAAGGACAGGAGTGATTGGAAGGGAGCTATGGGAATGGAGACGGCTTTGGTATTGTGCTCTGGTGTCTACTGCAGTTGCTCATCATTAGGACTGTGCCTGGTGGGCAGTGGGTGCTCGGTAAATGTGTATTGTCCAACAGCTGTCAAGTGCAGGTAAAACAGGACTTTTCCAGACACACAAATTCTGAGAGAGCTCAACAAATGCTGGCCCTCTCTACAGCAACTGTTGGAGAACATCTCTCAGGAGGAATGAGATGGCACCTGCTGCTAATGTGGGTCACCCTTTGTGCAAGGATGCCAAGTGTTAGAAATGCTTTCCCTGTAAATATATATTTGGTCCTTTGAGGACATTTGAGTTCCATCTCTCGGTTCCTATACAAATGATTACTCTGTGAATGCTTCATTTATTTAGCAAGGTGCCTGCGGTGTCTCAAGACTTGTCAATGTGAGACTGCAAAGAAAAAAAGGACAGATCCTTCACATGTTGTGCTTATAGCCTAATGGGAAAAGCATAGAATGGTCCAATCATAGCCAGACATAGTAGTGTATGCCTGTAATCCCAGTAATTGGAGACAAGAGCAGAAGGGTTAGGAGTTCGAGCCAGCTATAGCAACAGAAGATGAGTTAGAAGCGAGCCTGGGCTATATGAAACCCTGTTGCCAAAAAGGGAAAAAAAGTGAAAGAGGGGAAGGAAGTTAAGTAGAAGTGACAGAAAGGTGACTGTGGATCATTCTAGAAGGAAGCATATTGTTAATGTACAGGGGATAGGATATCCATTGAAACTTCTCCTATGTCTGTCTGGAGTGTGTGCAGCAGGTCAGAGGAAAACATAGAGGCTGATATGACTAGTTGGTATGTTCCGTTCACAATTTATAAAGGCCCTGTGAGCCTCTGTAAGAGGCCATGAAGGGAATGTAACAAGAAGAACAGTAAGGAAAACTTATGTCTCAGGTCTGTCCAAGGAGGTATAAAAGATAACTTAGAAAAGAATCAGTGGAAAGTGTGGGAGCAAGTTAGATGTGGGCATCCTCATACTAGCAAGAGACTGTAAGGACTCTGGGCACACTGCCTTGGCTCTCTGAGCCTCTGTTTCTTCTTTGTAAACTAGGGATAATAATGGTACTAACCTCAAAGGGTCAGTAGGAAAATTAGAAGAAATATTGGGGAAATAAAACAAACTAAAACAAACAATCAAATCCACCAAATAAGTATAAGTTTGTCTTTTATGTAAAACCTTCCTAGGAACACTTTCCAGTTTTCACTAGTTTTTGGTTTTGGTTTTGCTAGAAAGCAAGGGTTAGAGAATATCCAGGGCAGTCTATGGGGTGAGAGGGATTGATTCTAGAGCTTAATTTACCTCCTGCCTCCTACAGTAAAGCCACTCAAATAGTGTGAGCCTCAGTTTCCCCATCTGTAGAAGGACAAAGTAGTAGTTGTCAGGGAAAGAGGAAGATTAAGGTAACGTAAATTCCTTGACTATGTCCTTATAATATAGATATTTAATAATTACTATTCCACCACCTTCTACAGAGATTGATTTGTCTTGATGATTGTCCTTAAGGGCAAAAAAGAGATTGCAGACACATACAAAATCAAAATAAGATCACATGTCTCTGGATGGTTTTGTGTCCTTCCCAACAACCTAAAATACCAGAGTTAAATGGAGAGCCATAACTGGTCAATGCATGGAGAGTCAGAGACTTTGACACACCGAGTCCTAAATGGGATGCCTTCATCCAACCACTTCCCCCACGGCTCAGGAAGCTATTTGGAAAAGGGAGTAAAAAGATTGTAAGAGTCAGAGGTGACTCCAAGTATCGGTTGATTCTAAGGAAACAGTGTCTTCCAGATAGAAGAGGGCTGATACGCATAAGGACTCAGAGACTACGGCAGCATGCTCAAATCCTGCACAAGTTCAAGCCAGACAGGGTCCCAGCACAGAGTAGAGAAAGTAGACCCAGGTTCCCACCCCATCCCAACCTTAAAACCAACTGCAGTTGACAGCAAGGCAGAAAGCAGTTTTCTTCAATGGAGTCTCACTGGGTGTATTAACCACAGTTTAGGGCAAGGCCCGTGCCCCGGGGGTAGGAAGCCAAGACAAAATGAACTCTATAATCTTTTGTAAGAAAAACAAACAAACAAAGTTAAGCAGATTTTATTACAAAGGTCGATTCTGTAATGAAATTCTCTTTCTACAAATACAGGCATTCTCTCAGGACATGGTTAGTATCAAAACAGACACCCTGACTATTTTAATGATGAAGGGATCTTACAAGAGCCTAGGCTGAGCCCACCCGAGATGTGAGGTGGGGCATCCGTATGGGCGGTGCAGGCAGAAGATAGGTGTGAGCTGATGCCTATCATTAACATTCACTATATCCACCACATACCGTGACTGTGATTAGATCCAGCAGGGGAGCAGTACAGAGCCCACTGTTCACACGTCACTCCTGATAAGCTGCAGGCTTCCTATTAGCAGAAACTGCCTTCTATCTCATCTGCGGAGTGCTTATCTCTATACCCAAGGAAGAGAAGGCATTGGGGAAGGAGCAGAGAGGAATCCTCAGAAGAGGAAAGAACATTGTTTACCTACAAGTAAATAATCAGCCCCCAGCAACACAGAAGCAATTATTAATTTGAACACCCTGCCCCCCCCCCCCCAGCATGCATCTTCCCTCTACCATCCACTGGCTAATCCCATTCCAAGTGCCCAGACCCTTAACATCCTTCCCAATGAAGAGTGCTTCATCTCAACTGCCAGATTTTTTCCTCCAATGTTAAGTCCAGGAAACTCTACTTAAGGGCTCAGCTGCACGTGGACACTGACTCCAAGTTGCCAGGAGTTTCACAGACAGAGCTAACTACCTGTGCTTGCCATGCAAATGGCTGGGAGATCCAGGTAGACGGTAGGCAGGAAGCTCATCTAGAGAGTCGGGAGGCCATGTTGCTCCCTGGGATTTTTTTCATCTACATATGGTATTCCCCTGAGATCTAAGAGGCCATGAGAGGCCCTTCCTGAGTCATCAGACAGATGTGACTCTTCTCTGGCTAAGGAATGATTTGGAAGATTTGCCTCTTGGTTCAAAAAGGAAGGAATTTTAAGGTAGAGAGCACTTAGTTTCCTTAGAGAAGGATGAAATTGGAAGCAGAGGCCATAATGGTGCTGGAGTTCTTGGAGGAGGGCTGAGGCCAAGGTAGAAGAAGACACCCTGACAAGTGCCGCTCCAGGCAGGTGTGCATGTCTACCCTGTCCTGGGCCTTGGGGTATGATGTACTGGAGAGACATCCAGGCAAGATATTAGCCTTCCAAGGAAGCATGCCAACCAAAATGGGAGTAGGAAGCAGTTTTACCGGTCAAGCTATGACATATGGCTACTAGACATATGGTGCAACTGAGGCAGCAGAACTTAAATTTGTGTTAGACAAGGCCTAACGTGTGTGCCGTGCTCTGATGCACACTCTGTCTCTGTTTCTTTGTCTCTGTTTCTCTGTCTCTCTCTGTCTCTGTCTCTCTGTCTCTCTGTCTCTGTCTCTCTGTCTCTCTGTCTCTCTCTCTCTCTCTCTCTCTCTCTCTCTCTCTCTCTCTCTCTCTCTCTCTCTCTCCTGCTTTATCTCTCTTCCCTTTGCATTTCTTTCTTCCTGAGTGATCAGCACATTTGGCTCAAGGTTCACAAGTGGAATACAGTTAGTGAAGTTGATACTAGAACGGACTCTCGGACTATGGAGAAGAGCTGGGGGCAGATTCAGTTCGATGAGGCCCTGGAGTCTCTTTCACTCCACTCTCCAACCTTACTCCTTTCATAATTACAAACTTCCTTCTCTTCTTTCCTCTTCTCTGCCTTTTTGTGAATAACAATCTCCACTGGAATCAAGAGTGACAGGTGTTACTCTGCAAGACTTTCTGATCATTAGAACTGCCACGGGTTTGTAGGAGTTAGTCCCCAGTCACTGTGAGATTCTGCAGACCCTGGGGGAGGCCTGGGGACTTATGTGACAGGTGCATAGGTGATCCTGATGTGCAGGAAGTCAAGTTGTCAAATGTAACCTACTAACAAGAAAGATTAAAACAAACAAACGAACAAATAAACAAAAATCTTTGATATTTGCATAGAAAATGCTTTCCTGAAGACACATAGAAGATGCTGGCCTTGGGATAGGACATTATAGTCAGAATCTCAGACCTGAGGCTTCTGTTCCTTATACATCACTTGGAGAGACAGACTGACTATGACAATGAAGTCTGGCCCAGTCATGCAGCAAGTTAGAGATACTTTTCGGCTGGGACCTAGGTCACTATGTGGTTTGACTTCCTTTGAGAGGCTCAGTCTCTTCCCAGGGCCAGCGCCACTCTCAGATGAGGGAAAGCAGAAGGAACTACTGTGTGGATCCCCAGCCTTCTCTTCCTCCTTCCCAGGTTGGAGAGAGAGGGCTAGGGGTTTGTGCAGAGAGAGAGAGGCTGTGTCATCTCTGCCATTCACTGTCATTTGATCCACTGGGGGTGGGGTGCAACTTGGTAGGTCTGGGCAAAGCTGACAGCCACTTCCCTGCCCTCTGGCTAGCAAAACAACTCAACAGTCTACCTGCTTCCCTTTGCCCCCACCCTGTCTGCCCCCCACCTGGGTGAGGGGGTCCCCACAGTTTAGGAAGGCTTCTCAGAAGCTCTTTGCAGCCATCATGGGAGGCCTAGGCTTTGCTGCCTCCTGCACAGTGCACCTTCCTGCCTTTCTCAGCTCTTTGCTGCTCTGCATGGGGCCTGTGGTTTAGCATTTCCTTCCTTTCCAGCTAGAGCCCCAGCAGCCCCTGCCTGGCTGTGAGAGATACTGGCGAGAAGTGCCACTGCACAGAGTAGGAGACATTTTGAAGAGTCCCAAGCATGTGGGAGCCAGCTAAAGCCCAGCGAAGCTCTGTGGGGTAGGAGAATTGAGTTCTGGCTCAGTTCCACCTTCCTCAGGCCCTTGCTCAAATGATACCTACTTGTTGAGTACCGGTAGTTTTAAATTGTAAGCCCACTATCTTCCTGCTCAAGCACTTCCCACCATCACATGAGCAGATGTGGTTCCCTCTTACTTTGAACATTATTTGTGTAAGAGTTCATTATTAGCCAGGTGGTAGCATGCACCTTTAATCTCACCCCTCAAGAGGCCGAAACAGGAAGATTTCAAATTTCAAGCCAGCATGTACTATGCAGGCTGTCTCAAATAAACATCATTCATTATTTTACCTGCCCCCCCCCTCTCTCTCTCTCACACACACACACACACATACACACACACACACACACACACACACACACACACACACACACACACGTTCTAGCTTTCTCTTATTTATTTATTTATTTATTTATTTATTTGTGTATATGCATGTAGGTGTGTATGAGATATGTGTGTAAAGACAAGACTTCAGCTTTCATTCTTCAGGAGTAATTCACCTTGCTTTGTTAGAACAGGGTCTTTCATTACAGTCTGGGGCTCCGCTGGCTGTTGCATGGATCTCATGGATCTTCCTGTCTCTGCCTTCCCTGTGCTGGGATTACAAGTGCACTGTGCCACACTTAGTTTTTATATGGTTATGGGGATCAAAGGTATCCCACAGGTCCACATGCCTTGTGCAGCAAGCACTTTACTGACTGAGCCATTTCCTCAGGTCCCTTGTCTGCTTCTCTCTACAATCCAAGAGCAGAGCTTCTTTTGTTGTTCTGGGATGGACTTTCTGAGTGCCTAGCAGAGTTCTTGGCACTTAGAAGGGCTTCAGTGCGTGCATTAAAGTAAGCAGGTGACAGGGCAGGACAGAAGTGGCTGCTGCAGCTGCTGCCACCCACCCTGGCAGGATGCAGGACAGACATTCCTCTAACCATCATATAGGAGACCTTTAGCCTGTCTGCTATCTTCTCTAAACAACTACTGCCAGGTCACATGTGGCCATAATTATGTTACACACATCCTTATGTTGTGTTTAGAGAAAACTAGAAAGCCCCTTGTATGTCTCCCCCACCTTCCCACTGTCCCACTTTACCCCTTCCACCCCGGCCCTACCTCAACTTTCAAGTGCTTTTCCCTCTAGAGCAGGCGGTCCTCACCCTTCCTAATGTTGTGACCCTTTAATACAGTTCCTCATGTGTGGTGACCCCCCCAACCATAAAATTTTTTTTGTTGCTACTTCATAGCTGTAATTTTGTTACTGTTATGAATTGTCATGGGTTTTCCAATGGTCTTAGGCAGCCCCTACGAAAGGGTCATTCCACCCCTCAAAGGGACCTCAACCCTCTGGTTGAGAACTAATGCTGTAGATGGTGCTTCAAGTCTAAAGTTCCAACAATGGGGTTCCTATGGAGGGCTTCCCATTGCCTTGTTTGTCTGTTCTCTTGAGTCGCTCAGCTGCTCAAGTTCATCTGCCCTGTCACTCCTCTGAGATCGGAGAGTCCTGAGCAGTGAGTTAGAAGCTGAGGAAGGAATAGAAATGTTAGGGGTTGTTAAGGACTGCCCTTGCTAATCTAGCCAATTTGCACTAGGCTAACTTGTTTCCATGAGCTGCCAACCAGCAGAAGGGACACAGATTGAGTGTAGCTATCACAGCTAGGAAGAGGACAATGCAGAGAGAATTGCACAAGGGTGTGGGTGTGGTACCTTGAAAGAATACTGAGTTGGAAACTAGAGAGGATGGGCTAGTATGTGTGCTGTGGAGACAGGTGGCGTTCATCACTAATCTACAATATCCTTCCTTTTGTTTGAGCCCCTGTCATCTCCTACAAAATATAATTAGGATGAGCTCTGAAGTTCCTTCTCTTACTCCTGGAGTCTGCAATGTGGAGTTTTCGGTTCTAGAGCTTTGAGGATTGCTAGGGCCTACTTGAGAAACAGTCTGGAAGCCAAGGCTCTCCCTATGCTGGTGTTTGGGGACTTGCTGGTTCTGTATGGTGCGCCTGAGCACATGGTATAGTTAGCTATTTTGACTGAACTTGGGGCTCAAGGTCAGGGTGACTCAAGCAGACTCTCCCTTGGCAAAACTAGGGCTAGTATGTACCTTTATGGGGAATGTTTTTCTATAAAAATTCCTATGGGTGCTTTAGTTATTCACGGCTGTGATGAAATGCCTCAGCAAGACAATTGAAAGGAAGTAGTTATTTTGGCTCACGGCCTTAGAGGTTTCCATTGGATTCTTTGGCTTTAGCTGGCTTCTGGGCCTGTGGGGAGGCAGAGAATCACTGTGAAAGGGAAGGAGAAGCAAAGCCATTCCCTCGATGCATGGTGGCTGGGATGCAGAAAGAGACAGGAGAGACTGGGCATGAAAACCCTCCTTAAGTGCACGTCTCTGGGAACTAACGTCTTTCAACTTGACCCTCACTTCTGTATTTCTACTTCCTCCCAACAGTCTCTTCAGAATCTAAATGCATAAATGTGTCTGTGGCTATGCGGCATGAGACACAAACCACAAGGCCCCCAGTAGCCTGAAGCATCCCCTTATTCTTCAGGGACCTTCACTCATGTGAAGCCATCTTTGACTTCACTACAGAAAACAATTTCAAGATGAGCCAGAACGAAGCAGAGTTGGGTTTATTAAAAATGTAAAGAGTATTTAGCATAGTTTTAAACATATGGGGTTACTATAAAAAGATGCCCAGAGAGGAAGAAGATATCCAGAGAGGGTGGTGTGGGCTTCTTCAAGGACAATAGCTCTTAAGTATCTTAGCCATCCCCAAAAGTCCTGCTTGGCTGCTCTCAAGTTACAGCTCGCATGATTACTAAGAGCAGACACCCCCTCCCCATCTGTATCTTTTTGATAAGTGAAATTACCAGATGGCTCCATATGATTACAATATTATAAAAATAATCCATGAGCCACAAGGCTGCAAGGATGAAGGCATGCATGTCTTTCACTGCCAGGGGAACTTCTAGTGAAATTCTGAGAAAACGTACAGCTTTCAGTTGGGACAGGAGAAAGGTTGTGCACACATAGCATGACTTGTTACTATCTTAATATTGTCATTTAAATATTTCTCTATAAAATGTCTCTGAATGCCTTTGCAGCAAATGTCAATTGTGCTTGACTTCTTGAGCTGGTGAGAGTCTTTGAGCAGATCGGGGTGAGGGGTTCCTTTCCTACATTTCCATAACTTGCCTTGTTTTTCTGTCCTGCCTAATATGAGTTAAGCTGTTGCTTTGTTTAAAGCTCTCATGATCTGATCATCTCTGGAAATACTCTTACAGACACATAGGGATTGTCATGTCCTAATTTCCTTGGTGTCTCTCAATCGAATTGAATTGATAAACAAGATTGACCACCATACCACGTTACTAAGTAGATACAAAGAGGGACAATGTATGTGTGTGTGTGTGTGTGTGTGTGTGTGTGTGTGTGTGTGTGTGTGATGGAGTAACAGGATGAATAGCAGCCCATTGGAGGTTGCAATAAAAAAATACACATGGGCAGCTGAGCCTCTGGGTCTAGCAGATGGTTTGATCATGACTATAAGTAAGCAATCTACACAAGAATGATCAGCCAAGGCTCAGGGGACCACAGTGGTTGTGACATGTGAGCTGTAACTTAAGAACAATCACAGAACAGTGGCTGATACAATTCCAGTGTGCATACCTTAGGAGCCCAGATCTTCAGAGCAGTGAGGAGGCAGGTGTAAGCTGAACATATTTTCAGGAGATCTCAGAGCCAGATGTTGAAGGCTCAGTAGATATAGGTCAGCACATGACAGAGGCTTCATGGGAGCAAGAGATGTGATTGGTATTGAGTCAGGTCCTGAAAAAAAAAAGAGATGGTAAGTTTTAGCTAGGTGGGAGCAAGGTGTGAGACTGGCTTGTAGAGGATGGATATAAAGAAGACTGGTCAAGTTGAGCCTATGAAGGTAGAGACCATGTGGACCAGGGAAGGGGAGGCCAGGAGGAGACTGCTCTCTCTTTTCATGTGTGTCTTTATCTTGTAGACTTCTCAGTAAGTTGAGTCAAGATATCAACAAGAACGAAGAGAGAAGGAGCATTTTCACACGCAAGTGAGTGGGCAGCTTCTGGCCTAGGCACCTCTGTAGGGGGGGGACTCAAAAATTAAAATACCAACTGAGACTTTAAAAGAATCTGCAACATTTGTCTTGCCCCGACTGTCTCACTGTGGTGGTCCCCTCTGTCTCGGGGGGGGGGGTCATGAGAAACAGAGGAAGTTCCCCCTCTCCGATGAACATTTTGTCCCCAGGTTCAGGACATCAAGGGCACATTCCCTAGATCTTTAAACAGTCACAAGCATCTTTCTGTGGCACTATTGTGGCTTTAGTGGTCTCTAGAAGCTGGGAGGCAGCATGGGGAGGGAGAGGGGACAACCAAACGCTGGTTGCAAAGCAGCAAGAACACAAGCCTTGGGTAATGAGACATGATCCCTATTGGTGCAGAGGGCTAGCCTGGGGAAAGGGAATGCCCTTAGATTGACAGGCTACTGAGATGCTTTTTGTTTTTGCAGACCCCAGATTCCACGGTTTCTTGAGGAGACAGGTAAAGGTACCAGGGTTGAGAGACAATTGCTTTAGGAGGTGATGTGTGCTTCAGTTCTGGCCTCCTTGAGTGCTGTGTGTGGGACATGACTCATTAGCTCATCAGCCAGGTCTTTGGCATGAAAGGGTTTGGGGTCCCTCTGAGAGGATGAAGAATCCACTCTAGAGGTATCCTGCAGAGACTCGGCTTTGAGCACCTCATCTGAGCCAGTGTCGGAGTATTTCAGGCAGTCTCCCATTGCTCAATTGCACAAAACATCTAGGGTTTTGGGTTCCTGGCCCCTTCCTAGTCCTGTTAAATAAGACACCACATTAATAAGGCCCCTTGTCTTATTCTGGGAAGACAATCCTTGTTGACTTTTATATAGAGACAAGAAAGATTAGGTGCCGCTGCTGCTCTCTGGTAGGATGAAATCTTTGGGTACAAATGCTATGGCCAATAGTAAGCAGCCATCTCAGTGTGTTTTCTGTTGCTCTAACACTTCTGGCTTAGATTGCATTACAAATAGCACCACATAGGAAAACATGAGAATAGTGAGAGGCATGTGTCCAAGTGACCGAAATAGCAAGAGTGTACTTGTAATAGGTTATCAACTCTCACAAGGTCCTGATGTGATATTTACTCCAGTCTTGAAAGACCCAAGTCCAGAGACCCAAGTCTCTACTAATCAATTCATGAGGTTCCTTTGACCTAATTATCTCTTAACGATCCCATTACCCCTCAATGCGTTTACATTATGATTTAAAACATGAGTTCTGGTGGGCTAAATCGTACTCAACACAGCAGTTGATGGCCCCATTCATGGAGAAGGAGGAGTGAAGGCCTGTGATGGACACTGGGAGGGAGAACTGCTCTGACTCTCTGTTGGGTACTGATGGTGGTGTTATCTCCTTTGCAGAAAGCCACGAAGAAGACGATGGTGGCTGGTCATCCTTTGTGAGTATGGCTTGGGCTAAATTACCCTTATATCGATGGCTGGGGTGGCTTTACATTGATCTTAATGCTAGAAAAGGAGCAACTCATCCCACCAACAAGGCATTGAAACATCCCATTTCAGGGCCGAGGAAAGGGCCAAAGTAAATATTTCCAGCTTTGGAAGGCCAGAGGTTTCTCTCTCTACTACTCAGCTCTGCCTCTGTGGCATAGAAGCAGCCACATTCAGTGAGCAAATGAGTGAGCTCCCTGATGAATACAGAGGTGGGCTGTAGCTTACTGGCCACACCATTTATCACCATTATCATACCCAATAGCAATCCGTTCCCTTCTACTATCTTTCCTAGAAATCTTTGCTACTGTAACTTTCGTCATGGAGTTAAGCCACCATCAGTAACACATAGGGGACATGAATGAAGTGTTAACACCAGAAAGGCTCCCATACCAATTTTACATGGGAAGGGTCGCAGTGACAACACCTTTCAGAGTCCAATGGACTATGCATCTCCTTTCATCAAACTATACATGGTCACCACACACGCAGCTAAACAGGGGCTAAGAATCCTGTGATGGAGGAGACAGCTGGAGGGATGTGCCTTGTACAAAGCTCTTCATCAGGTAGAGGCAGATCTGGGTCCCAGGCTGCCCAACTCTCAGTCTAAGTGGTCTTTCTGGTAAGTGGCCACCTCTAGGTCTTTTAAAAACCATGCACAGATTGTCCCTTGTCTTATTAGGATTCTGGTAAGTGAAAGTACTTCATTCAAATGAAAATGGTTTTAGGGAAAGTCTGGTTTTTTTTTTTTGGTTTTGTTTTTGTTTTTTAAATGGGAAAAAGAAACAAGAGAGCCAGTTTCTCCAGATGTGTTTGTGCTTCAGCAGCTGGACCCCTGCCAAGGCTCCCCTTGAGTCTTCCCATGCTCACCCAGAGGCTAGTCTTCAATTCTGTCTCAAAGCATGGGTTTCCAATCTCTGCAAACAGAGCTGCTAGGAGAATGCTGGGGTCTTGGAAATGCTGCCCTATGGCACCTGTACAACCTGTGACACCTGTCCCTCCACTGTGTTGACAGGAAGATGACTATGAAAGTCCCAATGATGATGATCCAGATGGGGAGGACGATGGTGACTATGAGTCCCCTAATGAGGAGGAACAGGCCCTGGTGGACGATGCTGCTGACTATGAGCCTCCACCCTCCAACAACGAGGAGGCTCTGCAGAGCTCCATCCTGCCCCCCAACTCTTTCCACAACACCAACTCCATGTACATCGGTAAGGGCCTCTTGGTAACTTGCAGCCCTGGGAGAAGCTGCTCATTGAGTTTCTCTGGGTGCTGATTCCTACTCAGCTTACGAAAAACTGGTGGCTTGAGGCTGAAGACTGCCTCTCTAGGTTAATACTAGAACAGAGGACAAAGGCTTGATGGGAAGAGGGCGGTTATGTGGCACTGTCATCTATAGAAGGTCACGACAAATATGAGGACACTCAGAGAGACTGGCTCTGCCTTTCCCACGAGACAGACTTTTCAGGATGTTCCTCATCTACCTGCTGTTCTATACTCATATGTTCTTCCTCATTCATTCATTCATTCATTCACAAAGTCACAAATATTACTCATCTCCTATTATGAGCCAGACACCATGTGCTGGAACCCACCAAGAGGGAGGAGGTGACAGAAAATGAACATAGGCACACTTGGCTTCCTCTGCAACCAGGGAACAGTGTATCTCACCCTGGGAGCTGTGCTATACTCTGCTTCAGATTGCGCCCCACCACCTCACTTTGAGTACTGAAGGATAGAACATGAAAGCTAACAGACAGGGAACTTCAGCCAACATTAAGGCTGTTCCAGACTTAGAAAACTGGAGCAGAAAAGGGAAACCAAGTTGGCGTGTGTCTCTAGGTACCTGTCACAAAGACACAGAGTGAGCGTGATAACCCTCATCCTTCAGCACTCTTAGTCTAGTGGGTGAAGCAACACTAAACTAATGTATCCTGTCATTTCATTAGGCCAGTGTAATAAATATGTTTGTTCCTTCAGGATGTGGTATTTGAGCGACAGTCTTTGGCTGATGTTAAATACTGTATTGCAACTGAGTAAGGGTTGGTTAAATGACGCTGAGACGGGTAGGGGAGGAATATTTGATGCACATGAAACGACAGCGCATAGTCCCTGAGGTCCCAAGGAACATGGCCTATTGGAGGTTCTGAAGGGCAGCCTGTGGTGTGGATCCCAGGCTTACCATTGCTCCTTGCCTGAGCCCTTTCCTTCTGGAAGGGAAATGACATTCTTCACAGGGCTGACAAACGGGAAGGTCAAGAGAGTACTCAATGGTCTTTCCAGTTTGACTTTCCAGACTCCCTCCACAATCTTCCCAAAACTAACAGTCAGTTATGTTAGGGTTTCTGTGGCTCTGATAGAGCTCCAGGCTCCAAAGCACAAGAAGACAGAGGCCCTTGCCCTCCTGCTGTCCCAGCCGAAGGGGGAAGGGGGAAGGAATTCCAAACTTGTCAAGCTGGTTCTGGGCAGTTCTGTGGCAATCAGAACAGCATGTCTGTCTAGGGCAAAGCCCTGTGCTGCTTAGTTTGGTAACAGAATTGGGGCCCAGCTCCTCCCTTTAAGGGAGGAGAAGGAGGAAGTGGGAGAGCATAGCAGCTCAGAGTACTGGTATAGGGAAGGAAGCAACAGAATAAGGGACTCCTGAGGGTGGCAGAGAACTGACCAGCAGCTGTGTGTGCAGTGTGAGCATATGTATGCAGGCTCGCACACACGTGTCTCTGTGCATGCTTAAGTGTCGGCATACACTCATGTTTCTTGGCACACATGTGTGCACATGCATGTTGAACATACACACTTGTGCTCTGTATTTGCATGTGTGCATATACATGCACACGGATCATGTTGCATGCATATGCACATCTACACATGTAGAATTGTATCTGAAAACACTCACTGGGGTAATTCTGTGGAGGCTTCCTTTGAGTAGCAGTGTCTCAGATAGTACCTGTTTGTGTGAGGGACAATAGGAGTTATTCCAATGTGTAAGAAGAGTTAAACCAAATCTGCAGGAGAGGGACAGATAGGGACCAAGGACTTCCTGCCTCCTGTAGGACCCAGGCTGGGTTTGACTATCTCAGATTCATGCTGGTACTGATGGAGATCTGGAGGAGAAGGGTCAGGTGCTCCTGACACTTCAAGCTACACACTCAGGTATAACATGTTCTAGAAGACAACTGAATTAGACAACACTCACTTCAAATTTTTATCTCTTCTCTCTTCTCTTGAATTCTCTTCTCTTCTCTTCTCTTCTCTTCTCTTCTCTTCTCTTCTCTTCTCTTCTCTTCTCTTCTCTTCTCTTCTCTTCTCTTCTCTTCTCTCTCCCTCCCTCCCTCCCTCCCTTCCTTCCTTGTTTCTTTCTTGGTTTTTGTTTGTTTGGTTTGGTTTGGTTTTTCTGAGACAAGGTCTCTCTGTGCAACCCTGGTTGTGTTGGAACTAGCTTTGTAGGCCAGGCTGGCCTTGAACTCAGAGATCCTGCCTTTCTCTGGCTCCCGGATGGAATTAAACGGCTCTTCTTTCTTTTTAACATTGTGTTTCCGCAGACCGACCTCCCACTGGCAAGGTCTCCCAGCAGCCTCCAGTGCCCCCACTGAGACCAAAACCTGCCCTCCCTCCCCTGCCAACAGGCAGGAATCACTCGGTAAGCCTCCTCCCTTTCTTCCAGGCCGCTTTGTTTCCATAACAGTTCTTTTTTCCAGTAGACAGAAAAGGAACTGAGCATCTTTACCTAATTCTAAGTTTGTAAGAGAAAATGCACACCCTCACGTTCTGTTCAGTGGTTCAACTTTGTGATAAGCAGTTTCTATGTATGCCATAATGTTTATTGGCATTTTTTGGCACCGTAAACAATACGAACTGCGTGTATAATGAGATACTCCCTTCCAATATCATTGTGCTATCTCCCCTATTTAATTGTGGGAGAGCCAAGTCTGGTCGGGCATCTTCCGGTGTTGCCAAGATAGACCTCCTCCTGCAAACAGCGCTGCGCCACCTGCTGGCAACATCAAGAAATTCCAGGGATGACCGCCTTCTGACCACAGGATTTCCAACACCGCGAAGCCCACGAGAGAAACAGTGGCACTAAGTCACACGTTTCCTTTTGTTTCAGCATATGGCCCAGTTCCTATAGAGCTCACATGTAGCTCAGTCTAAAGGAGTCGGTATCTGGCGAAGTGCTCTTTCCGCAAGGAGCCAGGACACTTTAGCAGAGATGCCAGCAGGAGGGGGTGATCTGTGAGAAGGGGATCCTCGCTACTGTGAGGTCTCAGTATCTTCGAAGACTCTCCTCATACCGCAATCTCCTCTTCTAGTTCTGACACTTTGGCTCTTACTACAGTTGCTAAAGTGGAGCCCAATGTGTCTTCAGATTTCAAAAGCGAAATGCTTTTGAAATCTGAAGACTTTGACATCTACCCATCACTTTGACAGATATTGATTAGGCAGCTACTTCACACCAGTGTTCACTTTGCCGGAGGAAGAATATGGAACAGCACACAATGCCCCGACCCTTATAACGTTTTGATATAAACAAGCACACAGATGTAGGTGTGTACTTTAGGAAGGCAGGGGGCCGAGTAACATGACAGAGGGTACAGAGCTGACACTGAGCGGGCACAGGGTGAGCCAGTCATAGGGAAAGCAGAAGGGACATCCCGGGCAGAGGAAACCAGGCACAGAGATGTTCGTGGTGATGCGTGAGCTTTGGGTTTTGTGAGAACTGTAAGGAGATCCTTATGCAGGGACCGTGGAGCATCAGAGGAACATAAAAATGGCTTCAAAAGGTGGGCAGGGCATGTCATGTGCGCTTCACAGGGGTTCATGTCTCACTTCTGATGTGACTAGACCCTTGGAGGGCTTGGTAGGGAAGTTTCAGCCTGGTCCTTTGCCGTGTTGAAGGCCTGGGGCATGAGAGAGTGAGGAAGTTCAGAGGGGCACAACCTCGGAAGCTCAGCTGACAGAGGGGACAGCTAACTGTGGATCAGACCTGAAGATGAAGGAAAGGGATCCAGCTACTGGGGAGAGAATGCCACTAAGACGAAAAGAAGCTGTTGTGGAAAAGCTTCTAAACATTTGGATTTTTTTTTTAATTCCATGCAGCCACTGTCTCCACCCCATCCCAACCACGAAGAGCCCAGCAGAAGTGGAAACAACAAGACAGCAAAGTGTAAGCACAGGGTGCTTTCTGCCCACCAGCCCATCCTCCCAATCCCCAGCCAGATGCTTTCATTTTATTTAACTGACCTTACCCTTTTATACTATAGTGCCTGCTCCATCAATAGACAGAAGCACAAAACCTCCCCTGGACCGCTCACTGGCCCCTCTTGACCGAGAGCCCTTCATACTAGGTTGGTATTATTCGTATTTTATGCATAATAATAATGGGTACGTTTGTAGAGTGCTAAGCACACACACACACACACACAATCTATCTATCTATCTATCTATCTATCTATCTATCTATCTATCTATCTATGTATATATATATATGAATATTCATGTATATATACTTATATATGTATATATATAAACATACATACATACAGAAGCACATACATACATGCATATACATACACACACATACACATACACACATACACATATACATACACACACACACACATTTGGGGAGAGAACTCCACCAAGACACACACACACACACACACACACACACACAAAATCTCATTTTACTACTGGTATAATACTGTAAATTTGTGAGAAACATCCTCATTTTACAGAGGAAGAAATCAAAGCACAAAGCAGTAACTTTCTAACATTACTCAGTGACCAAATGATGAAAATAGAGACCTAAACCCAGATCAGCCTGGTGCCAGAAGCCCTGCTCTCAGTCCCTGGGCTGTGCCTGCTCCACCATGCCTGTGAGCTGTGTGTACTGTGGCCAAGGCACAGGAGGATGCAACCTGGTACTCAAGGAGGAAATGGGCTGAGAGGCAAGAGCACCAGGAGAGCTGTAGTCAGCTGTTTTGGTTGCTATTTATTAGTTTACTGACCCAGGGGATGCTGCATGCTTAGGCCACAGTCTCATGTCAAGAGGATGTTCTCTTAGGAGGATACGCTTTCTAAAATGTTCAGATGTCAAAATTGCCCTTTGCGGTGGCGCGTTCAGTTGATGAAACACTACGGACTTTTCCCACAATTTACTCATGGTTCCAGCTGCCTTGATTCTAGCTACCCTTACATAGAGGTATTCTTTAATTCATCCCTAAAACTTAGTTACAATTTATTGAACATCTAGGATGGGGCAGGTGCTTTGCATCCTTAGGCCAAGCCAGTGAAGGGTGTGTTATCTCCACCTCTCAGACGATGAAGGGTCAGAGAGGTCAAATAGTATGCTCTGTCTTGTATAGGTGGGTTAAGACTTGAACCCATGTCTTTCTGACTTTTGCACTGAGGTGGTGGCCTTTGAACTTGCTGTAGACAAGGTGTATCTAGGCAAGAGGTACCTAAACGGAGTAAACACAGAATCCATATCTAGGCTCCATACCTTCTCCTCTTCAGTGGGACTCTGAACAAGGCCTTTGCCCTTTCTTGGCCTCAGTAGTCTCCTTGGTTGGCAAAATGACTTTGAGATCTTGGATTGGATTGGAAGCTGCAGCTCGTTGTCGTATCTCTGACTCCCAATCTAACTCTGCTGAGTCATGCATTTGCAGTTCACTGTAGAGAGCTGTACACATCATATAAAGAGAAAGGTAGACGAGACCCAGACTCGAACCCTGCTCTCTAAGCCAGGGCATCAGGAAAGTGGGATACAGATGTGACGACTTCACAGTCATCTGTATACACAACTCACTCTCTTAAAGAGTCACCTTTTGCGATGTCTGTAGACATTTTAGAGATGATGTTTCCTGATGATCCATGTTTGAACTTTGAGTTACATCCTTGTTAATGAAGCTGTGGAATGACTAACGTCTTCCACTAATGCTTAGCCTATAACCATCAAGCTCCTAACGTGGCCAGAGTGTAGGCATATCACAAGATCGCTGTTTAGTTGGTTGATTTGTTTCTTATGAATCAAATATTTTCTGAAAATGGAAAGCCTCCTTTGTCCAAAGACTATTCATTTGTTTTTGGAGTGTCCCTTTAAATAAGATGTTTAATCGCTAACTCTAAATATTTATGAAACTCCTTTTGTGCCCCAAGAATGCTTTTCCCTTGGCTAGTGAGTTATTCAAAGTAGGCAAGCTCCTCAGACCTTCCTGGGTCAAACATGAACTCAGCCCTTGTGGGATTCTGTGAATCTGTGATTCCAGATGGACACTGTCAGCATGTACCTTAGGGTAGTAAGTATGGGGAGGGGGTAGGAAAGAAAGAGGAGCTAGCCAGCATCTGTCAACCCACACCCATCCTGTCCTTGACCTTGCATATAAGTTATCATCTGACCCTTATGGCAAACCTACACTGACTTCACAGCCAAGGTACCTGAGATCCAACATGCTCAGGTATTAGCAGACCTGCTTCCAGATCTACTGGAACCTTAATTATAATGTTGAAGGGCCCTTGGGTATAAATACTTGGCTTCAATACCATCTGTTCTCAAAGATATCAAAGCAAGTGAGCAAACAAAATTCATTGCCACCACCATAGCCACCATGAGGACCACAATCATGACCATGACCACCACCACCACCACAATGACCAGTACCATAACCATGAACACAACCACCACCACCACTACCACCATCATCACCACCACCACCTCCACCACTAACACCATTAACACCTTGGTGACTACAACCACAGCCATGACCACCACCACCAAGATGACCAGTACCACAACCACAACCATGACCACTACCACCTTGACTACCACCACAACCACTTCCACCACCACTAAAGTAGTTTTGGCACACCAAGACAATCTCCAAAAGCCCTTGTATGGAAGTCTTTACATAATATCAAGTGTACCACAGGATTTAGGGCAAAATTTCACCTTCATTACACACTGGTTTACTTCAAAATTCAAACTAGGCCAGACAGCAGATGCTTAAGCCAATGAGAAAGACATAGAATCTCAAGAAGATATTCACCCATTTGATGCTCAGCCAAGCCGCATGTTGAAAAGAAGCTCAGATCCCACAATCCTATTAGCATGTGCACAGCTGTGTGAGTTTGGCAAGCCAGGTGTTCCTCAAAAGACCTTTCAGATCTGAAGCCCCTGCTTAAAGTCAGACTTCCCCTAGAGACACAGACACGGTTTTCATCAGAATCTGTTTTTCAGCCCTAACCTCATGCCTGTTCCAAATTTAATGTTCTGTTCAACCTTGTTTACAGGAAAGAAACCACCATTTTCTGATAAGGTAGGCTGCTTTTCTGGTTTGTTTATGATTTTAGTCTTTGTTTGTTTTGCTTTTATCTTGTCCTGACTCTTTGGAAAGTGTCTGATCCTCACGTGTCTTCCTTGTTGTCTTGCAGCCCTCAGCCCCATTGGGGAGGTAAGTGTCTGTCATACTGTACCAAGTCCAGAATTCTGCTGCAGATCTCTGCCCAATGAAAGTGGCTTTTATATATATATATCTCCTCTCTCTTCCCACTCAGGGAACATTTACCCAAGATACAAAAGCCTCCTTTGCCACCAGCCATGGACAGACACGAAAGAAATGAAAGACTCGGACCCGTGACAACGAGGAAGCCACCAGTTCCAAGGTGACTGTCCTGTGCTGCCTGAGTCGGGCCTTTGAACTCCAATACTTGAGAGGTTGAGGGCTCCTTTCCTTGCTGGTTGGATGAAAGCTACTGAGGTCTGTCAAGAGAATGGGAATGTAGCTGAGGAGGGGGCGAGTAGCAGCACTTAATGGGGAGGGCTGTGTGGTTGCTGTCGGAGTCCTTGTCTGAACCAGACTTGGTTTTGTTGGACTTCCTGCCTTGTCAGACTGAAGCCTGAACAGCTCATAGGAACTGCACCTGCAGCTTTATTTTGTAAGGGAGCAGGGGTGTGGGGTGGGGGTGGGGGTGCGCTGGTTCTAGGCCTGCATTAGCTGCTTTCTTACTGCTCAACCATTTTTACAACGACAGGAGACGGAGCTCAGTTCTAGCAGCTTTACCTGTGCTATAAAATCATGTATGGTCTATTTACCAAACGGCACAAGTGCACTTGGGTTCTGGGCCAGCCCTGCTACTTGGAGGGGAGCAGTGAGTTTCATTATCTCCTCTGTCTATAAAGGTTCATAACCATCGCCCTGGTTTGGCTGTTGTGAGGATTCAGTCAAGACTAAGGGCCACAGTGTGCCAAGAAAATCCCCAGTCTTTGACTTTCATAGCATTTTAATGGATTATTTAACAAAATCAGAGCACATAAAAAACAATTTAATGGCCAAAATACCAAAATTTTCAATAAAACAGGGCAAGAACTGATGGACGACATAAGAAACATCTGACATTAGCTACTCAACAAATCATTCTTCCTCCCTCCCTCCCTCCTTCCCTCCCCCTTCTTCTCTCCCTCCCTCTATCCACCCATCCATCCTTGCCTCCCTCCATCCCTCTCCTTTCCTCCCTCCCTTCCTCCCTTCTTCTCTCCCTCCCTCTATCCACCCACCCATCCTTGCCTCCCTCCCTCTCTCCTTTCTTTTTTCCCTATCCCTCCCTATCCCTCCCTCCCTCCCTCCTTCCCTCCCTCCCTCCATCTCTTCCTCCTATCACTCCCCTCCTTCCCTCCTTCTCTCCCTCCCCTCTTTACCTCTCTCCCAGGAAGTACAGATGCCTCTCCCAACGCTTAGACAGCTATTGTCAAAGCTGTTGGACTGGCCCATCTGTGCCAATGACACCAAGGCCCTATTGGCAAAGCCCGGAGCAGGGACCTTTGCCAACTGTTTTCTTAATACTTGAAGGGCAAGCCCTGTGGTGGCTGGTTTGAAACCTCAGCAAAGAAGAATATTACTGAAAATGTTTTTATTTGCTTGGAAAAACATCTACTCAGTGAAATTTAATAGCTCCTAAAAGCTGACTAAACATATATACGTGTATAATTGTGTAATTATTTGCTATAGTAGCGCTATAGAACAAAGGTTTGCCTAGCTCAGCTTGCAAAGATAACAGGGCATCCAGTGGCCACATTTCCCTTCTCTCCCAACCCCAGCATTTCTGCTGGCACTGGCAACTTCCCCTTTGGCCACGGCTCAGTAGGTTTTATTTCTCCTTATGCGATTTACTGAAATTATATTCTGGGGCTGGCTCTTTGAAACTCTTGATGCTCACATCTCTGCTCTAATTCATTTCAGGCATGGAAGGGGACCAGACAGAAGAGAGAATGTAAGTGTGAAATGTCATTTAATAAATGCTTGGCACAGGGACAGCCAGTGTAGGCTCTGGGGAGGTGGGACTGCATCTGCCTTGCCCTTGTCTGAAGTTAGGTAATGAGAGCAAGACCTACAAAGAGTATCTTAAATGCCAGCCTCTGCATCTTGTTACTTAGAGTTCATCAAGCTGAATTGCCTAGCCCCTGGCTCTCTGAGAGGTCCCAGGGTGGCTGGCTTCTTGCAGCCTCATCCCCAAGGGTAATTTGCAAGAAGAGTGAGGATCAGGAATAGAGGGAAGGGTCGGGAAGATGCTATGATTTTAGTGGCCCTGCACGACATCACTCTTTCTCTTTTTGTGTGAGCACTGTAACGGTCCTTGAATGTTGCAGAGAACATGGACTAGGGTTGCTCCACTTTTGTTCCAGTCCCAGGGATGTCTAAGGAAGATGGGAGGGGATGGCTATGAGCATTCCCAAACCATCAGGGCAGCAACTTGCTACAGAGACATAGTGACAGAGTGAAAGACAGACACTGAGGCTGACATCACATCCCTGAGGCACTGAGTCTCTGAGAGATTAATTCTCCTGAGAATCTAGGGTTGTGCCTTCCTCAGCCAGGGGGGACATGGCCTCCATGCAGGAGAGCAGTGACACTTTGTTTATTTGTGTGGCCCTCTGCTGACTTTCAGTATTTCAGGATGAGAGATTGTGATTGGTGTAGAACTGATGGTAGAAAGCTTTATTAAGCAGTACTTAACTAATGCCAGGGCACAGTAACTAACTTTATCCTTATAAAGGTACCAATTCATGACCACTGGGCTGCTCTAACTAACCAGTTCATGGTCCTTTGATTTTTTCTAGTCACTGGCAGGGCTTCTGTGTCTCTTTGAACCTCATTTCTTATTAGAGAAAGGGGGTGGCCTTTCTCTTGTCTGTCTCACAAAGTGACTCTGCAGTTGAAATAGTAAGGAATAAAATAGTAGTTACACCTTGTAAACTTCGCTATGAATAAATGAGGGACAGATATTGCAAAGGAGAGGCAGGAAAAGGGCTGGAGCTTTGGACCAGGCAGGTGTGAGGGTGTGTGAAGCCTTTCCTGTCTCCATGGTAAATGCGCTGAAGCACGAGTATCATTTCTATTGCAAATCGTGTTCCAGTCTTAGATCAACTGAAGAGAATTGACCGAAATATCAGTAACCTCATGAGGCTTGTAAATGCTGTTATATCCAAGTCCTTTAGGAGCCTCAGAATCAGTCCAGCTGAGCATTTGAGAGGAATCTCCGAATCGAATGTCTTTGGATGATTATGGACATTAGAAAAACCATAAACCACTTAGCACATTCTAACTAGATTATGAAGAGGGGAAGCTCTAGAAAATTCTCCACAACCTATTTATTATGAAAAACTATAACTGTTAAAGAAAGAGCCAGGCACAGTATTTGACTGAGAAGTGTCTTCTTAGAAATTGGATTGCAACACTAAGTTAATCTATTTCGATGTTTTTTCTTTGCAGGATGAAGATGATGGTATGTCTCCAGATCTTTATCACAAGCCATTCTCCTTCTTAAAACACCAATTCTCTCACTTTTCTGACCCTCTGTTTAAATAGAATCATTGAGTATGGAACACCACATGTCAACTAACATAAACAGACATAAACCTCATGGCTTTAGTAAAAGGAAATTACTTGGTTGGTTTACCAAGGAGAACTTAAGTTTATGTGTGATAATCCAGAGTACCTAACTTCACAGAAACTTGCATATATGTCTTGATAGAAAATTTTCTCATATTTATACCCTCTAACATTTGTGGATACAGAATCAGAAACTGCAAATGAACAACATAGCATTCAGTTTGGGCATTAAAAAAAATAAAAAATGTAAATAATCTCTAAAATATACAAGGTTTCCCATTAATGATTTTCTGCCAAAGAAGCAGTTCAAAATAAAATTAAATTCTCAACGTACAGAACAATAGCGATGTCAAGTGACTCCAAGGTGGCCAATTATCTAGACAAACCATGAAATATTTTCTTCCCCCTAGCATTTTCTGATCTGAAAATTATGCCTGATCTTTTGGATTTTGTCTCTCCCTTCATGTCAGCTGGGTTTGATTTAAGTTGGGGAGGTACTCTCAATGTCCCTGGATTTGAAGTCCGACTGCTCGTCTTTTTCTTCTCCTCCACAGTGCATCAGAGACCTTTGCCACAGCCGTCACTACCTTCCATGAGCTCCAACACATTCCCTTCGAGATCTGTCCAGCCCAGCTCCAAGAACACATTCCCATTGGCCCACATGCCGGGAGCCTTCTCAGAAAGGTCTGTGGCTGTGCCCCTCAGCTCTAGCTAAGCATAGCGCCTGGTGGCTTGTGTTCTAGCTTCATGTCTGTTGCTATGACAAGTACCCCGATGGACAGAAAGGCAGGGGAGGAAGGCTTTGTTTTCTTTTATAATTTAAGGTTCTAGTCCAGTGCTTCCCAACCTGTGGGTCTCAACCCCTTTGGGGATCACATATCAGATATCCTACATATCAGATATTTGCATTTGTTACAGTAGAGAAATTACACTTTTGAAATAGCACTGAAATAATTTTATGGCTGCAGGCCATCACAACATGAAGAACTGTATTAAAGGGTCACAGCATTAAGAAGGTTGAGAACTGGTGTTATAGTCCAACACATCAGGAAAGCTGAGGCGTGAAATCAAGTAGCTAGCCACAGTGTACTCACAGTTTAGAGGACAGAGAAATGAGTGCACTCAGACTGCCTGCTTGCCTTTGCTTTTGCTGGCTGGCTTTGTTTATTCATAAACAGTTCAGGTCCTGACCCATGACATGGCGTACTTACAGTGAGCTGAATCCTCCTACCCCAAGTAAGCATCAAGACAGATTCCCACAGATCCACCTACAGGCTAATGTGATCTAGATAATTCTTCAGTTGAGACTGTCTTCCCAGGAGACCCGAGGTTGTGTCAAGCTAACAGTTACAACCAACCAGTGCAACTTAGCTACGGCAAACACCAGGCAGCTTGAGGGAGAAAGACTTGAATAATTTCCTCCTTTGCTCCTCTTCCATGATGCCAGTGGGTCGTGGAGGGCAGCAATGACAAAGCAAGATGCATCTACAGCCTGGCTTCTGTAACCCAGCTACCCTTGGGTCCCATCACCCTAACCCAATGTAAAGCTGGTTCTTCTCTGTTTCTTGTTTTCTCTGCAGCAACATTGGCTTTCAGCAGAGTGCCTCCCTGCCGCCATACTTCTCTCAAGGTTTGTATGCTTGTGACCTCTGCCTTACAACATGTCCATGGGGCTATAGCGTAATCATCTCAAGGCCTTTCAGCAAAGGCTCTGTTTCCTAAAAGTATATGACTTCTTCATTTTAACACTTAATTCAATGTCTGCAAGTTACCAAGGGCTGTTGGAATGAGACACTACATAAAATACTACACACACACACACACACACACACACACACGCATGCACCAAAAGGCCAGCTTTAGCCCTTATTTTCCTGCCCAGAGCTGGGTCCCTGATGGTTCAATAGAGAGCTGGAGGAAGTACGTAGCTTCCTGGTGGTGTCAATGATGAGTCTGCTCTCAGGTTGTAAACTGGGAAGCATATTGAAAATAGAGATGACAAGAACCCAGCCTCAGTGATTATGAATGAAGCCAGATATGGCAGCTCATACTTGTGTTCTTAGGCCACTGGGGGAGGATTAAGAGTTTATGGTCACCTTAAACTAGAGAGCAAACTCGTGGCTAATCTGGGCTACATGAGATCATGTCTCAGAAAAGCAACAAACGTTTCTGACTCAGTAAGATAAACCAGAGGCTTCCTATTTGCAATGATACTGCCACTGGCTGTCTGCTGTGAGCGTTCTCAACGTTCATCGTGCGCACAGGTGCTGGGGAATCATGGCCAAATGTGGGTCTATTTCAGGAGGGCTGGGTATCACCTGAGACGACTTAGTATTTCTAGCAAGTTGATGCTGTTGGTCCTTGATGCTGGCAAAGGTCTGTGAGACAGGACTGCCCCGGAATGATTTAAAGCCAGAGACCTGCACATGTAACTTAAAATTCTTACTGAATGAATGCATAGCAAAATAAGGAGGTCCTTGTCATGCCTGGAAACTGGCCTAGAACTGCCAGATTCTCTGACTTGTTTTCCAAGAAAAGTTAAAAAATATATATGGCGTTAAAAGCAAAGTCACTCAGGACTTAAATATTGACTTAAAATGTTAACACTATGGTAAAGAACAGACATTTTTAAAAAGCCATGTTCCATATTCAGCTGGGGATCTGTTCCCGTCAGGAAGCTTCTGACGAGCAGAACACAGCTCACAGAATCAACTAAGCAGGGCTCAGAGGGGCTCGCAGCGACCGAATTAGCAGTCATGGAGTCTGCATTGAGCTGCACTCGGTCCTCTGCATATATATTTTGTTTTCTTGGTTTGGGATTTTTGTGGGACTCCTAACAGTGGGAGTGGAGATGTCTCTGACTCTTTTGTCTGGTTGTGGGACCCTTGATATGAGGGTTTGTGCCAAGTCTTATTGCACCTTGTTATTCTGAGTTCAGGTGACATCACTGGAAGCCTCCTCTTTTCTGAAGGGAAGACAGGAGGAGTGAATCTGAGGGAGACAGGAAGTGTGGTGAAAGACTATGACGAGTGGAGGGAGGGGAAACTGGAGCCAGGATGGAGTGTATAAGATATGAATAAAGAAAAAAAAGTCATGCTCGGCATGCAGAAATAGATTTTAAATATAAAATTACATTGGTGTGTTTGACCTACAGCTTAGTA